>NC_058096.1:73547500-73855234 GCF_020171115.1 Neogale vison | reverse complement strand
CCCCCAAAAAAAAAATCCAGTCAAGAAATGGACAGAAGACACGAACAGACATACACATGGCCAACAGACACATGAAAAAATGCTCACCATCACTCAGCATTAGGGAAATACAAATCAAAACCACAATGAGGTACCACTTCACACCAGTAAGATTGGGTAAAACCAAACATACTATAAAAAAAAAATTACTTGACTTAGAAAGGCAACTGTTTATAAAGTAGCGGGGAAACTGTAAAGGAAGATCTTTGCAGCAACCTCTTTACATTTTTTTCTTTCTTGATGCAAATGGCATATTTTATAAAGCTAGAATTCAGCATTTTAACTGTAATTTGAAAATAATTGAAAATGTTTCAATAAAACAGCAGAAAAATTATAGTGATCTGATTTGGGTGAGTATGAAGTTTATAATCTTTGGTCTTTTTGAAATTTATTTAATAAAAATTTGAGAAAAGTCAGGTAAAAACAATGAAACTCATGAACAGTAATAAAGTTGATCAAATAAATCAGTATTGCTAATATTAATAAAACTTTTATCAGGTCCTAGCAAAAGCAGTAGTTCATTCAGAAGAGATATAAATGAGATACATTTCAATTGTTGTGAAAATGATTGTTCTGAGAGAAACTGCTATCTGATTAAGTAGTGATTAGGAAATTTATAATGGGATGATGGTGTCTTGAAAAGGACACTGGCCTAGGACTTGATAGATGTGAGGTCTAGCCCCAGCTCACCCTCCATCAGGGTGACACTGGGCTATTTCTGGTTCCTGACTGTTAAAAATGCCTTGCCGTTGGGCCAAGAGTCAATCATCTGATTGAATCTCAAGGTCTCTCTCGTTCTCTCTCTCGATCAATTCTGATACTTGTCATAAAGAATAAATTACTGTCTTTCATGTAGATGATACAAAATTTGTCAAATTCATGTTGAGCATCTCTTCAAATATAGCATGGGCTAATGCATGGAATATTCTAGATTCATTTTATATGTAACAGCACACTTGCCCCTCAGAAATTGTTCCTCTCCCCATCCTATGCCCACACAACCTCACCCCTAGAAACACTTTGTAATGTCTCATTACAGCATCGCCAAGGGCATTTGTCTGTGCTCTGCCTAGTGAACTCTGTCTCAGTAATGTAAAGTGTTTGAGCTGGGCAAACAAGCTGGAAATTCAGTATTCATTTCCCAGACTGTGGTGGCTGTGGTTAAGCATTAGAGAAATATTATTTCTTATTTATACATTCTGGGACACCAATTAAGAAGGACTGCTTGGATGTGTTCCACACCAGAAGGTACTGAAGCCAAAGGCTTTTACACATTTTATCCATGACTTGAATGATGAAATAGGAATCCTGTTTATTCATTTTAAGGATGAAATCTTGCTTATCCTTTGGAATATTTGAATAAAAGTCAAGAAAACCCAAGTAATTTGGAAAAGTAATCAGTAAAAGTTCGAGTAATCTCAAGAGATAGACATTGGATGGTAAAATTTTAAAGTTTGAAATTAAATTTTGAGGATGTCAAATAAAAATATATTGTGTGTATAGTTGTGAACACATTTTAAGGGTCTAATTCTCAGACTGGGGCTGCAAATTGAATAAGAGACAGCAATGTTTCAGGGCGCCTGGGTGGCTCAGTGGGTTAAGCTGCTGCCTTCGGCTCAGGTCATGATCTTGGGGTCCTGGGATCGAGTCCCGCATCGGGCTCTCTGCTCAGTGGGGAGCCTGCTTCCTCCTCCTTCTCTCTCTACCTGCCTCTCTGCCTACTTGTGATCTCTCTCTGTCAGATAAATAAATAAAATCTTTAAAAAAAAATAAAAAAATAAAAAAGAGACAGCAATGTTTCAACCTAGGTTTCTTTTGCCCCAAAAGTCACCATGAAACTGGCTGAACTTGGACATACACAAAGGAAAAGATTCAAATTCATGCACAATTTTATCTTTGAAATTACTGAAATGAAGATAAAACGTAAAAAGCAACAGTACTACCTGTAGGAATTATTCATTCAAACCTCTCTGCATATCAGCTATCATTGTCTCCATGGTATACATTTGGTTATTGAGAGCACATTTAAGAGAAAAAATATACATTGGAGATAATGCAGAAGAAAGCAGTGACACTGGTCAAATAATTAGAATTTGGTGACTATAAAAAGAAATCTTAATAAGAATTAAAAGTGTTCAAAATGAAAAACAGAATGCCTGAGGAATAACACAGTATGGATTTTGGTGTATGTAAAATGTATCTGAGATTCTTTTTGTTGAAACTATTTGGGGTGCCTGGGCGGCTCAATCAGTTAAGCAACTGCCTTCAGCTCAGGTCATGAACCCAGGGTCCTGGGATAGAGGCCCACATGGGGCTCCCTGTTTGGTGGAGAGCCTGGTTCTCCTTAACCTTCTCCTTCTGCCTCTGCCCCTCCCCCTGCTCAGACCGCTTTCTCTCACTCTCTTTCTCAAATAAATAAATAAAATCTTAAAAAAAAAAAAAAAACTATGAATAGAAAAAAAATCATTTTAAAAATGGGGTTTAGACCTAAGGAAGCTATTTGTAACCATCTACTTATGATCATGGCTATTGGTGCAGGGGGCAGTCATACAATGCAGAGAGGCTACCTGCCCTGGTCTAAAATTAGACCTGCTTCTCCTTCTGCACTAAAGCTGCCTTGGGCTCTTCTATCTCTCCGTATTTCCTTTTAAATGCAAATGATTTCGGAGGGGTTGCCCTTAATTCACTAATTTTATCCAGCAGTTAACACCTTAGCAACTAGAAACCCAACTAATAGAGAAAGAGGAACGGGATGAGAGGGTAGCCTTCCTGAAGATAAGAGGGAGATGCGGGGGAAGGAAAGAAGTGATTGTCAGAAAGGAGGGATGTAACCAAACTGTCCCTCCTATCAGTCCATTTTTGGTGTGTAAGCGAAAGGTCCCATTCCCTGACCTAGCGTCACTCCTGAGTTTGGTATGAAATGATGAAAGAAAATTTAAAGAACTCTCTTTAAACTTGTCACAGGCACAAATTCCAAACCCCACCAAGTGAGGCACTTTTATCCGTGGTGCAGCAGGGCGGGGAGGAAGGGAGAAAAGTAAATGGCTTGAAAATAGTTAGACCTCTTTAACTAAAATTAGTTCCTGGCAAGGGCTCTCAGCCACATTGGCCTACATTTCTCAGAACTATTGTTCTTATGCTTTTTGCCCAAATGTGTTTGCGTCGTTTCCAAAGTCAGGAGCTGACCATAAAGGGAAATCAAAAAAGCTGTGACTAAATGAAGGAGAAAATAAAATCCATATGACTAAAATTCTACCACATAAACGTCATTAATCGTTACTTCTGGAATGTAAGACTCCTCTGTGAGCATACGTGGAAAACTTAATTTTGTGCCCTTGACATAGACTATTAAAAACTGCCTTCTTGCCAAGAAGAAAGAGTTGGCTTACACCCACGTAAATGGTGCTATCATTACTCAAGGGAAGTGCAGAGCACTCTGCTCTAGATGTATGCTGCTTTTCTTATTTGACGTCCATTAAAATTCTATTTCCATTCTCCAGTGTGGTTATGTTCTGTAAAGCCTTTGGTGTTAAGCAACTAAACTATGTCCAATTGAAAAAATGGCAAATGGGCAGGCATACTTCCTATGGCCATATGATATACATATTCATCAAAATGTTTTGAAAGAATCGTCAAAAAACGTAGAGCACAAGTTACTACTGTCCTGGGAGGGCTGAATATTACATGTTGTCCATTCGAGTGAAAAATTACTGAAACACACACTCAAGCAGTGTACGAATCATCCAATCAACATCACTTTGAAGAGCTATATTTACATAAACGACACACATATTCATTTTGACTGAGGAGACAAGGATATGATAATTTAGCAAAACATATTTTTAAAAACTTGTTTTAACCAAAACAAAGGTTGGTAGTTGTATCTTTATTGCAAAACACACCAATTTTCAGAGCTTGGCATCCCAATTAGCCTCAACAAAATGGCAGCCTTTTCTCACTCTTTCTACAAGGTATATATGGAAACTCCATTGCCAATATTTGTCATGACCTCTAAGCCAACCTTTTCAAGAACACTTCCATTTTTGTATTTGCCTTTGCTTTAAGTCTGTAAAACATTCTAAAGTGAGAACACAAGGAGGGGGAAAGATAGTTTTGGGGGAGGAAAGCATGATTTAAGATCTGTGGAAAAACAGGGTAAGTGTTTTCTCTCTGTTAATAAAGTATACTTTATCTCTCTCTCTCTCTCTTTCTCTACTTTCTTTCTTTTTATTTATTTTTTATCTTTATGAAGGTAAAGATTTAGATGTGCCTTGTTCACTGCTGTATTCCCAATACTTAGAACAGTATCCATCAGACAATACATGGTTAAAGAATATGTAGTGAATGAATAATGGTGTTTTTCTCTGTAAATAATGTCTAATTAATATTTTTCTAAGTATTACTTCTTGATTGTATGTAGAAAATCCATTGACAATATTGACTGTTTTTGCCTACCCCTATCCAGGAAGGAACCTTAATTTTTTTTTAAATTTTATTTATTTGACAGAGAGAGATCACAAGTAGGCAGAGAGGCAAGAAGAGAGAGAGAGAGGAGGAAGCAGGCTCCCTGCCGAGCAGAGAGCCTGATGCAGGACTCGATCCCAGAACCCTGAGATCATGACCTGAGTGGAAGGCAGAGGCTTAACACACTGAGCCACCCCGGTGCTCCCAGGAAGGAACCTTTCTAACAGAGCACATAAATTCCAGAGGAACACATGTGAAGAGGTGAGAGACAAAAGTAGTATCCTCTCCACGTCACATCGCCTCACTGCCCAGATAAACTCAAACCAACCCAGAAATCAATTGTGTAACGATGTTGCAGTCTTAATTGAACTGCTGTCCAAAAATATTATTAAGCATCTATCTTGTGTATGGAACTGTGCTGGGAGCCATATACAAAGACAAATAAGGCAATGACTTTATATTCAAATTAGAGTCTGTAAAGGAGAAGGATACATAAATGAATAATTTCAATACAGTGTACAGAGTGCAATAATAGAAGTAGTTTACCTTGTTTGGAGGAGCTGGCAGGCAGGGCAGATTTCTTAGAGGATATTGTGACAGATATTATAGAAGATATTTTGACTGAATGTTAAAAAGAAGCTTGCTAAGCAGAGACAGGAGCAGAAAGGCCATTCCAGAGAGATCAGGCCAAGCAGTCATGTGAAGTCAGAAAGCTGCCTAATGCATTTGGGAAACCACAAGTCAACCCCGTGAGGTGAGGAGCAATGGGAATGAGTTTAGAGAGAGGAACAGATATGAATTCTAAAAGTGAAGAAAGATCACCCTAATTCCCATGGAGAATGAGTTTAAATTAAGTGTGACCAAGGATAGGAATGCAAAACTAGGAACAAATTTAGGGGCTTGGGAGGAGGGAGAGGGCATAACAGGTATCTGTGAATACCTTGGTGTACATTCCTCTATATTTCAGAAGTTTCTTGGCTAAAAATGCAGTTTAAGGAGTATTTGGTATATAAGCAATCATTAAAGTCCATTGTGTGGGACAAAGTTATGATGAAAAAAGCCAGCAAGCGAAGAGAAACAGAAAGAATCAAAAGAAAGAAAAGGAACTCTGGACAGGAAAAGAGAAAAGCAATGAGCATCGAAATGAAGTATAAGGAAAACTGGGAGATAAATTGTTATATTCTAAATATACCCACTACCTTCTTTCTTTCTAATGCAGGATAGTTGGAATAAGGCAAACAGGGACAAGGCGACGGTGTCCTAAGAGGAAACCACCCTTAAAAGAATTATACACCACCCTGGAACGAGCTCTCCACCCTTTCCCATGTGATAGGTAGATGACCTGATTGGGTCACCCTGATTGGCTAACAGGCGAGTGGAGGGTTAATCAGATTAAAAAAGCCTGCCAACAAGCCCATAAAACCCCCCAGACTTAGATACTCCAGGGGCAACCCTCTCAGGTCCCATCCTTCTTTGGGAGATTTGTACTATCGCTCAATAAACTTTGCTTTGGCGTCCACCACTCTGGTCTACTTCATTCTTCAAAGCCATGTGACCAAGAACCTTGAGCAACAAAGGAAAATAAATCCTGAAGCATTTCTACAGTTTGAAATCTTCAGAAGGTAAGCATATGTTTCAGATAGTTAGGTATTTCTATTGTTTGGTATACAAGTGTAGAAAGAAAATGAATTTTCTTAAAGGGTATGAAATATTCTTACCACCAAATCTGGCTACACACTGACCCCTGATCTTACCTACAAGCAAAGCATTTTTTAAATTCCACTTGTGGGGTGCCTAGATGGTTCAGTTAGTTAAATGGCTGCCTTTTTCTCAGGTCATGATCTCAGGGTCCTGGGATAGAGCCCCACGTCTGGCTCCACACTCAGCGGGGAGTCTGCTTCTCCCTCTCCCTCTACCCCTCCCCACCTCTCATGTTCTCTCTCTCTCTGCCTCAAATAAATAAAATCTTTAAAAATTAAAATAAAATAAAATAAAATTCCACTTGTGGGGCACTTCAGCGGCTCAGTCGGTTAAACATCTAACTCTTGATTTTGACCTCAAGGTGATGAGATTGAGCCCCAAGAGGGGCTCTGCACTGAGTATGGAACTTGCATAAGATTCTCTCTCCCTCTGTTCCCCTCCCCACACTCATTCACAAGGTCATTCTCTTTCCTTCTCTAAAAAAATAAATAAATAAATAGAGAGAGAGCACTAAAAAAAAGTTACGAAATACCACTTGACATTTGTATATAGTGCTTTACTATACATAAAGGTTTTTTATATGTACCCAGCTTATTATCAGTTATTACAATAAACCTATAAGGTAGGAATTATTTTCAAAAGGAACCTATCCAAGGAAAGTTCCAAGGTCTTCCAACTGAGTCCCAAGTTGCTTACACTGATATTATACTCAGGGTTCCTGGGGTAAATCTCTTTCATTCATACAAAATAGTTTGCCCTTCTCTGAAAAACTAAGCTGATTTTCATGTTGGCAACTCCATGAGTTGTCTAAACTGCCCCTCCAGGGTTTGTCCCATGGCAGGGATAAGGGCTTTTAAGCTGAAAGGACATTTTAACAATAACACAATATGTCACAAGGCTTAAGGGGATGTGTTGAAGATTTGCCATGGTATTATAATGACCTTTTAAAATTTCACCTCACACCTGTCAGAATGGCTAAAATTAACAACACAGGAAACAACAGATGTTGGCAAAGTATATGGAGAAATGGGAGCCTTCCTATACTGTTGGTGGGAATGCAAACTGGAGCAGCTACTCTGCAAAAGAGTATGGAGGTTCCTCAAAAATTTAAAAATAGAACTACCCAACAATTTCACTACTAAGTATTTACCCAAAGGAAACAAAAATACTGATTCAAACGGATACATACATCCTGATGTTTATAGCAGCATTATCAAGAGTAGTCAAATTACGGAAACAGCCTATATAACTGATGAATGGATAAAGAAGAGGTGGTGTGTGTGTGTGTGTGTGTGTGTGTGTGTAATGGAATATTATCAGCCATGAAAACAAATGAAATCTTGCCATTGCAATAATGTGGATGGAGCTAGAGAGTATTATGCTAAGCAAAGTAAGTCAATCAGAGGAAGACAAATACCATATGATTTCACTTATATGTGGAATTTAAGAAACAAAACAGATAAACATAGGAGGAAAGAAAAGAGAGAAAGAGGCAAACCAAGAAAGAGACTCTTAATTATAGACAACAAACAGGGTTGTTGGAAGGGAGGTAAGTGGGAGAATGGGCTAAATGGGTGATTGGTATCAAGGGTGCCCAGATAAAAATCACTGGGTGTTATATGTAAGTGATGAATCACTAAATTCTATACCTGAAATGATTACTATACTGTATGTTAACTAACAGGTATTTAAGTTAAAACCTGAATCAAAAAATTAAATAGATAAAGTAAAATTTCAAAGAACAGAAATAGCAGCTTAACCCAGATGTCTTAGTGAACTAAAGCAAAATGGCCATGCTTGATGGGGTATGGTCATGAAAACTCATGAGAATTTATGGCAAATCAACTTACAAAGTACAGAGACATAAAGAGAAAAATTTTGTCTCCCCTGAATAGAAAAATCTCCTATTTTTGGTGGTACTTGTCATGTCCCAATTTCAAAGTGCTATACATTTCAGACTGGCTAAAGCCATCATCTCAGTCCTCAGGCTAGTCCTGGGTCTTTAGAGAACTGATCCCACAACAGAACCCACAGATTCTGAACTCACTTCTTACCCTAGACTCTCTGTCTGCCACATTGCAGTATCCCCTGCTATGTGATTCAACCTCTGTGTGGTTGAGGACAGCCTCTGGTCACACCTTTGCTACTATCATCTTGGTGCTGGCAGCTCTTCCCTAAGCAACCCAAGATCAGCTCTGCCAACTGAAGACCCTAGACTCAGCCCAGCATTCTGGAAAAGATGATGAGGAAAGGCAGCCAAACCTGGCCATGACTGCCAGAGTACCATCCTACCCTTCACTGATAAAAATCTAACTGGGTTAAGATTTTTTTTAACACTTTTGTGCTGCTGTATAGTTGTTTTTAAAGCAAATGTCCATTTTTTTAATGTGACTCAGACTTTGACATTATAGATCTCTGTAATAAATATATAATCCTATTGACATTATGGTAAGACAAGTTTGTGTGTACAGTTATCCAGAGATGAAATCTTCTGAGTTTGAAAAGAAAACACTTTTTCTGTGTCCATTGTTAGCATTTTCTCTTAAAATTAACTTTTAAGTCATCAAATTCCAGAATACACATGAACTTTTTTTAGTATAAAATAATAGAGCAGACTCATTTAATAAAGTGAATACAGAAATTGTGTGTGTCTTACCAATATCTGAAAAGACATCGTTTTGAAAAGGGTTAGACGAAACTCCATTGTTTCAAGGAGAAATAGTCTCTCAAACCCTGGTAAGCATAAATTATTATTCACAGTACTGTCTAAACAGAAAGAAATTCCTTGACTCAACAGTATGGCTTCTTGAAAAGTTTCAGTTGGAAAGTATTATGCACTATTACACAGGGTATGTTTGAGCCAAATCTTCAAATACACAATCATTTAATAAATTTTGTTGGAAGACTTTTTCACTATTATTTTAAGACCTTTCTGTAATTACACATGGAATATTTGTATTCAGTAAGAAAAATTTTACATTCTTCCTAATCCACCACTTTAATAGAAATATTTCTTCTACCAATTATTTCTTCCCATTGTTTCTATCTGTATTAAATTTTTCCAAAGCTTAAAATTAAAGTAGAGGATGGTACACCTGAAATGAATGTGACACTATATGTGAACTACACTAGAATTAAAATCTAAAAAGTTATAGTAGAGGATGAAATAAAAGTCTCTGTAAATATCTAACAATCTAAAAATTACCTTATACTTTTAGACTAATTTTCCTTGGCTCTGTATTAATTATTGTATGCATTCACATTAGTAGCTCTAGACAATGTTTGCTAGCGTCCACAGCAGGATAAGACAATTAGTAAATCCATGAAATTTTCTCCCATTTATACTTCCATTTCAAAGGTTAAATGTTAGTTTGCTTAAGATGTTTTATGTGTTGGTCAGAGATGTTTTTATACAACAGTGCTGAATGGGTTCATTTATGGTACGAAACACAAGTGTTTGAAAATCAAGTATGCATATGGAATCCAAATTTGGTTTTATTTATCATATGGCCATGAACATTATGAAGCCTGTGGAATAAATAAATAATTCAATCCATTCCATTTAAAATACATTTATGGACTATCTACATCGAGCAGGGCACTGTGACACCTTTGCAAAGTTTGTATCTAGTAAATACACCACACACAGAAAAACACATATACACATGCATGCACACAAATGGCCAACGTAAGGACGCATGTCAAAAGCAGGGTCAGACTAGTGAAGGGTGGATTAACCAGCAAAGACACTGTCCACTTTGCCTCTAATACAAGCAGGGCTGATCCTCGGTGGAGAGGCACAAACACAGCAGTCTTATTGGCTTAAGAGTTGAGGCACTTCTGTCCTGAGGTGCTCTCCCTCATCATGGCTGCTGAAGCCCCTCCCCCAATCTCCTCAGGGTTTAAAAAGAAAAAGAAGGAAGTCAGCAGACAGTGAGGGTTGCTGGTGGTGGCTTGGCGGTTGGAAGCCAGTATGACCACTAGTCTGACATCTTGAGCACCCATCCTGAGAATAAGGTAGAGATGGTGGGAAAGAAAACAGGTGAATTGGAAGCAGATAAAAAATTAATTTCCAAAAAAATAATTAATTAATTAATTTGTTTAAAAGGTAATCTGAAAACTACTCCTTAAGCCCAGGATCAATACCACAAATGCCTATGGGAGTTAAGCAAATAAAGTAAGTCGGCCAGAGGAGGACTGTGGCAAACTGGAAAGTGGATGCCTCATAGAAGCCGGAAGTTACTTCCAGTTGGTTCCACACCCAGTATTATGCAAGTCTTCAGAGCTTTCAAGTGATGGTAGAAATTTAGATTTGTATGTGAGATCTATTTTTTTTTTCTTTTCCTTTCTTTTTTTTAGAGAGAGAGAGAGAATCTTAAGTAGGCAACATGCCCAGTGCACAGTTTACACAGGGCTCGATCTTACCATCCTGACATCATGGCCTGAGCCAAAATCGAGAGTCATATGAGCCACCCAGGTATCCCTGATATCTGTTGGTTTCTAAATGTTGACAATTAATTCAAGTAAAAATCAAAACCCAAACCCAAACACCAGAAGAGGTAAACCATATACATCTGTTAATGGGATTCAACTTGAGTTCCATTAGCATGCAACTCTGACCTAGAATCTCCATTTTTTTATGATAAGATGTGAACTTGTGCCTTCTCTTTTGACCTGAATAGTAGAGAAAAATCTACATTTTATGACCCTTGCAATTTCATTAGTTCACAATTAACACAAAATGTGGAATTGTATGCCTTGAATGTAATCAGGTGGGTTGAACTCATTTCACAAATTAAAATAGGAGGCATTCGGGGCACCTGGGTGGCTCAGTGGGTTAAGCCTCTGCCTTCGGCTCAGGTCATGGTCTCAGGGTCCTGGGATCGAGCCTCACTCAGGCTCTCTGCTCAGCAGGGAGCCTGCTTTCCTCCTCTCTCTCTGCCTGCCTCTCTGCCTACTTGTGATCTCTGTCTGTCAAATAAATAAATAAAATCTTTAATAAAATAAAATAAAATAGGAGGCATTCATATGGCCAAGCAAAAAGGCATAATCTTTTAAGGTTATAGGTCATAACTAATATTTCCCCCACCCATTGTTAAGAGTTCAAGAAGTGTATACTGTTTTCTGCAGGAATGTGAATTGGTGTTCATTTTGCCTCTTGCTTACTAAAACTCTAACATAAACTCTGTCCTCAGATTTATACCTAAATAATAAAAAAAATCGGGCATATTCTAGAAAAATTGTACTAAAAGCATGGTTAGATAAAAAGAAAAAAAAAATATATGCCCATTTCCTCATTTAAACAAAATGAGGACCAGAACAGAGCATCACTGCCCAAACAGAGGTTGAAAAAGAACCAGAATTCAGTATAGTCTAGAGTTTTTCCTCCTTCCTAGTGAGGAGATGGTGGTTCTGGGCACTATGTAGGAGGATCACGGTCTATCCAGTACTTTAAAAAATCTCCATCTCTGAGCATAAATGTTACTGAAGGGGAGAAAGAACACAGAGCTGTCATGTTTTGGAACGTCTCAACTGACAGACAGTACATGTGCAGTGTAGCAAATGAAGCCAGCGTTCGGCATCAGAAAAACCTCTGCCATCTACTAGCTGTGTGATTAAAAGCAAGTTGTTTAACCTCTCTACAAGTCAATTTACTTTTCTGTAAAATAGGAATCAAAATGCTTACTGGAAATGTGAGAATCAAATGAGATTACCGAGGACTTACAAAGAATTAACTATATTTAACATGGTGTCAGGATGGTATTAATTTTTCTGATATCTCACCCAACCAACACATCCACTACAAAACTCCCAGATACCTGCATCCAAGAAGCAAGCAAGATGCTAGAAACAAGTTTGCCAGTGAGCAGGTAGAGAAGGTGCTGGCCCCGGTTACATCTCCTGTCCGCACAGCCCGTGTATTAGTGGGAATTCTACTCTCAAGAAATAAAAGAACTTCTCAAAGTGCAAGGGACTCCTTACTTATCTCTTCCTCATTTCTCCTTCCTCGTCCCCATCTCTAGATCATTAAAGTGTCTGGAAGGAAGAATGCCTTAAATTTAATCAACTAATAATTTAGCAGGGATTAATTTTACAACCGTGGCAGAGTGACACAAAGTACCAGAGCTTTGTATTAGGGCTCTAATTGGGGGGGGGGGGGCAGGTAGCAAATAACATATCCTCTAAGTAGGCCCATGAATGAACAATGAATAAATGAATGAAGTCTCTGTAGGTGGACAGGCTCACTAGCATGGAGAGAAGGAAGACAGAGGATTTAGCAAAGCCAGACTTGAAATCTGTCCTATTTGATCGATAGATGTGGTATATGAATAACAGGAGCTATTCTTGATTGCCTGCTGATTCTTCTCCAGTCACCACACAAAGTGCATGTGTAATACTGGTTTCTTTGCTCCCTATCCTACCTTTAGGAAGATACTATTATCCCCATTTAACAGATGTGGAAATGGGAGCTAAAGGTGATTTAGTCCTGTGTGCTTCAGGCAACAGCACGTCAGAAGTGAGATTTCAGGTTCTAGTCCAATCTCAAATCCTGTGTTCTTAACGAACTCTGCAAAGAAAGAGAATACACCTCTAGTCTGATGATTGAAGATATTCAAGTGGTTCCTTCCACTGAAGGTATGAAAACTAATGAAGGATAGTGCTTGAGGATGGGAAAGAAAGAACTCACACATTGGGGAGAAACAGCCATGAGAGGAGGAAGAGAGGGAAAGAGGTAGCAACAGCTAAAGAAGAAAAGTGAGAGAAATGAGAAAGAATTGGTCAGATGGAGATGGGGAAAAGGAGGGAAGGAGAAGAGATGGGGAGGAAGAGGGGGATGGAAGAGAGGGAGAAAGAGAGAGAAAAAAAGGAAAGAAAATTCTTTCCCCTCAGGAGAGCAGAAGTGCTAACAGAGCAAGCTGGGGAGGTGGGCAGGTGAAAATGGAAAGACATGATAAGAGGGAGTGTGGCGGCAACAGTAAAGGGACCCAGTTAACATGGCCCTGACTAGTTGTGCTAACGAGCTCTGTGGAGACTACTACCAAACAGCTGTTCAGAGAGCCTCGGCAGCTCAGAATGGCCCTGAAACCCCAAGGGGCTCCCCGTTCCAATTCTGGAAGTAAAGTTTGGAGGATCCATCCAGTTATCTCTTTTTCATTTTATTATTTAAATCAGTCTGCTGAGGAAAGATTGGTTCATGAGGAAATATACCTGTGCTTTGAGAAATGGAATTAGGATATGTCTCTTTCTACCTAGATCAAACTACACTGAATACAAAAAGAGAAAAGATACATTTTTCTGCTGTCACTTTTCCTAAATATCTAGGGATATATTTAACAATATAGTAGGTTTTTATTGCCTAATTACTAATCTGGTATTTCCACCTTGATACTTTGTATAATCTTTAGTTGAAATCTCTAAAATCTCTAAAATCCCATGACGGTGGTTATTGTGTTTTCAGATGCCACTATGGGTAGGAAGCAATGTTTGGGCTTTGGATTTGTCATAGAAAGAATGACATAAACTAGATGAACTTATACTCCATCACGATTTTTGGCTTTGGTTTTACTGAAAGTCATCACTAATGCCTTCTGCCAATACATACCAGATGTTCTGTTAACAACAACAACAACAACAACAACAACAACAACAGATCTGAATGTCTGAATGTCTAGGATAGAGTAAGTATGGGTGATATCCAAAGCCAGACTTTGGTTAGAAAATTCAGAGATAATGCAGAATTTCAAATTCAGAAATGCCCCCTCATAGACATGGCATCATTCTAAGTGAGTTGACAGAAATGATATTCTCTTACCCATAAGTCCAATGCTATAGCTGTTCTTCAGCTCACTGAAACAGAAACTGGATTTAGATTTAAGGTACGGTTTAAAAATATATCCCTCACATGGGAATGGGACTATTTCTGTCATGTTGAGTCAGTCCTAAAAATTATTTCACAAAATGGAATTTAGAGGTTGCTTAGCTCACCTCTTTTTTCCTTCAATATTGCACTCTGTGTGTATGTGAATTTAGATTATGTGAACACTTGACAGTCAACATTTGGTGTATATTTTCAAAAGCTCTAGAAAGGTTCCGGCCCCTCACATGTTTCCCACACTTCCTGAACACTGCATCAGCAGTCACGCTAGGAGACACGGATCGCCTATAGGCATCCAACAGAATAGCCCAGTGCCCAGGAGCAACGGCTTTGTCATCAGAAATCCAAGCTCCCTTGATTACTAACTATGAATGTGGGCAATCGCTCAAGCTTTGATTTCAATATCTGTAAGATATAATGACAATTATAAATCACTTTGTGTGTTATCATGAGGCTTAAATGAAATGATGCACACAACAGGCACACAACTTGCTTTTACAGGATGCCTCTTAATACATTTTAAAATGATCAGAAATAATAGTGAAAATGAAGTGCTTGCTGGAAGAGTTGGCAAAACAAGTCAAATTTAAACCCATGTTGAATGACTATCAAACATTTAGGAAACACAAGAGAACAGGAGGGCTAAGAATGTTGGCCTCTGAAACAACAATTTAGAAAAAGTGCTGGAGGAATTGAAGAACCAGCCCTCATGACTATTATTACCTGTCATTTGCTAGATGTTTCATTTAGTGACCAAATGAGTTTTTCCTCTTCATCCCTGTGTCTACAATTCTAAGACATATCACTGAAGCCCATTAAATCGCGTATTTTCATTAGGAAGTTGATAGAATAGAAAGAGAATGACACACAGCCCTATGATTAACTCTCAGACTTTATAAACTATACCCATAAAAAGCTTGGACAAATACCTCTCTGATGCTCGGTTTCTTCATCTATAAAATGGGGACAAGATTACTAACTCTGGCTCTTCAGACTGATTGATCAAGTGCTAGCCTCATTCCTGGCATATGGTAAATACTAAAAAAATGTTAATTGCCCTCCCTGCCCCCTCCTTCTCAGGCATGAATTGGTTAAACTATAAAACAAAGTCTACACCCAAGCAAATGCTTCCCCTTCTAATGTTTTAACTCAACAGCATTATGATAGAAGTATATATAAATCTATCATCTTACGCCAGCTATACAGAAATTTTTTCGTACAATAGCTAATCACTTTCAGCTGGTAAGGAGCAAAATTCATAGGTAATTCCACACAGGTCATTCAGTTGTGATCCCACAGGCATATTACGAATGTATGTGAGGTAAGGCACAGAGTCAAGTTAAAACACAAATACTTATATAGAGACTTTCACCTCAATAAACTGTTAGATATCGCCTCTTGTCAGACTCCTTTCATTCCTTGTATGCCTTTGCTTTTAACACAGAGTTCTCAGGAATTGAAATACTTTCTTGTATTCTCCTGTCTAGACTCTAGCCAAACCACCTCCAGCTTGAGCTACCAAAGGCCTTAGAGCACTTTCTCCAGCATTATGCTTTAATTTAGAATCACTGACAGTTGAACTTTTTCAGTGCTGACACTTAGCTTTAATTACGCAGTGAGGTCCATTAAAGGGGCTGCCTTGCTAATCTTGAAGCAGGCCTCCAACCAACTGCCTCTTTTACCAATTTCTCTGCTTCTAGATCTTTTATTTCTCCATCAGATTCAGAAAACATGGAGAAACAGTCAAACTGTTTGTACCTGATCAACAGAAATTTTTATCCAAACTCTCTGATATGACTTTGCCCTTTTACAGGGCAGGTAAATACCCTACTTATTTAATCGACTCTTACTTTTCTCCTTTACATGTCTGCAATTACCTGACTCACTCTTTGACCAAGTCATATATTTTTATTATCTGCATTCCAGACACCATTTTCTATTTCTCAAAGTGTCTATTCCCTTTAAGAGATATTTTCTTTTCCTTTTTAAGAGATATTTTCTTCAAAAGATAAGTACTTTCTCAAGAAAGTTTTAAAGTAGAGTTAGTAAGCAGTTACTTTATAAGTGAAATTAAAACCTTACCTAAGGACAGCCAGTTCCTTAACCATCATGGTATCCTATTTCTTTATAGAGAAGAGTACAGATATCCTCTCCTTTCATAGGCTTCTAATGTTCAACATGATAATCCAAATTATGGAAGTAATAAAAAAATGTAGGGAAAACATAAGCACTGATTAGAAGAAAGATGGCAGTAACTGGAGCAAAATTTACTCCATGGTGTATTAGAGCTATCATTAGAAATATGAGGGTTATGCTTTTTAAAAAAAAAAAATCTTAATTATATATACCAACAACATTGTTACTTAGATGTTGGAATTACTTAGATGACATTTACATTTTGAGGGAGAGGAAAAGAGCTTAGTTGGCAGATTATCATTTCTACTGATTTAATCTCTTTTACTTCTCAGTTACCATCAGTGAAGAGTTACCTCCCACAAATTTAGCTCCATAAGGTAAACAGTTACAGGGTAAAACAGTGTTAGCTTACCCATCAGTACCCTTCGTGGAATGACCAGAACCCAGTTAAGTTACGGTGCCATGGGGTTTGGTTGGTTTTGGTTGGCTTTCCTCTCACTCTTAGTCTGCCAGAATATAAAGATACACTTTGGCATAATAGCAAATTTTGGGAAGTCTAGTAAATCACCAGGAAAAGAGACAAACACAAAAATGGCTTAAAGAATTGCAATAAGTTCCTGGGGAGATAATTCTTTTTTCTCTTATGATGCTAAAATTACATCCTTAAAAATCCACAAGAAAATATTGTTGAGAAATGCACACATACCAGATTGACTCATAATGACCTCTTCGACCATTAAAAAATCAGGCTAAATTATTACTTTTTCAGAATATCTGTATATATGAACTAAATATAGACTTTGTAGAGAAACTGTTTTTCTTCTACTTTCCCCTTTTTTGTGTGTCCAGCAGGCCTTCAGCCTCTATACTCTGATGAGAGGTGCCAAATTTGTTGCACTATAACTTTGAGTTAAAAGTACATTGGCCTATTTTCTGAACACAAAATTGGGACATATAGTCTGACAAAAGTTTCTGTGCCTCTCATAGTGAAAGGGATAGTCTGGAATAAATAATTCAGACACCAAAAATATGAGAAATTTTAAGATGTTTTGATAATTTTTGGTGGTAGAGAAAGAACATTTAGAATCAGATCTGTCCCAGAAAATTCACCATTGTAGAGTATGATCTGTACTCTGGGCTTTTGAATAACTCTTTCTCCAGTGTTTTGGTATCCCACTTACTTTTAGATGATCTTATATAGTCCCATAATACCTTATGGAATAGTGACCAAACCCTGTTTTGTGCAAAGTAGGACTAGCGGTTGAACAATACATCTTCCAGGTGTGCAAGGGGGATATTCACCAGGAAAAAACAGAGGCAGCAGTGATGGAGTGATGGCAGTCCCCGCCCCCAACCATCCCTGTTGCATTCTAGTGCAGTGCTGGTTAGTGAAGGTATTTGTCCTATCAGGATTCCTAATGAGGGAAGCAACAGCTATACTCCTAGCATGATGATAGGGGCTGGTGATCGCAGGCTGGAGTTCAGGCTTACAGTTGGACCAAGTGCCTCTCTTATTTATTACAGTATACCAAACAACCCCAAAACTTAGTATTGCGAGAACTATTTTGTTATAGCTCCTGATTTTGTGGGCTGGAAATTCACTCCATTTTTAGCTCTGTGAGTCTTGTCTAATGTGGCATCGACAGAGCTTGGGTTGTACTCAGCTGGGAGATGGGCTGATCTGGAGGATCTAACATGGTTTCTCTCATCTGGTCTCTTGGCCAGGATAGCTGGAAGGCAGGGCTAAGCTGATTATGGCAACTAGTAGATCCAAATATGGCTTCTTCACAGGGAGAACATGGAAGCCTCAGGCTTGACAGGCATTTGACCTGATGGACTGGGACTCCAAGAGTGAGTGTTCCAGAGAATAAAGACACAACTGCATGGCTTTTAATGAACCAAATTTGGAAGTCACATGGTGTCACATCTGCTTCTATTCTAGTGGTAAAAGCAGTCATGGGTCCAAAGAAACCTCCGAAGGGGGGAAATGGGAAAGATTTGGACCACATTTGTAAATGACAAGACTAGGATTGACTGATTTAACCATAGATATATAGCTAAATTTTATGTAGCCTTGCAGGACGCCATCTATTGACAATCATCCTTGAACAAGTCATGCTTTCCAAATAGAATGATTACTGTTGATATTTGTACATTTTTAAATTTTTTAAAAAATTTAAAATACTTGTAAATAATCAAGTAAACTAAAAACCATTATTGTCCAGTCATGGAGTCCAGTATATCCCATATACTACAAACTGTGTGTCACTGTTCATTCTATTCCTCTCTTGTGTGTCAGATGTTCTTTCTGATCCTCTGTACTCATCCAAATCCGTCATTCATCCACACACAGGATAAATTCTATGAAGCTTTCCCTAGCAGTCAGGGTCCACCATAATGTTTTTGTTTTTATTTTTGTTTTCTCTCACTGCAAAATCGTCACTGTTTATACCAATCATTTGACTTTCTTTTATCGTTAACAACTTAGGTCTGTATTTTCAGACTCGGTGGCTAGGTGTAAGGTTCTTCACAGTGTCTAGTTCATTGATTGCTAATTGGTTGTTGACTAATCCTGTAATTGATTGATAAGACTATTCTCCATAGACCACAGGAATTTATCTTCTTTTCTTTCCTTTTCCCTTTCTTTCTTTCTTTCTTTCTTTCTTTCTTTTCTTAATAAAGAGCTGTAAATACAAGCTCAAAAGAGTAATCTAGAATCCTAGTTTGAGGACCTGTCACACATTTCATTTGAAGAAACTTCTAGATAGGAGATAATGATTCTCTGTAGAAAGAATAACTAAGCTAAATGAATACAGGACAGTTTTTCTAGGTAATACAGCATTTTTCATTGCCTGGAGTATGACTTTGGACCTCAGATCCTTTAGCTATAAAAACGGAGATAGTTGCACCTACCTCTTAGGAGGGTTGTTTTAAGGATTAAATGAAATAATACTTGAATGTGTTCAGCGCTGAGATTAGGACCTCATTAAGCCCCAGCAAATTAGCATGGCACTAATAGTTTCAGGAGAAAGTATATTATAGATTTCATTATCATCATCATTATTATTATGCCCTCCATAATTTTAACATAAGAAATCTCAAGACATTGTTCCGTCATTTTATTCTTCTTTAAATAAAATTATTTCCCACAGATTGAGGTCACATTGGTGATTTAATTTTTTTTTTCATAAATAAACTATAGAATGTATGCACTAAAAGCTCAGGCATAGGACTTAGATCCATATGGGTTAGAATCCTAGTTCCAAGACTCACTAGCTTTGTAACTGGGTAAGTTGCTGAACTTCACTCTCTCTCAGTTTATTAATCTGTAAAGTGATAGCAATAATACTGTATATTTCTCATTATTATTATTGTTACTATGATTAGAGTACACTTAGCAGGAGATAAATGCTCTACATGCCCAGGATGAATTATGGTAGAAAATCTCTTCCATATCTTAAAATATAGAAAAGTAAAGCTTAGAGTATGAGAGAAAACTCAGGTATAATCTAATTCAGCTTTTCAACTGTATAAAGATGCTTTAAAAATACCTCTCATAAATTATCTGGGCTTCCATGAAGGGAAAGCACAACCTCATTCCAACTTTATATAGCTTAAGTTATTTCTTATTGCATCTAATTTTACAACCCATGTAATTTCATATTTTGTTCCTAAAACTGTTCCCTGGAGTACATGGAAAAATGTAAAACCTGTTTTTTTATTCAATAAATTATTAAAGATTATTATCATGTAATCCCAAAGTCTTTCATTTTTTCTTTTCTTCCAATGGTTCCTCATGTGCCCTGATCCCTAGAATCTTTTTCCATTCTGTTGTCTCACCACCAGTTTGATTCTACAATAATTTTGGTGGGAACCAGAAATGAACACACTAACATGAGCAGACAGGGTAGAGTTGGTTTATTACTTCCTTGATTCGAGGACCTGAAATTCTATTTAGTGCAGCCCAAGTGTTGATGTAGCTGACAATTCAATTGTGTCATTGTCTATCACAGTGTCCTTTCTTCCAAACCACATCAAAAATTGTGAAAAGTTTTGATCACTTTGTACTGCATGATTATTATACATAATTTTAAAACTTTTATTTATACTACATAAAAGAAAAATACAATTATAGTCCCCAAAGTACATAAAATTATAGAAACTTATTCCAAAAACAAAGGGCCCAATAGAAAAAAACAACTCTATAGACTATCTATTTCAATATTTCAAAGGACATTCACAGTAAAAAAAAATAATAGTGATGATAACATTAAGAAAGAAATGTCATATGGGATGTTCTATTTAAATTGTATTTTGACAAGAAAAATATTTTTACTGAAGAGTTATATTTTTGATTTAGCAAGCTGCATATACAAAAGTTGACTTTTTTTTGAATGATGAAGTTAAGTTACAGGATATTTTTAACTAAAATTGAGAAGATAACCAAAAGTTTTCATATTGACCTGGCAGGAAAATGGTCTAGCTAGCTAAAGTTGAAACATTCACACTTATTTGAACAAGTTTATTCAGTTACAATAAGAGGACCAAATAATAATTCATTGTGAAAGTAGTAATGTCTTATTTCATCTGACTGTCCCTCAACCTATCTTGGATTAAAAGTTTAACTTTCATATTATGTCAGCTGTGTAATCTGTGTAATAGAATAAAGTTAAAGATTAAAGACAACTCAGAAATAAATAATTAAATCAATAACAAAAGTGTTTTAATTGTGTTTGTAAAAACACAGTAATACAGAAAAGGAATGGCAAGGAGGAACAAAGAATATTAAACAGAATACCAAATTTCACACAGGGAAAAGGGATTCTAACTCTGGCTTTTATTCTTAGTCCTTAGGTCAGAGTTTTGGAATTATCTAAAGACACCCTTCTTTTTTTTTTTTTTTAAAGATTTTATTTATTTATTTATTTGAGAGAGAGAGACAGTGAGAGAGCATGAGCGAGGAGAAGGTCAGAGGGAGAAGCAGACTCCCCATGGAGCTGGGAGCCCGATGTGGGACTCGATCCCGGGACTCCAGAATCACGCCCTGAGCCGAAGGCAGTCGTCCAACCAACTGAGCCACCCAGGCATCCCTAAAGACACCCTTCTTATCTGTGGCCAGTTTTACTGTTCGATTCTAGAATAATCACATATCACCAAAAGTGTTAAAAAGTCCTGAGACTAGTAGAGTATAGCCATGTTTGTGGGTATGCAGTGAAGACCAGCCTTTTTGAAACAAAAAATAATAATAATAATTTTACTGAGGTTAACTCTGCTTTGGAGACGACATCATAGTCTTAACATGTTTTCACTAATACTTTGCAGAAAGTTAACATGTGACAGCCAGAAAAGCCAGGTAGTAAGTAACACAAGATAGACCCAAACAGATATATATACACAAAAAAAAGAAACAAAAAGTAAAAACAATACTTAACTTCATAATTTTATCTCCTCTGATTGATCTGTTCAATTTTTATTATTCCTATCTGAAAGGAGAAGCCTATACTTTGATATATGCTGACTGTTAGGCTGCTGTTTGATTTCATTGTGATATAGGCTGATCATATTCACTAGTTATCATATTTAAAAAAAGAACATCTCTGAGTCAAGAAGACATGATATAACTGGTTGTTGCAAGCATTCTTTGTGCTTAAATATTCTATTGGTGTTTCACTAGAAAGAAATCCAAATGACATAGTACCACATTATCTTACCAAGCTTCAGAACAAAATAATGTAGCCCAATTTAAACAACCAAATACAATTTTGAATATCATAACTTTTTCATATTGCATCTCATTTTATTTATTATTAACAAGATTTCCCCTATTAAGATTACTTACCAAAATAAATTTAGAATGCCCACATCTTGTGATTTTCTTCTTAGCGGCTAGAATGCAGTATTGTGAAATTAAAAACTTTTGTTATTTCCCCAATTCATTTAGGCAATCTGCATGTTAAAACATACAACGGGTATCTGTCTCCTACAGATTTAGACACAGTAGTGTGGTTTCCTTCACTCTAAGGGGGTGCTTTAGTAAGTAGGTATTTTCTTACCTGTGTCCTCCTTTCCTTGAGGACAAAGATGTAAGACTCTTTAATATCTTTTCACTGGAAAAGCACAGGACAAACAGAGGCAGAAAACAAACCTACTAGGGCTTATTAGCCAGATCAACAAGGAATTTGATTTCAGAATCAGAAGATTCTGGTAAGATTTTCCTTTGTGAGTTAATAGATTAATCAAATGGCCTGACAATCTAGTCAATAAAACAAAAATGATGTGCTTTATGCTAATTTTTAAAGTAACCTTTGATTTTTAAAAAACTACTCACATACTAGGATTTTTTTGTATCCTTACTAGATTTAGTTATGATAGATTAATTTTTGATATATGTTTTGAAAAAATACCTAGTATGATTGCATTTGTTGGTTTCAGCTTGTAATTTCATATCTTTGGCTTTACATATATTAAGTTTATGTGATTAGGTGAAACATGTTCCTATTATGTATCTTTTCCCATTCCTTTGTT
Organism: Neogale vison; assembly: GCF_020171115.1. Taxonomy (NCBI): domain Eukaryota; kingdom Metazoa; phylum Chordata; class Mammalia; order Carnivora; family Mustelidae; genus Neogale; species Neogale vison. Next base: position 73,832,493 of record NC_058096.1, on the reverse strand, counting down.
GTCTTTCTGTATGTTTTTAGTTGTCTCACTTATCTACATCTAGCTTTTAAAATATAAAAACAATATGTCCCATATTACATGGAGCACTGGGTGGTACACGTAAATGATGAATCTTGAAACACTACATCAGAAACTAATCTTGTACTGTATGGTGACTAACATAACATAAAAAATAATAGTATAGGCTGAAAAAATAAATAAATAAATAAAAATAAAAACAATGTGTCTAATCTGAAGGTCTTTGGCATTTAATAGAAAAGTTTTATCTATTTATACTTATTGTGCTTGCCAATTTGTTTGGGTTGACATTTTTAGAGAAAAAGAATCCTCATCATAGCAGATTCTCATTTAATATTTGCTTAATATTTGGCTATTTTTTCTGATTTTTCCCCCCTTTCCTTTATAGCTTTCTATAGACGTGAGAGACTTTTCTTTATTTTCCTTTTTCTTTTCTTCTAACAGTTTGGAAGTTATGCATCCTCATTTATCAACAGCCCTGGACAACTATTCTGTTGAACAAATTTTGCAGACATTTATTTTAACTGTTTAAGACACTATTTTTACCAAAAAAAAGATGTAATTTTTACACATTTCTATCATTTCTAACTATTCCTCAGCTTAATTTACTAAAGCAGTCTCCAAGAAAGACAATGGACCTGAGTCAGACACAGAAATGTACTTTCTTTTGAATACAGATATTTAAATATATTTATTCATTTTTAGGATTAAATCAAATGACTATGGAATAATAAAACTTAAAAACAAAAAAATCAATGTAAGAATACTTAAAACTCCAATAGGAATACATTGTATTTTATTTAAGAAGCTGTACTTATTCAAGATCTTCAAGAAAAACAGAAATGTTTCCTTTTAAACTTATTTTTTTTACAGACTATTAAAATTACCAAGCAGGATGAGGTACCCGATAAATATTCATATCATTACGACCTGGTTTTGATTGTCATTCTCATGAGGCTGCACATAACTGTTGAGCCGTTACATGACTCAGTTTTTTCATTGATGAAACTGTATGTTCCTTCTGCTGTCAGTGATGTGTAATCAATTGCTGCAGCTTTATTTGTACTGTCTACAGCACAGAAGAAAATTGAGATTAGCATAAATAATTGCAACATCTAACCTTTTGGTTAGCATGAAGCCACCCATAGGTAATAAAAGTAAGATGCTAGAGTGGGAAAGAATCATCAGTTCACAGTGTAGTTATTGATGGACAAACCCTATGAAAGTCAAATGAAATAAGAACAAGTGTCCCTGTTAATTAGCGCTCAAGCATACTAATAGAACCCTTACACACTGGCATTCTTAGAGAGATAATTCATTATACAAATAAACTCAGAAACAAAACAGTTATTTTCCTCATCCAAGTGGAGAACTGTCTTAAAGTGATATTTTCCCCCGGTGGTGGCGGTAGAGTAAAGAGGTAGAATCTATAGAGAGTATCCCTTCTGGCCTTGTGATGGGCAGAATAATGCACATCCTCCCCCAAAGATGTGCACAACCAAACCCCTGTTTTCTGTTGATATTTCGCCCTTTGTTGAAAATGGACTTTACAGATTTAATTACACTGAAGAAATTAGAAAAGTTCCCTAAATTATCTGGGAGGGGGGGAGGACTGGCAAATGCAATTATAAGTGTCCTTGTAAGTGAACAAGAAGGGTAGGTTCACAGTTGGAATGAGTAGTGGCTACTGAAGCAGAGGCCAGAGTAATACAGCTGAAGACCTTCGGGGTGGATGGGGGGCCACAAGCAGGAATAGGGTGGCCTCTAGAAGCTGAAACAGGCAAGCAAACAGATCACCCCATACCACCACCACCAAAACCTCCCAAAGGAATGCAGCCTTGCTGACACATTGATATTAGCCCTGTGAGACCTGTTTCCAACTTCTGGCCTCCAGAACAGTAAAACAGTAATCTTGTGTTGTTTGTGGTAATTTCTTATGACAGCAATAGAAATAAAGGCCTCCAGTAGTAAGAATTTCTAAATGAAAAGGAAAAGTCATTTTGGGTTGGGAAAAATAACAACTGAGACTCAGAAAGGTTAAATAATTTTAAGCTTAGAATCACCCAGCTAGGTAGTGATAGAACCAGAATTCGAATGTGGATCTTTCTTCACCATTAATCCCTAATATATTACTAAGAGTTTGGGACTATCTCAGTGCAGAATGAGTAGAATCTGTCCAAAGGTAAGTGGAAAAATCTGTCCTTTCTGTGGCCAAAGCAATAGGAAAAATTAAGCTAAAATATTTTCAGTTCTACATAAGAATGAAATATTTTGAAATCCATAAAGGAATCTTGGTTTTGTGCATAGTCCTCGAGATAATCCAAATGCCAAAACTTTTTAACTACCATTTTACACTTTAGTGATTCTTGAATGAGACAAAATCTGACTGAAAAACTGAAAAAAACTACACACAATGACTTTTTCAGCATGAAGAGGCTTTTATATAAAATGCAATTTTAAATGGATAAGCCATAATTGCATCCTTGGTAGGAAGAGTGGTGTAAGTAAGCATCAGTGGAGGAAAAACATGCTAGAACCTAAACATATGTATTTTAATCATAACAATGATGGGAACTGGAAGAGAATATCTAGGAGAGATAGTGAAAATATTTAAAAATAGCAAACAATTTTCCTGCTTTATTTTTTTCAAGACTTTATTTATTTGAGAGAAAGAGAGAGATCATGAGCAGGGAGAGCAAGAGGGACAGAGGAAGAGGGAGAAACAAGCTCCCCACTGAGCAGGGAACCATGTGGGCCTTGATCCCAGAACCCCAAGATCATGACCTGAGCAGAAGGCAAAGGCTTAACCACCTACATGCTCTTTTCCTACTTGATTTTAACCAAATTGGAACTGGCTGAAAAATGGAAGTAAGCTTGCCAATGGTGATTCAAGACATACTTTCTGATGTCAAATGAAAGGTGGTCAAACAAGAAGGAGCAGGTTAATTACTTTGAAGATATTTGAAGCCCAGTGGGGAGCTGATTAGTTTCTTTTAATACTACTGCATTCTTTTTCAGGCTCTACTGGGTCCTCACCTGTTAAAAAATCCTTTCATCCTTCTTACATTTCGTATCCTGCGATATTTCTTACAAAAGCCTACCATACTTCCTCCATCCTCCTTAAGTGTCTAATCCCAAGGCTGTCCCCCAAACACTCTACAGATGAGCTTCTCTCTTGACTTTGATCATTGTAGCCATCTGACTGCAGCCCCTCACCTTGAACATTTTCAATCATATCTTTCTCACCTTCTTAATGTCAGTCTCTGAGAGAGAATGATTCTCAACAGTTACCAAGGCTAACTCCTCTATTTTTACTAGTGATTGCTTTTACTTCACTTTTTCTAAGGTATTCCACCACCTTAAATCTCTTCTGCTTTCTTACAATTACGCTGCTGAGAGGTTCAGAGTTACGTCAAATCACACAACTAACAAAACACAGAAAATAATGTAAATATCTTCTGGAAATTCTCAAATTATAAATAAATAAATGGCCTTACCACTTCAAGTTTCCAGTTTTCTCTCTCTGCCTCAATTCTCTTAGTATATACAATAACTCATTTCAGTCTAAGTTCAGCCTCTTCACTCTACTGAAATTACTCTGTCCAAAATAACCACTGGCCTTCTAAATACCACAGCTAATACTTCCTGCAGCCTTTTTTACATTTGCCTTTTTCACACTATTTTTCTCTGTGTACTGGTTTCTTCAAAATGTCATCTAGGTTTCTATAACCCTAAATTCTTTGACTCTTTCCACTCCTCTAATTGGTCCTTCTTTGTTCTTTTGTTGGATCAAGCGACTTTTTTTCTTTTTCTTTTTTTTTTCAAGATTTTACTTATGTTTTTGAAAGAGCAGAGAGACAGAATATGAACAGAGAGAGAGGGAGAAACAGGTTACCCTCTGAGCAGGAAGCCCCACATGGGGCTTGATCCCAGGACCTGAGGATCCTTATGACTTAAGCAGAAGGCAAGATACAAGCAACCAACAAAACCACCCAAGCACCCCCCTTTTTCTTTTTAACTTACCTCCATTACTATTTCTTTCCTATGCACTGGGGCCAGACATTCTATATTTTATATAAAATGCAGTTTTAAGTGAATAAGTCTAATTACATCTTTGGTAGGAAGAGTGGTATAAATAAACATTAACAGAGAAAAACATTCTAGAACCTATGCGTGTGTGTGTGTGTGTGTGTGTATAAAATCAAAACAACAATATGATATGGCGCCTGGGTGGCTCAGTGGGTTAAGCCTCTGCCTTCCACTCAGCTCATGGTCTCAGGATCCTAGGATGGAGCCCGCATCAGGCTCTCTGCTCAGTGGGGAGCCTGCTTCCCCCTTTCTCTGCCTGTCTCTCTGCCTGCTTGTGATCTCTCTCTCTGTCAAATAAATAAATAAATAAAATCTTAAAAAAAATACAATAGTCTATTTTCCAATTGTTCTCATTTTATTATCTAGGGTTTTTTGAGTATATCATATTCTCTGTAAGCAATGATAACTTTTCTAATTCCTTAATTCTATAATTGCAGGGGTCAGTAATTCCAGAAAAACATTTAAATGATAATGATGCAAACAGTGATTTGTGTTTCACCATTAAGCTTTAGTGTTGAAGTATTTTTTTATCATTTTATCATTTTTATTTATGTATTTTATTTTTTTTAAGAAGGATCCATCTACTTCTATATTACTAAGAGATTAATATCAAGGATAAATGTTAAGTTTTATAATCATCTCTCTTTTTTGTGACTATTTTATTTTATTTTTATTTATTTTTTTCCAAGATTTTATTTATTTGTGAGAGAGAGAACACAATCAGGGAGAGCGGCAGGGACAGAGAATAAGACTCCCCGCTAATCAAGGAGCCCCATGCAGGACTTGATCCCAGAACCCTGGGATCATGACCTGGGCTAAAGTCAGATGCTTAACCAACTGAGTCACCCAGGCATCCCTCGTGTCTTTTTTATATCTATAGAAATTATTATAATTTTTTCTTCTTTGAGTGAGTAATATGATTTACCTCACTTTAAACTACTCTATAAGAACAATATTATCTCGTTTTATGTAGGAAAGCTGAGTTGCTGAGAGGTTCAGTGTTACATCAAGTCATAAAACTAAAAAACCACACACACCAAAAAAAATGTAAACCTGTTCTGATGGAAAGGAAAGGAAGAAAGAGAAAGAAAGAAAGAATGGAAGGAAGAAAGGAAGGAGGGAGGGAGGGAAGTGACAGATGGCAGGGAAACAGAATCCTTTATTTAAATGAAATCTACTACAACAATTCTAAAAAATGATAAAAGCACACCTGCTCTAGCAAAGTGAGGGTGAGAAGCACAGAACCCTGATTTCTCAGCCATCATGAACACTCAGAATAATCTTTGATGCACTGGAACTGAATTCCAAGGAATGGAGTTGAAAGACAAAACGTGCTATGACTTCTATTACCCATGCCCAACTCATTTATTTGTTCTACAGAATCTTTATTATATAAGTTATATATGTATATAATAAGTTAACTCAAATTCTAAACAACAGTATTACATGAAATGCAAACCCACTTTCACTCCTTGGACCTGGATATTTAAATTTCACTCATCTTTTTTTAGCTGTTTAATATCATGAATCTGAATAAAATGCTTATACTTTTTTTAATCTATTATTTTACACCTATTCATAGACAGCTTTGAAAGATAAGGAACTCAGTTATAACTTTCTCCTCCTAAGTAATATTTGTTATATTAATTTTAATTCTCATTTGCTTTTGTAACTTTATATTACTTATATATTAAATTAGTAAGTAATCTCAAATAATGTAATAAGCTTCTTTTTTTTAATTGTGATATGTTAGTCACTATACAGTACATCATCAGTTATTTTTTTTTAAGATTTATTTATTTATTTGACAAAGAGAAAGATCATAAGTAGGCAGAGAGTCAGGCAGAGATAGAAGGGGAAGCAGGCTCCCTGTCAATCAGAGAGCCCGATGTGGGGCTTGATCTCAGGACCCTGAGATCATGACCTGAGCTGAAAGCAGAGCCTTAACCCACTGAGCCCCTAGGTGTCCTACGTCATTAGTTTTTGATGCAGTGTTCCATGATTCATTGTTTGCATATAACACCCAGTGCTCCATGCAATACATACCTTCCTTAACCCAACACCGGGCTAAGCCATCCCCTCATCCCCCCACCCCTCTAAAACCCTCAGTTTGATTCCTGGAGTCCATAGTGCCTCACGGTTCATCTTCCCCTCGGACCCCCCCTTCACTTTTCCTTTCCTTCTCCTAATGTCTTCCACACTACATATGTTCCACAAATAAGTGAAACCATATGATAATTAATGTAATAAGCTTCTACTTTTTGTTGTAAAGCTTTGGATGACATCTCTTAATCGTGTACTACGCAGTATGAGAAAATTAGCCCCACTCTACCATTGAATGTGGCCACCTTCTCTTTTTATTATCCTCAAACCCTTTACTTCAGTCATACTGGAGACCTTGTTTTTCCTCCAACATGCCAGGCCTGGTCCAGTATCAGAGGACTGGCACTAGAACCTGCATGTTGGCTGCTCAACCAGATCACATTGTCATATGTGTCACATATGTCACATCTCTGTCATATCTTCAATTTCAAAATTCTGAGATACCTAGCTATAAGCTTTAGAAGACTTGGCTTATAAGCAGGTAATTTTCCTCTGTCTTCCATCCCTTCTTTGTCCTTGGAGTATCATTCTGCAAACTACCTTCTATCTCCTTTGCTTCTTCAATTTCTCTCCTCTCCATTAGCATTGCCAACTTTGAACTGAAATGTATTTCTGGTCCCTGTCTTCCCGTCAAGCTCCTTTCCTATCAATCCCTTTCCTATCTATTAAAATTCTTAGGGAAGAATCCATATTGCAGCATCTAATTTCTCATCTTTCATCTAGTCCTTTATGAAGGTCATCTTGCCCCTGCCCTTCTTTTCCCCTAAATGCTCTTCACCAACATCATTAACAATGTACTAATTGCCAAGTTCAGGGGTGTCTTTAAGACCCTCACCCCACTTCAACATTTCTAGCACATTCACCACAACTGAGTCTTACCCATCTCTGCTCTCCACTCCTATTGCCCTGGCTCCTTCTTTATTGGCCCTTGCCTGGGACACTGTAATAACTGGCTTCCTTTGAATCTGTCTTCTCCACCACCTCCAGTTTTCTCTCTAAAACCTACATCTGTTCAATTTAAAAAGGATTTTTTGAGTTACTGGAATGGAGAAGATAAAATTTTAAGGGAAAATGCTCACATTATGACATTAAGTGGAATAAACACTTAAAAATTATATAGGTTGGGGCACCTGGGTGGCTCAGTGGATTAAGCCTCTGCCTTTTGCTCAGGTCATGATCTCAGGGTCCTGGGATTGGGCCCCACATTGGGCTTTCTGCTCAGTGGGGAGCCTCCTCTCTCTCTGCCTGCCTCTCTGTCTACTTGTGATCTCTGTCTGTCAAATAAATAAATAAAATCTTTTTTTTAAAAATCATATAGGTTGGGTTAAAATGTATAAATAGTATATTTCAGCCACATATAAATATATGCAATATATACATAGTGTGTATTTTTGTGCATATGTCTGTATTTGTAAGAACAAAGATATCAAAATGTGAACACAGTTTTCTCTGGTGGTAGAATACTGAATGCTTGTATTCTAAATGAGAATTTATTAATTTAGAATACATGTCATGTCATGTGTAGTAGGCTAATATTAAAATTTTGCTTGAGGTGAAAGAAGTCCAGAAGATCTATAGAAGGATGGTATCACACCAGTCAAGTTTTGAAGGGTCAATGAGCATTTTTTTTTCCAGGTAGACAAATGAACAAGTATATTTTAGGTAGAAAGAACAGGAGAAAATCTATGGATATGTAAAAGCATATTACATACTCAAAACAGAGAATATTCCAGCAGACAAGAAAATATGGTGGGTTCACATTATGATAACCTTCTATGTATTCCTTGCTAGTATAATGACCCCTTCACACTCCATAGGATTTTTCTAAAAATTCATCTCTTGTCTATGACCATCTCTGATTGTATCAAAGCTCTCTTATCTCTATGCCCCCACACTTAGACCATACTGCCACATAAGATCAATCTGGAACAGCCCTCATTGCCTGGCTAAATCTCAGATGGTTGTTTTCTACAACTCTGTCTCTGCCTCCCTAGTCATGGCTTATGGGATCTGTTCCTGGACAGCACCATAGAGAGTGATGGATGAATACCATAACCCTCCCCCAGCTCCACATATACCCATACACACACACTCAGATCTTTCCTCCAAAATATGTATCCTCTCCAGTGACACAAAAATACCATGAAAACCAACCCAACATCAAGCCTATAAAAATGTCTTCTTTCCTTCAGTATTTCCCATATTCAAGATAACTTCAGTAAAAAACACAAGTAATCTGCTTTCTAAATTTGTAAGCCATTTTAGCAAAAATTCATCTTGTGATCCTATTTCTGATCTTTGCAACACTAGTTAGTGCACAGGATGAATTAAATATGTTTTAACAAGTAACAAATACACGATGAGTAGGATCAAGTCATCTTCAGTGGCTCAGCACAACTGCTCTTATTCTATTCAATACAACCGTTCAAATAGGTGTTGATTGATAGGAAAAAATACTGGCCTGGTAAGTAGGGAACTCAGATTCTAGTCCCGGGGCTGCTACCTGCCTGGGGGATTCTGGAAAAGTCCTGGATTTCTGAATTTCTCCTGCCTTCAACCGTCTCAAATCTTTAAAATGAAGGCCTTGGATTCATTCATTTAAAAAGTCACTCTGACAGGGGCACCTGGGTGGTTCAGTGGGTTAAGCCTCTGCCTTCGGCTCAGGTCATGATCTCAAGGTCCTGGAATCGAGCCCCGCATGGGGCTCTCTGCTAGGCAGGGAGCCTGCTTCCCCCTCTCTCTCTGCCTGACTCTCTGCCTACTTGTAATCTCCATCTGTCAAATAAAAGAATAAAATCTTAAAAAAAAAAAAAAGTCACTCTGACTCTGAGATGCCTGAGTGCTCAGTGAGTTAAGCTGCTGCCTTCAGCTCAGGTCATGATCTCAGGGTCCTGGAATCGAGTCCCGCATCAGGTTCTTTGCTCAGCAGGGAGTCTGCTTCTCTCTCTCTCTCTCTTTCTCTCTTCCTGCCTCTCTGCCTACTTGTGATCTTTCTCTGTCAAATAAATAAATAAAACCTTAAAAAAAAAAGTCGCTCTGACTCTAAAATTCAAGGTCTCTAAAGAAAATTATATGGAGGTCTACCTTAACTCTGTATCTAATTTTGCCCATTTTGTAAACTTACCTTTAACAGGGCTTGCAATGCTGACCTGTTTTTACATTTGAATAACTGACAGAAGAAAAAAACGCAAATGTGAATTCCCCTCAATTTCATCAACATGAAACCAGCTTCCTCCAACACTGTAATAAATTCACCCTACACAAAATATTTACAGGCCTAAAAATGCAGATATTGTACCAAAGTGAAGTTTTTACCTTCTCCATAGATTGGACTTTGGAGCTACATCATTAGATTTCTTACTGTGATCATGACTTAAACCTGAGACGTTTGAGCAATACTTGTATTATTATTTGCAATAACATAAGCAGAGCGGGTAACAGTAAGTATTTGAATGCTTATTGTTCCTTTACTGTGAAATATGAGCCATTAAAGTCATAGATTCATGAGTCATAGATTCACTAGCTTTTTATACAAACTAGAACCATGGGCATGCACTTCAGCAACTCTCAAAAATAAATAATACATTAAGCACAGAACCAAATGCAAAGTTAGGCTTGCATATCCGAAAAAAAAAAAAAGAAGAAGAAGAAGAAGAAGTGTGACCTTCCTTTTGTGGAGCCAACCCTGTTTTAAAAGATTAAAATAAATTCAACATAAAGTCACAACTGATGCTAAAATACCTAGGTAAAATATTTTTTTAAAGAACTTAATTTTTAAAAAAGCAAACAAACACTTAATCATAGTTTCTTTTACTGTATTCCACAGGAATTTTATCCATGCTAGAAATATAAGTAAATTCTGAGTGATTCCCAGGACTAGGTGTAGAAACCAATTACCTAAATTGACTACACACACTGATATCTTTTAGCCAAAGCATTATAAAACAATTTTATCTTCTTTGAAGTGGCAATGCCTAGTTCTGTAAAGAAAATCATAGCACCAACTGAAAACTCCAAAAGTAATTTTAGAAGCTTCAAATCTCCATTAGTTAATATTTTTCTTCTCAGTTCATAGCTTGATCATATCCGAATTACAAATACATGACTATGAAAGACAGTAGTATTTTCTAAGCAGAAATCTGTTGAATTACCCCTAAGATTAAAAAAAAAAAAAAATCCAGTCTCCAACTATTTGTCACTAATATGACCAAAAATCACCCTAATACACTCATGGGCATATCGAAGTGACTCCCCATGCAAAACAATTGGAAAGATCAATCCAATTAGGTGTTGAAGATTTCAGTATTAAAGAAAAAACATTAACTTGTTTTTCACTTAGAACCAAGTTTAGGTCTAATGTAATAAACCTTATTTTTAATCCACTTGTGCTCATAGCCAAACATAAGGAAATCAGAGCCATTATTTTAAAGCAAATGTGTCCAGCTTAGATGTGTGATAGAATTTTTAAATCATAACACCCAACATCAAACAGCAAGATTTCAGAGATGCCCTGATTGATTAATCAATTGCATAGCTTTCAATGTAAACACATGGGGAAAAATGTGAATTCTTTGTTTTCTAGATTTTCAAAGTTATAATGAAAAATATGATGGTTTGTGAATATCAAAAATTGTATTTTCACATTGATTGACTAAAGCTTGTTAACATGCAACTGTAGACATTTTATTTTTTGTCTCTGTGTTATAGAATTTAAAAATGTATGAGAAACTTGGTCAAATAACCGGTAAAATTACATCTATGCATTAGTATTTTTTAAGAGGCAAAAAATGATATTCTATTACCATGATGAGACTAGAATTAATTTAAATAACTTTGGGCTTGATTCATGAAAAACAAAAATACTTACACAGTAGGGGGGCATTATTTCTGCATTTTTTTTTATAGGCACAAGTCATGGTCTGTATTCAACTTCCAATTCAAAAAGAAAAGTTGCAGATTTATGTAGGCAGGTTTTTGTGTGAGTGCACAGTTCCAAAGTGAAAAATAAATAAGCCTGTAGAGAACTTACGCCTTTTAGCAGAGTGTTAAAAGGATTGCAGGCTGAACTCCAGGCAAAAAATCTCATCCCAATAAATTATTACCAAAATGTTAGCAAGCACCGAATTGTCACACTCAGGCAGCAGGGACATAATGGTGACACAGAAGAAAACTGCCACATAAATCACTTTAAAATAGCCCTTCAGTTGGTACAGGGGAGAAACTTCATCCTCAGCTAAATCTCATCTCCCACCTTTTCATCTCTATGATAAAATGGCAACTGTCCAAATCACTAAAAATAATTTAAAATAAATCCCTGGAGAGATTGCTGGCAAACTTAGTAAAGCCTTTCGTGATTAAGAAAGAAACAAATAGAGACCGTATAAGAAAAATGCTTTTCAGAAATATTCTCCCTTTTAAATCTGAATTGATAAAGTAAATCACAGGTTTCAAACTAAACCAAAGGAGATAGATAGACAGATAGATTTTTTTTTTTCTTAATTCCTCTGGGGAGGTATATCTTTTGAAGAGCAAAGAAACATAAAGAAACAGATTATGTAAGTAAAATAACTTGGTATTGTGAGGACAATTTCCATGGAGGCGAATGCATTGAACTCGTGAAAAATGTTCTCAGGACTTTTATGTATATTTGTAAAAGACAATTTTGAGCATTCGCGTCACCTCCAAAATTAATTTTTTTTAAAGCTGTTCAGTAGAAAAATACAGTTATTTTTAAATAAAAAAGGACTTTGTAATTAATCACCATGAAAAGTCATTCTAATAGTAAATGAAGTAAATCAACACTATCAATAATTTTTAGAATAAAATGGATCATATGTGTTTTTAAAAAACATACTTGGATATTTCTAAAAACAGAAGCTTCAAAAATAGAAGTATCAATTTTATTTTAACATAAAGTATTTAGAAACACTGTCGTAACTTTATTGTTTCTCACATATTTAAAGAAATCACTTTTGCTGATTTATCTTTATCCCTTAAACTTTCAGGAAATCTTAGCTATTTCATAGGCCGATCCTGTGAAAGAAAATGTTTTCACTTTAATCGGTTTTTCTTTCATCACATCTTGAAAATTACCGGAAGATAAACCTAGACATTCAGGATCATTTTATTAATTCTGTGAAAACTATTGCATAATAACACAGACAGCACTCAACTTGCCTCATCAGTTTTGAAACAGAAGTTTCATTGCTGTTACTGTCTTAAATTTAGCATCCTTCCTTAATCTGAAGGAGGAAAAAAATCAACTTGCAATTTAGACAGTTACCAAATTACCAAAACTAGAACAGCAACTCTTAATGAGCAAAACCATTAACAATTTTCCGACTGGAGCCCCTGTTCAAATACCTTGGACACCTTGTTAGCACAGAATGAGGTGTTCAATCAAGAGACTGGGAATTGGAAGTACCAGGGCACAGTTTTGAGTGGTGATTACAAGGGCGAGAGGGTGAGTGCCAAAGTAACAGTCTTCTACCCTGCAGGAAGCTGAGAAACCTTCAAGTCTACATTTGTAAATCAGGCCCGATGATTACAGCAGTCACAAGCAAAGAACATATGAAACAATTATTTGCACCATTCTTTCACTGTTTTAATTTGCTCTTAAAATGAACAAGATGATCCCCAGAGTCACTGGCATTTTGTCTTTATAAATTTAGAGCATGTGCTAGGATTTTTCATGGCACTGTAAGCAAAGGAAAAGACTAAAGGAATCATTTCAAAGAACATTCTCTTTTTTTTCCTTTCAAGTTATATTACTATTCAGGTTTGCTGTAACTTAAAATGTACAAAGCAGGCTGCAGGAGTTTATGTTAGATATTTGAGTTGTGTGATTCTGTTTAAAACATAAAATACTTGTTTCTTAATTATTAATTTCTAATTTTTGTATTGTTTTTTCATTTAAATGAAATGACTTAGACATTGAAACCCTGGCATTGAATGGGTGAGGAATAACATGTTTCCAGTTTTTAACCATCTTAAAACACTCTTTGTCATCCCACAGCTTGCAAATAATTTATTAAAAGAATTTGACTTTAGCTTACAATATTTAAGTTGTCCTCAGAACTTAAGAGTGAAGCAGTATCAAACTTGTGTGTAAAAGAATATATTTAAGCAAAATATAATTTTTAAAGTAAGTATTTTCTTACGTGAAAAAGTTGTACTTAAAAAAAAACATTAAACAGGAAGCTAAATCTTTCAAATGCCAGTACATTGGATTGATTTTGTTGCTATTAAGCACATTTTTTAATTGACTGTTGAGGGAAATTAAAAATCAGGTGTCATAGAATAAAGCATTTGTAGCTAGAAAAAATATATATATTTGAAATTATTATTCTCTGCTATAAAAATATGTCATAATTTTTTAAAGTCATAATATAGGAATACAATCTTCCTCTTTTGAATTCTTTAGGAGATGATATTCTAATTGTTTGGGGGATAGTTTTGTCAATTATAGGCATGAGGGTCTACAGCTATGATGATTGATTATATTTTTATATGTCTATAATTTCATAAACTTCATTATTACTCAATCTGAAAATAATTTTCAAAAGAACTTACCTAAACATAAATAAATTTTATTTCATCTCATGAAAACATATTAGATGTTGGATTCAAAGTCTAAGTTTTCTTCAATAGCTGGGTTCTGAAAACTATAAAGCATTTTTAAAAAGCTTTCAAAGCATTTCAGAATTTGAAAACATCCTAATATCCTGTTTATATAAGCAAGAGAGAAAAATGACATAATTTAAACTACTCACAACTTATTTCAGAAAATCTATTAAATAATGTAATGAAGTTTATTTTTGAAACAGGCTTATATATTTTCCTAGAGAGCCTTCTCTTTTCTCTGGACTATTATTTCTGTCAGTTTGTTTGCAGAATGGTGCAATATTGAGTTTCCAGATTTTGATTTCCCATACTAAATCAATGGCTTAAAACACTGGAAACTCATATGAGAGATTACCATGTAATTTTGTAATGTATTACAATCACATCATTTGTCCCCCCAAACCACAAGTGATTATTGTTCAAGTGCTCTTTTTTCCAATCAGTAAAATCTTTTTCATCATGAGCTATCCAGATGTAGAGGGCGCTGTTGTTCATGTATTTTGAAAGTGTTTCATAAAACAAAACACAGCCCACTAATAGTTTAGTATTTGCCTTTCAAAACCTGCTTATAAATTCCAGTGGAAGTATGTACGTGTATTGCTTGAATTTAAATGTAAAGTAACTGAAAAAGTGCTTGTGGAATATATTATTAAAGTTGTTATATTCGCCATTAAGGATTTATGTATATTTAATTGTCCCCAGGTTCTAACCTTTAATTCATTTTAACATTCTAATTACTAAATTTTATAAAATACTTTAATTTTCTGGCATCATAATTATGTAAAAAGTGTGGCTTTGTGCATTGGAGTTACATGCTGGAAAACTTAGGGGTGTCATTTTTAAATGCTTTGAGAAAAAAGAAGTAAATGTACCAAAAATGTTAATAATTGTTGATTCCAGGGAGATGTGGGCCACACAAGTGTTTACGGTATTGTTTTCAACTTTTTCTGCGTTTGAAATCTTTTAGACTCTGAACCTGGAGAAACTATTCTGATTACTAAACTCAATTTTATGGTGTTTTTTTTTCATTATTTTTCAAGTAAATAGATATTTTAAAAATATTCACTGAACACCCTGACCTCTTCATGGTTAGCTTTCAATGCAGTTGTAAAGTATAAAAGTTTATGTGGATTATATAAAAAAAATTTTTCTTTCATTAACTGAGCAAGGAAAGATAATTTTAAAATACAGATCTTTTTAAAATGTTTAAAAGTGAGTGTACAGTAGTGATTTCTCTGATTTTTTAAAAGTTTTCTCTAATATCATGAAATCATGAGTTTACCTCTCTTCTTTTGATCTATAACATTATGGTTGCTGTAAAGAATTTTAAGATGGAATCAGAAACCCAAACAAATTACCGTATTTTATTATTCTAAACACAAAACTTTATAACTCATATAACATATAACTCGTTATAACTCATAAAATAAATTTTAAAACTCTAAAAACTTGGATATATCTTTGTATAGAAAGCATTGAATAAATGCTGCACAAAACTAACCAGCACGTTCCCAGAAATAGTAAATGCTATAAGCATTAGGATTCCAGATTTAAAATACATTAACTTAGAAAATTCAAACCAGACTCTAAAAAGAGATTATACTCCAGTGTTTTTATTCTTAATTCTTTACATTTAATTTAGTACTTAACAGAAACCACTTCAAAATTTTTCTTACCATATTTATATAAATACAACCAAAAGGCATTTTTTTATATTGGGATATGCACTGCATAAAGTTAACAAGAGGATAACCTCTCTAGTTAAATAAAATTACATTTGAAATCACATGGATTTTGATTGACTATTTCTCGTTCATTTGTATTGTCGGGCACCACTGAAGCAGCAATAACCTCTCTTTTTCTTTTAAATCTAACTTGCAGAAAGAGAGAGAGAACATTAGTGACTAGTTTATGTAAATATGTAAATATATATTCTATGCAGCGCCAAGAAACTCAATCACCAGAAAACCATAAATACAGCTTAAAGAAAAGTTTTCAGTGAAGCTCAGACATAACTTTTCACCACTTCAAGTTATTTTAAAATCAAAATAAGCATGGCAGAAAGCACAAGAAGAAAAAGCAGTTCACTAAAATGTCTCCTAACTTGCTCTCTTGAATAGGGTATCTGAAACTTTGTCCAGTTAAACTGTATCTAATCTAGCACAAGTAGGCATTGTCTGCTTTTTATGGTATCCATGAACATGCAAGAAGTTTGCCACCTTAAAAACAAGGAGGTGGGGGGCAGGGGACAGTGGGGGGGCGGGGAGGGCTGACCCATAACGGAGTAACAGTTGCCTTTTATGATTGGCAAGTTCTTTGGGACCAAAATACCCCCCAGCCTGACCGAGGGAGGAAGGCGCAGAGATGCAGCTCGGCCCTGTCTTTATGTCAAATCACTGCCATCAAAACAATGGCTCATATTACATGAAAATCTTGTGCAAATGAGCCATAATGGGAGTGAATGACAATCTCGTAAGACCATGCAGCAGGGTCCCCCTTTGATCTGCAATACTGTTAATCTTTCTCAAACATAGCACACTAAGTATACTTGGCAAATCCTATAGGACAAAGTCCCTATAGCACAGATCCAGATATCAGCAATCCACAAGTGAGATAGACACCAGAGAAAAGTTCCATATTGGTCATGGGTTTCCGTTTTACATGAGCTTTTTTATTTTTGTTTTTTTGCTTCTGTTGTTGTTATGTTGTTATGATGTTTTTGTTTCGACTTTTATGGAACATTTATACTCCATGCTTCTATTTTAAAATCTTGTAAGGGTTGCTTTACATATATTAGATTTGAATTTTGAACGGCTGATGTGAAAAATTATTTTGAAAAGACTTCCGTGGGTTCTACTAATTGGAGGATGTATGAAGTGCCTTATTTACATAGGCTTTTGTCATTAATCACAGTGGACTCAGACTGATGACTTTATATGATGTTGCGCCAAAACGCGAGAAAGGGAGGGAAAGGCAAGAACTTTCAAGCATGATGTTTTCTAGTGTAAGGAGAGAATGATTTAGGTGTTTCTGTTTCTAAGGGGGTTTCAACAACCATCAGAATATCACACAAGGAGTTATAGATCACCCTTTAGATAACAAAAGGTGTTTTCTTTTGCTCTCTAATATCAAAATCAAATTGGTTAGGTCACCAAATGTGTAAGGCACATGTAGACTAACACAAGCAGAGTCAATCATGTGCTGGGAGGAAATATGCCTCTTCATTTGTGCTCTGCTTTTGAAGTGTTGCCTAAAAATCAGCCTTCGGCTTCAAAGAGAGAAGGATTATAGCCTTTATGCAGCCATTAATATGGCTGGAACTCAGAACGTCAGCGTCTAACCACGGTCCTGGCCGGACAGTAGCATAGCAGAAATTCAGTCTCCTTCAAAACTTGGTGTAAATCATAACAGTGAAGAAATAAGCAGTGAAATCTTATTACGGTGTGTCAGGAAAGAAAAGGGGGGGACCCTCGTTTTTTGACATGCAGACCAACCCTCCCCCAAAAGTGGTGTCCCCCAACCTTGCACCAGTCTTCTCCACCTAGACCATTTTAATCTCCCACCAACTGTCAGGCAGAAAGACGTGCTATCAAGGAGAAAGCTATTCCTTTTGCCTTCTAACACTGAGCGGATGACAACCTTTCCAAGTCCCTCCTCTCTGTCAGAGTTCAAGGGTTCAGAAATGGTCAGAATATCAAACAACAAAAAAGCAGCAGGATTTTGCAGGAAGAGTTTAAGTACATTAGATTATACAGAGGGGTTCGAAGAGACACTGGTGTTAGGTTTCATTTTCATTCTCAATCACATTGTCGGTGCCCTCTGCCAACAGCCTAGAGAGGACATGGATCCCCTTCTGCTACTGGGAAACTGCAGAGTGCAAGTCCTTCAGATGCCGGTCATTTCTCCTTAATACCCTGGTATGTTTGAGACGAAATATTAAATGACAAAAATGTCCTCACCTTCAGAAAATGGGTTATTTGGAATTACTATTTCAACATGGTGTGTTTATTTTGGTCTAAGGGCAAAGGGGTGTCCTGTCATCCTTTCTCAAAGTTGTGAACAAAAATGAAAAGAATCTCTCACTGAGTTTAGGGGAGGATTCTCCCTTGGAATAGGTAGACCTCCCAGAACAACCGAGCAGTCTGTCTGTTAAAATCGGACACAGCCGTTGCTGCATTTTCCCGACACATTTTTCTACTGACGCTGAGGAAAACCCACATGGAAAGTATTTACAGAAGAGGATCGCAGCATCATGACAGGCTAAGCAATGGGTTTCATTAATAAGCAATGTTTATTGCTCAGTTGTAGAGGTTTTGTGTGGAAGGCACTTGAAGAATGATCACTATGAAATCTAATATTAATAAAAAATGTTAATATGTAATAGGGGCTTTGATATCATATACATATTTACCCCTAGGTCCCACACATAAACATAGAATTGAGATCACAAAGGCATTTGATTTTCTACATCCTTCTTGCATTTAAGATATTTCCTTTTTCATATAGCCTGGCATTTGACATTCATAGTGAACAGCCTGACAGTGTATTTTAGTTCCACAGAAAGTTGGAAGGAAGAAGAAAGGTGGCTGATGAATTAAGTAGCTAAGGGAAGGCAAGGTGATGCTCATATGCCTCGTTCTGTTGAAAATGGGGGCAAAATGGGTCCAGACTTAGCAGAATCCTTTGTGTCCTGTCCATGCTTGCTGTCTTGCTATCAAAGCAATGTGACTCCCTGGTCCTAGTTCAAATATTAGGGATCTCACCAGGGCTATTTTGCACAGAATAAGAGCCCTTAGTGTAGAAGGAAAGACTGAAGGAAAGATGGTTCAAGAAGCAGGAAAACAAAATTCTTCAACCTGTGAAAGGTAACAGGAACATGGAAGAAAGACTGCTTTTAAGATTTCATCTGAACGATTTTTTTTTAACGACATAAAATTCGCTGGTAGTATACTTTCATTATCCAAATCTTGGAGTGTGGGCAATGTCTCTTTATACGAAGCGTACAATGAAATATCCCTACGATGTATTTAGCTTTCAGTAGGGCCTAGTTGTTAGGCTCACAACTATTTAAAACTCATTTCTAAAGAACCATAACCAATTTGCAGCAGATTGTTACTGGATACACCAACAATCACTATGATATCCCATCCTCATCAATGCCCTTCAATGACCACACAGCTATAAATTTACAGATAAATCTATATGATAGATTTATAATAAATCTATAGATCTATTAAATAAAATCTACGTATCATTTTGTCAAAATGTCATGTAAAACTCTTCTGTTGTTGTTCTTATGAAATCAGTATTTCCCATAATAACATGCACTGGAAAGTGTTTTTTAAAGAAGGAAAAAAGCAAAACACATGGTTTTTATTTCTTATAAAGTTGAAATTCCTTCAGAGTTCTCAACACTTGCCAGCAGTCCTATTTATTATTATTTGGGAAATTAATTTCTAAGTCTTCAGGTTCAGTATTTAAAATTTTTATTTATTTATTCTTTTGAATGAGCAAAACACTTATATGGGTTCAACATGCAAAATAAAGAATAACCTTGGAAAACACATGAAAATTCTTCTTCCTAGCTCTCTCTCTATCCATCCTGTTTCCTACTCTCTCCAGTCAGATAATTTTATGCATTCTTTATTTGTGTAATTTTTGTGCATTAATAGTATATTTATGTATATATAAAAAATACAAGCAACCATTATCTCCCCTCCTGAAATATCCTTCTGCTGTCCATGCTTCACTTTGCCTCAAACTTCATTGTCATGACAACGTTCTCGTTCACTCACACATCCACCAACCTGCTCTATGTGCAAGCATCTTTTCTCCTTTTCTCCTCTAACAATGGAGAAGGTATTCTTTCTCCTAAGTCCAATTCTTTCATTCAGGTTTAAGCACTATCTTCTGCACTGACTCAAAGCTTTGCTCTGTTTTCCCTTTCGCCTCCTGCATCTCCACTGTCTACTTCTCTAGATTCTGGAGCTAGTTATTTAAACTTAAATGAATTCAAATTAAAAATTCCTTCTTCAGGGGCACCTGGGTGGCTCAGTGGGTTAAAGCCTCTGCCTTCAACTTAGGTCATGGTCTCAGGGTCCTGGGATCGGGCCCCACATTGGGCTCTCTGCTCAGGGGGAGCCTGCTTCCCCCTTTCTCTGCCTGCCTCTCTGCCTACTTGTGATCTCTCTCTGTCAAAATAAATAAATAAAATTTTAAAAAAAATTCCTTCTTCAGGGACACCCTAACAAGTTGGTTAAGCACCCAACTTGTGGTTTTGGATTGGGTCATGATCTCAGGGTCATGAGATAGAACCCTGCATCAGGCTCCGTGCTCAGTGTGGAATCTACCTGAGATTCTCTCCCAGTCTTCCATCTGCCCTTCCTGCTCATGCTCTCCTTAAAAAAAATTCACTTTCTCAGTTGCACCAGCCACATTGCAAGTGCTCAGTAGTCACATGTGGTAAACATGTCCAACATTGCAGAAAGTCCCAATGGATAGTACTATTCTAGAGCTTATCTGAAAAGTGATAGAATTTCCCAACTCCATTACTCACTAAGTGTGATCTTGTTACTTTCTCTACGAACCTTTAGTTTACTAGTAAAGTGAGAATAAGAGTAGCATCAACTTCACAGATCATTGTATATAAATAATATACATTAATCATTATATTTTATACCCAAAACAAATGTAACATTGTGTGTCAACTGTACTCAAATTTAAAAAATAAAGAATAAAAAGAACATATATCATGTAAGTTGGCATAAAAATCTAATATAGATATGGATCAGGAAATAGATATGGGTATGGATACAGAAATAAACATACAGAGGTAAAATTATTTTAAAATAATTTTTAGTTTTCTCTTTTCCATAATAAATACTTTAAGTCTCTCTGAAGCTAATTTTTTAACTTTAGGCAATTTTAATAAGTTATGTTTATGTCCTCAACCTTTAAGTATGAACCAACATTTATTTTCCCACATCAGTATATATATATATACTTTTTAAGTAAGTTATTATTATATCATGTCTGCAAGTGCAAAGACCAGAACTTTGTGTTCTCGTCCCACAGCAATTCATAAATACTGCTGAATTGGATTGAATCCAGTTACAGGCACTTGATGAATAATGTCTTCTTCGGTGTGTCAGAAGTCCTCTCATTGCATTCAAACTCTACTTCCATTTATATGCTGAAGTATCATGTTTTCTTTGGATCTTCTGTTCTATAGTACGTAATTGTCTAGGTTTTAAGGCCTCCTAAATCTTCAGATATGCATTAGCCCATCCAAATTGCTCTAGACTCTTTCCAATTTAAAGATTACTGGAGAACCTACTATGATCAGAAAGTTACTCTTGCTAATCAAGTAGCCAAGATAATCATGTTCCTTAAAAGCCTTTGATTACACTTGCAGATTCAATTGTCCAGAATAAAAAGGTTGTCAAGGGAAGAAACAAAAAGTAATAAGGAGTGGTATTATTATCTCTCGCTCTTTGAATAAGAAGTCACTTTTTCTGAAGAGAAAAGCATTTTTCCTACTAGATACCTGCAATGAGATAATTTAAATATACATCTTTAAAAGTTGTTAATTTTTTTTCTTTGGATATCTATACATTCAGTAAAAATATGTCAAAAATGCTAATACTAAAATTTTCAAGTAAGAGGCACCAAATGAGCCACCCAGTCATCACAGACATGTACATTTTAAAAGGAGAGCTTCCAGTGTCAAATAAATCAAGTTACATTCATAAAATAGAACACAGAACCACCATTAAAAAAGAATAAAATAGGGACATCTGGGTGACTCAGTCAGTTAAGTGTCTGCTGTCGACTCAGGTCATGATCCCAGTGTCCTGGGAACGAGTCCTACATCAGGCTCCTCTCTCAGCAGGGAGTCTGTTTCTCCCTCTGCCTGCACATCCCCCTGCTTGTGCTCTTTCTCTGGCAAATAAATAAATAAATAAATATTTAAAATAAAATCTATAGATAGAGAACAATCTTTAAAACATATATATATACGTATATATATGTATATATATATTCACAAAGGAGAGAATAGTTTCACTACTTGTATAAAAAAAAATGAGAGAGCGAGAGAGAGAGGGGCACCTGTGTGGCTCAGTCAGTTAAGCAAATGACTCTTGTTTTAGGCTCAGGTCATGATCGCAGAGTACTGGGATCAAGCCCTGTTTAGGCTCTGCACTCAGTGGGGAATCTACTTCAGGATTCTCTCTCTCTCCTTCTGCCCCCTCCCTGCTCATTCTTTCTTTCTCTCTCTCAAATAAATAAGTAAATCTTTTTTAAAAAGAGAGAGAGAAATATATACATACTCATATGCTTTTGAATATTTGGATTATTAATGGAAGAAAAATTTTGTCATGTTTGAGTTTCTTACCATTTTTTAAAATGCTTTTATTTTTATCAAATTAATGTATTCAGTATTGAAAGTCCTAAAACAACAAAAAGTCTTCTACTTCATATCCACTAACCCACTAGACTCTTTTCTTCAAGAATAACACTTTCATTACAAATCTATTTGCCTCTGTATTTCTAAATAAATACATTACACTTATATTTCATAATCTAATAATTTTGTATGTTATGTATTGACTTCTTTATAGTAAGTACCTTCTTACACTTTACTTCCCATACCCCTTCCTTTGTGATCACATACCTTTAAAGATTTACATGTTTTGGTTATATAAGTATTGTTCCCTGCTTAGTCAAATGATAGTCAAATGTGCTATCATTATTTTTCTTGCATTACTTGTTATTTTTTACAAAGTCAATGTCTCTTTAAAAGTTAGTTATTATTTTGCTTATTGTGTTATTAGTATATAGTTAATTTCTCCTAAATTTTTCAACAGAATTTTAATACTTATTTCAATACTATTCTCCCACATCATTAAAATAAATCAAATCAAACCAAAATTATTTTCTACCATAAATCTTCTTTGGGCCCTCTGCTTTCTTGTGAAATCTAATCTGGTTGTTGTTAGGCCTTTTACTGTTATCTCAGAGTTTTTGTTTACGTCTCTCATATGACAAAGCCATGTCTTTCCCTTTCTTGGTTAACTCATTCTACTATAGTGAAATAATAGTACCTTATTGAGAATAAGTATATAGAAGATAATTTGCTGAAAACTTGTAGGCTTGAAAATGCCTTTATTTTCACAGAGTCTGGTTGCATGCAGATTTGTAAGTTGAAATTATTTTCATCAAATTTCATGTGCTAAATACTTGGTAAACTCTCTTATCAGTTGACTAATGTCCTTCAGTTCTGGGGATTTTCTTGTATTATATCACTATTTTCTCTGTTTTTTTAATTTTTTTGCCATTTTTAAAAAAATAATTATTTTTGTTAACATATAATGTATTATTTGCCTCAGGGGTACAGGTCTGTGAATCGTCAGGCTTACACACTTCCCCAGCACTCACCAAGCCACATACCTTCTCCAGGGTCCATAACCCAACCACCTGCTCCATACACCCCTACCCCCAGCAGCCCTCAGTTTGTTTTGTGAGATTAAGAGTCTTTAATGGTTTGTCTCCCTCTCGATCCCAACTTGTTTCATTTTTTTCTCTGTTTTTTCTTTCTAGAACTCTTCCATCATTTTGATGTTGGATAGCCTCGAAAACCTTCTAATTTTATTCCATTTTCCAATATCTATTCTTTGTCTTTTTATACTATTTTCTCAAAGATTTACTCCATTTTATCTTTCAATGCTTTTATTGTATTCTTAATTTTGTTTTTGTTTTTTGTTTTTTTAATTTAATTTTATTTTATTTTATTTTAAATTTAATTTAATTTAAACAAAATTCATTGTTTATGCAGCACACCCAGAACTCCAAGCCAAAGTTCTCTTTTTTATTCCCTGATCCTTTTTTTTTTTTTTTTTTTAAATAACATCCTGTTCTTGTTTCGTGGAAGTAATAGCTTCTTTGTCTTGCTGATGTTATCAATCAGCTTCTGGTTTTTTTGGTTTTCTGAATTGTCTCTATTTCTTCATAGTTCACTACTTATTTGTTTGACCCCTGTATTACATTAATTAAGTCTCTCCTCAAATGTCTGGAGATTCTTAGCACCTCACTCAATTAACAACAGTGAGTAACCAAGAAGTTGACTGGGAGTTCTGCCTGAGTGGGAAGATTTAAGGATTAGTGATACTGCCTTTTTTTTTTTTTTTTTTAATTGTGGGAAATCCCAACATCAATGCATCCCAAGTGTCAGTCCCTTCTTTGTGTTTCTGGAGCCTCTGAATTCTGAGTCTCTGAATACTTCTCATTATCTCCCTCTATAGGCATTTGGGTTTCTACTCTGCTTTGTGCTGTGTCCATTATTACCTGTCAACCTGCTTTCCACCTTCTAAATATCTGTTGACACCTTCACTATTATTTCTTCTTCCTCACTCCTTGCCTTATTAGTTTATAATTTTTATATGCCTGTCATTGCAGTTAGGAGAGACAAGTATTTACTATATGTTTGTAGTTTGTCATGTTTAATTGAATGTACATATATCACTTCTTATTAAGTATTGAAGAAAGTCCAGAATTTACAGGAGCATTCATTTAATTTTCATCTCCAGAAAATATTGAACTAAAGAAATCTTTACCACCCGTGAAGATCTTGAAGTCTTTATCACTGGAAAAATTCAGTGTACAGTGCTGTAACTCGTAGTTGTAACAACTCCATGTCCACTTGCCCAGAAGTAGGTTTTCAGTAAAGGAAAATACTTGCTGTCCTACACCCTCTTGTAAGTGCATAAATCAGTTCAACATTTCCAAAGAACAATTTAGAAATATATGAGAAGAGAATTAGAATTACATTCATAAAAATATATCTAGGAAAATCCAGTATATCTATCTAGTCAAGGAGCATTTGGTTGCAGGTCAAATGAAAATTGATAGCTGGAAATCTCCAAGAACACAGCTATAGAAAAGATGTCTTTGTTTCACTGGGTTGTATTGTGATTTCTTTCTTTCTCTGTGACTATCTCTGCTTTCTCATCAATATGTTCCCCAAATGGCACTATCAGGCTTGGATATATGGGATCATTTAGATTGATATCTCACAACCAAATGTCTCAGTTTCCATGACTGAATTCCATTTCCTGGGAGAATTAATCTGATTGGCCTTGTCAAGGGAGTTTTTGTGGTCAGTGCCCAAGAGAGAATAATAATTTGTGCATTAGAACTGCCTCTCCTCAGACTGCCAGAGTTGGAAAGTTCTTTTAGAAAGAAGCATGGATATCTGGAGGAAATTATCAGCTTCTCTGAGGCAGCAACATTAATAGTCCAGATCATATCTAGAACACTAGCCAACTAGGTAAATTGGATTAGTCTACAATGGCTAATCTAGGTTCAAAGATTGGCATGAAACATTATGCAAACTCCATTGACGTTTTTCCAATTTCAGTTTATTACTGACCCAGCAAACAAGGAGTGCAAAAGATAATCATCAGATCAAGGATATAATTCAGTAGACACAGCTCACACTGACTTCCTGGACCCTCAAAGTTTTGTTCAAATGTAAATTGATTTGGCAGCTCTCATGGAGTGAAGAACCAGACAGAAAATCCTAGAAATCTCAAGCTCAGGCTTTTTGTTTGTTTGTTTATTTTGTTTTGAGTGGCTGGGCCGGGGGTAGAAGAGAAGCATGTCAGTATTCAGGGATTTACTTTGTTACCAGAGAGGAAAAAAAAAATAATGTATTTAACTTACATTGTTACATAATATATTTTGTATTATCAGCAGGTCTGCTGGAGGTTTCATTTCAGTTGGTCTGTATATGGACCCACAATATATAATATAAATGAGTGGGGAAAAAATGTAAAATGAGGTGTGTAACGCTGACATATGATAACTGACACCCAGCCTCTAAATGGACAGGAAAACTAGAATTGGAGAGACTGTAATATATGGGAGAAACTGCTATTCAGTTCCAAGTGACTATATTTTTGCAGAAAGATGTATTTATTTTCTGTTTTTTAGAAGTCAAAAATCAGATTCTTATGTGACATTTCTGAATTTAGAAATGTTGGCAAATTATCAAGATTTTTTTTAACTTTTTTTTTTTTAAGATTTTATTTATTTAGTTGACAGAGATCACAAGTAGGCAGAGAAGCAGGCAGAAAGAGAGGAGGAAGCAGGCTCCCTGCTGAGCAGAGAGCCCGACTCAGGGGCTCGATCCCAGGACCCTGAGACCATGACCTGAGCCTAAGGCAGAGGCTTAACCCACTGAGCCACCCAGGTGCCCCTATCAAGATTTTTTTTTTAATTGAAACAATTTATAACCTCTGGGATTCTGAGACTGTGTGACTCATCCATTTCTCATACTTCAGTTTTAAGAGTGTTTTCCTACCTACAACCTAAACAAAGCTGCATCAACATGAGGTTCGTCCTGATTGTTTTTAGGTGTTAGACTTCGTGGTCAATACTTACTGCAGGAAGACTAGCAAGATACAAGATGTAGTGTGGGTAACAATGGGGGATGCGTGCTACCTAGATAAGCCTCCATGTTTTATGTTTTGGCTTCACTATCTTAATTCCATCTGCTGGCCTCTCTTTTCCTCCACTGAAGTATAAGCTTCATGAATGCAGGAGATTTGCATGTACCACAATAACAACAACAAAAAACAAAAGATTTTTAGAATACCGTGTTAACCAGGCAAATCAGGACTTCATACAGCTAATTTATGAACCTGTCTACGCATACCTTAACATATATATATATATATATATATATATATATATATATATATAATACAGACACACACAATTGGTTATGGATTTTAATTATTCCCCCAGGCCAAAACCCAATACATCAAGAATGAGGAATTTAGTCTCACATGCCAGTTTTCCACAAAATGACAGAATAGTAGAATAGGAAAGATTACTAGAGAACTTCATTATTTTATAGAAAAGATAGATTTAACAACTTATTTGAAGACTTAAAGACAATAAATTATAAGTATGTAATTATTTTGGATTTTCTTTGACAGGTAGTAAGATTCCTTAAATTCTAAGATATAAGTCATGGCTAAGGTATCATATCTCCAAAGGTTTTTGAGATGATTCTTATTTTAGTCCAAACCATAACTAAACAAAAAGCTTTATTTGAATTCCTTTCATAAAACTAACCAAAATTATTTTAGTGTTCCTTCTAGAAGGTTTTATGTAACTAAAACATGTAACAACAGTGCGATTATTCTGGATTAAATAATATCAACATTACTCTTTATGTCCTATTGGGCAAAGCACCAACTTTAAACCACCCACTCCACTTTATACATGGAGCTGGTAAAATGCTATATTTATTTCAGGGTGCATTTGCCCAGGTAATTTTCAAATTTCAACTCTGATTCTTGTGCCCAGATTTTTTTGTTATTATTATTATTATTTTTAGCTTTTTTGACTTCACACATTGAAATTTATGGTGCATTTCACAGTGCTCCCTGCTGTGGGCCTCATCAGGTCCTGGCTGCCAGGCCACTAGGAAACAAGAAATGAATGCTGAAAAACCCTGTGGCTGTTCTTAACTAAAGAACTGCAAACATGACCAAAGTTCCCCGCAAATCCTCCTAGATTGTCAGAAGAAAAATGGCAACAAGCTGTAGCCATTCAATGAAGCAATATTTCCCTTATTACTTGCAAAGTCTTTTATTTAGCCTCAACAGTATCATTTTTGAAATGATTTTGTGACTGGGGGCAATACTTGGGTAGACATCTGTTCTCTCAGATTAGCTGTCAGATGAGTAGAGTGTTTTTAGTCAATGTTTTCAAATTACTTTAAAATACCAACAAATTCAATATTTGTTCATGACATTAATGAGGAATATTTTCATCCCAAACAAAAAAGTTGGATTTTCCAATTATGTTACATTCTCTTCATTGTCACTGGTGCAAATGGGTAGTTTCTGACTTTTTTTTTTTTTTAAAGGAAGAAAAGGAACAAAGAAAGTTAAAAGGTGGCCAAAATGTCAAGATGGATTTCAAATACCAGAGCTATCTTTGCACTTACAATTTTAAAAGTAAATCTTTAATTTGGGGATCTCTGCCTACCTACCATTACAAGCCCCTTCGGGGCAATGATCTATCAAGTTCTGACTGTTTCAAACTGTTTGTGCCCAATTCCACATCGATCAAGCTCACACTTGCTGCACTTTCAACCAGAGAGCCAAGAAACAATAATTTTCAATTAAGAAACCAGAAGAAGACTTGGGGATTTGATTTATGGTGCATGACTAATTATCAAATAGCTGGCCTAATGAAAATTAAGCTGCTGGTTACAACAAAGATTTAACTTCATTTTCTTGAAGAGATACTGATATGATCCAGAATGTAATTTATTGAAGTAGAATGATGCATTTTAAAAGTCATAGACATGTAAATGAGATAATTATCATTTTTAAATGACAGGACTAATTGTTTATATTATGATGAATTTTATATTCAGAGTACATATACACCTGAAATAAAAGATTATCTTTGCTTACAATGATTTTCACTTCCTTCTTATGCTACTGGTAGATCTAAAAATACTGCATACGGTGCAAGGATTGATGAATCATTTTAAAAGAAAGAAAGTTAAAATTTAATAGCTTTTTTTTGAAAATTCCTTGACGAAAATTATTCAGAATCAGTAAATGAATGAAAATGTTAAAACTATGTAAAATATAGTCAAGCAAATGTGTAAGATCATATTTTTTGCTAATTATGGTTTTTCTTGTATTTGTCAAATACAGACTCACAAATACAAATACAAATGTGATTTTTTCGTAAATGTGCTAGGATGCAGTTAAATGAAATTATCATGTGTGATGTTCTTTGTCACATTAATGTAGGCCATATTTACAAATACTCAACTTTCCACACTATTTTTCTTCTCTTTCACTTCACATGTTCTCCTACGCAACTATCACTTATTCCCCAAACATCACATTTATTTCTTGCCAATCTTCCTTCACTCGCATACTGTAACTATTTATGAACTTCCCCGAAGTCCACATTTCCAAATTCTGCCATCTTTCAAGTCCAATCTTAGATGTCATATCTTCCATGAAATGAGTAAAAACTATCCCTTCATCGTCCCACCCCATCCCGAGAAGATGTCTTCTTTCTTTGGAATCCCACAGATTCTTGTGGTCACCAGTCAGATCAGTGGTTCCCAGTCCTATTTGCTGTAGTGAGGACATGTAACATTCGATTTCTGATCTGGGTGTCAAGTTATGAGTTTTTTCAGTTAATGAGAATGTATCAAACTGCAAACTTATGTGCAGTCTTCTGGATGTATACATTATATTTCACTAAAAAAAATTTAAAAATATCAATGCTGTAGCTCCAACCAATACCAATTAACCTCTGAGGATAGAGCTTTGGGCACTGGTACTTTTTAAAAGGTCCCCACATGACTCTAACATTCAGCCAACTGTTCAGAATCACTAACCTAGATGGTGTCTTAAGCTTCTCTTCCTTTCCCAAGGAATGAGTTCTACTGATATAACCATATATGAGTGGACAACCAAAACTACAGGACTCCTAACAGAATACATTTTACAAAGGAGTTTATTTTTTACCATATTCTACATAATATGTTTATGATTTATAATCACTACATGTTTCAGAGTTGATCAGCTATTCTTGGGAATGCTCATTTCTAAAATGTCATTATCTTATGGGGTTGATATTATTACAGTATTTATAATTTTATATTTTATATAATTTTATATAAATATATAGATATAATTTTATAGATATAAAAGTTTATAGATCTTTTATAGGTATGAAAGACATGATTTTATATATCTTATTCCTAATTTATATGTCTTCTTATAGAAATAACTTCCTCCCCTTCTGATGTGTGGATTTTTTGACCAGGAATTGGTTCACTTTTTTAAATAAATATTCATCATACCACTATTTCAATGTTGTTTGGCTAATAATTAAAAAAGAAAAGTGAGAGGAACAAAGACATACTTGGGTAAGAAAAAGACTAATTTTGTTTCTCTATGTTAAATTACATCATTGAAGATGGTAAAAGTATTAGAAATAATCTTCTAATTGTGTAAATCATGAGATATCAGTGATCAGAAAATCCTTTTGAAATAGCCTGTCTTTGGTGAAACTAATTTTCAGCTATCCTCTATATTGCTCCTAGATTTGTTTGTACAGTTAGAAATTAATAAGTTTCTGCTGGAATAAAGCATCTTAATGACAGCCCTCCAGTCTGTTTGCATTTTACCGTATGTCCAGGGCTGTCTTTCTAAAGTATGAATCAAATCGTGCCTCTACCTTATTTCAGAATCTTTACCATGAACCCATCTTCTTGGTACTTAAATTGAGATTTGGGGGCTGCAGCATGACTGGGAGCTTATTCAGAAAGACTAAATTTCATGCCTCACCTCAGAACCACTAAATCAGAATTTGCATTTTATTTTATTTTTTTTTAAGATTTTATTTATTTATTTGGGAGTTAGAGAAAGAGACAATACAAGAAGGGGGAAGGGGCAGAGGGAGAGAGAGAAGCAGACTCCTCATTGAGCAGGGAACCTGACTCAGGGCTTGATCCCAGGAAGCTGGGATCATGACCTGAGCCAAAGGTAGATGCTTAACTGACGGGGCCACCCAGATGCCCCCCAAATTTGGATTTTAATAAGATCTCCAAAGTGAATCATGTGCACATTGAATTTAGAAGGTCTTATCTTAAAGATAAAAGCCAAGCCCTTCATTATTTGTCTACCATCCTCCTCTTCCAGCTAATCCTTCACACTCAACCTAGGTCTCTAGCCATGCTGACTGACTTAGAGTTCCAGGAACAAACCAGCATTTTCTTGTATTTGCATGTGTTGTTTTCTCTGTCTGGGCTCTGTTCCCATAGATTTACCTAATAACTCATCTGGCAAATTCCTCAATTCAGCTTATTCTCCTTCTCTTTGTAGAAAGAGCTTTCCTGACTCAAGTGCTGTTAGTGTCTTTTTCTTCCTGTTTGTAAGGCTCTAATTTAAGAGTTATCAAATTGTATTATAAATCATGTCTGCTGCTTTTTCTTTAGACACTGGACTCCTTGAGAACAGGAATTGCATCTTGTTAAAACCTACAGTGTTATCTAACAGTATTTTAGACATGAAAAAATAAGTCAGCAAATGTTTTGTGAGTGCTAGACGAAAGGCTTAGCTAAGGTCATTTTCTGAGGACAAAGTATTGCAAAGTATTCCTTTTATAAGGGTGTGCTTGAAAATCACACATTTAAGAGGACTTTATCGTAATTATTTATTGATTCCTCTATTTGCAGTGGAATAAGACTTACATAGATTTATAGAGTTAGAAGTAACTTGGGGCATAATCTAATCGTCTACTTATTTTCTCTCAAAGAAGATGATCTGGGATGATTAATTAATTTCTCCTATAATCAAAGAAAAAAGATATACACTTATGAATCTATGCACTTCCTCTTTTCCTTCTGGTATATGTTTTGTACACAAACGATGCTCAACCAATTATTTCTAAATAAGACAATAAACTAGTTAGCATTTTTGTCATTATTTTTAATGGCAACCTTCACGGATATATAAAGTAAGATATAAAAAGCATTTAGCACAATGTTGGTATAAAGTAAGTAATTCATAATAGATAAATCCTCTTTCTTCACAACCTCTTTTGTGTTTAACTTAAATCTCTTGTGCTGCGATTAAATCCTCATTTTCTGTATTTGGTGCTTAAAGAAATAAAGTTAAAAATCTAAAATTCATAGCTAAACTTCATTTTTTGTTAAAAAGTAACAGAGCATCCAAAAATTTAAAATCTCATTAGTTTTGTTTCCTTTGCTGAACTGCTGATGAAAGTACCGATGCAGAGCTCATTGTTGTTTTGTTTTTATGAATATAGAAAGACAACTTTTATAATATAACAATAAATAATGTATATCTGAAGAAGGAAACTTTAAGCTTGGTGCATATCATGTACCCACAAAATTTCAACTTGCTGTACTTGCATTCTATTTTTGCAGGAATATTTTATGGATTTTCTGGTTCTAAAGCTATACTTCTATTTAAACTTTATGTCCTAAGTCAATTATTTCTCTCTCTGTTAATCCTTTCTCTTTTTTTAAAGATTTCATTTATTTATTTGACAGAGAGAAATCACAAGTAGGCAGAGAGGCAGGCAGAGAGAAAGAGGGGGAAGCAGGCTCCCTGCTGAGCAGAGAGCCTGATGCGGTACTCAATCCCAGGATGCTGGGATCATGACCTGAGCTGAAGGCAAAGGCTTTAACCCACTGAGCCACCAAGGTACCCCTGTTAATCCTTTCTTAATGAAACAATATGGACATTATCCAATAAGTCACAAATTATGGAGAGCTGGGCACAGCTATCTAGGTTTGTGGTGTATGTATAGGTAATAGCCTTACTAGTAAAACCTAAAACAACTTTTTTTAAAGCTCTAAGTGAAAGTAAAGAGAAACCAAATCATTAGATTAAGGAAACATTTCTTAAGACACAAAATATGAAGCATTAAAAAAAGGAATAAAGTGTATTTCATTAAAATTAATTTAAAATTTAAAATTCTGCCTTTTGAAAAATGTTCTTATAAAAGGAAAAGTGGGGCATCTGGGTGGTTCAGCATCTACCTTCCACTCAGGTCATGATCCCAGTGTCCTAAGATGGAGCCTACATGGGGAAATCCCTGCTCAGTAGGGAGCCTGCTCTTCCCTCTCCAGCTCCCCCCTTGCTTGTGTTCCCTCTCTTGTTGTCTCTCCCTGTCAAACAAATAAATAAGATCTTTAAAAATAAATAAATAAATAAATGGAAAAGATAAGCAATAGATTAGAATACATAAATATAGATACATTTGTATGTGTGTGTTAAAAAAATCATTGAGACACCTAAAAAGAGAAAATTTTACTGTATGTAAATTATATGTTAATAAACCTGACTTAAAAGGCTAATGATTAATTGTTATGTATTTGGAGCATATATAGATAATACTATCATAACAACAAATCATTTCTGCAGATTAAGTTCTGTATGAACTAAAACAGTTATTTCTGTATTTCCATAACTGATTTAGTTATTTTAATAAAAAGAATCACTATAGCTTCTCTTTATTCTTCTCTATATTCTGTAACCCCAGAAGGAACCCCAAATCTATTTTAACATGCTATTGGAGGGAAATCTTCCTGTTTTTATTAAATTACCACTAAAATCCCCATGCTAAAAGAGTAATGGAAGCTAAGTTGTCTCACAAACTAAGGCCTATCACCAAGTAGATCCCCACAGAGCTTACCAAAGAAGTCAGAACTTCTTGGCTACTCCTGCCATTACCACACCACAGCAAAAATTAAAATAATAATGATAAAAATAAGGTGAGAGGAATCAAAGAGGATCATTACAGTGATGGCACCTTTTCTCCTTTCACCTAGAGCCAGATGAAAAGAATTCTAAGAGGACATCTTAAAAACTCTTAGTGGAATCAGACAACTCATTTCCCACTTGAATTCTTCTTTATAAGGTAAACAAGTATGGCTATCCTCAGTATTTAGTGAAGTAAAGAGAGAAGAGCATTGGAGAGACATGGCAGAATTCTTTGTACTCTGTACTTCCTCTGTCTGACATGGCATTTCCTGTGGGTTCAGTGGACCTTAGGAGACAGCTGGGTTTGCACCATTTTGCTATTCTTTCTGGAGGTGGTTTCTTCTAGAAGAGGAAAGCTCAGGAGCTAATGAGTGCACTGCCTTAAGAATTAGCTGAAGGGGACAGTGAAAGAAGTGGTTACATTAAAGGAATCATTCAAGTTCAAAAACTGTGTAGTAGGAAGACCTCCAACATGGTATCCAAGTGAACTCATCCACAACCATCAAGAAAGCATTCAAAATCAAGAAAAGATAGTTAAGTAAAGAGCTTTTTGCTTCTCTTTTTTTACGCCACCTTCCTATCATAGTACATAAGTGGGCCAAGGGGGATGGTGCCCAGAAAGGGAAGCAGTGTAGAAAAATGAGTTAGGTCTCCCTCAAGCCAAGAGCTATTCTGGTGGTAGGTGAGAGTAAAACTGAAATAAATTTGAAACCTGAACTTTACTCTAGACTGTACCGGATCAAATTTTGAAAGTAGCTGAAAATCTGTAAGGTCAACCTGAGCTACTGTTCAAAACCAGAAAAGTTACTCTTAAAAGCAAGTTCAAAGACTTTGATAGAAAAAAAGAAACATCCTATTCAATTGAAGCATTCTACTGAGGAAAAGTTAATTTATGCATTTCAACAAATAAGAATGTGTCTAAGTTGAAGAATGGATATTAGTGGCTAGAACTATAATCCCAAAGACAATAGGGGAACACTCTTTAGAAATGTCCTATCACAAATGATGGTGATGACACAACACAAAGAGCAACACTGTGCATATCAATGTAAACATGAACAGTTCTGAACCAAAAATGATTCAGTAGTCTACATTCAAATGTAAAGATGTTTTGAGAATACCTTAATCAATGTCTTGCACTTTTAGCTGTTTATGACTGCACAAAAATGATACATGATATTTTAAACTATGAGTAAGTACAACTAGAAGAGTTATTTACATAGTTCAAATATTTAAATATAAGCAATTGTAAATTATCAAAACATCATTTAATTAACCTAAGCATATACAATGGGATGATTGATAATTGATGACATATAAGGTTCAATACAGTAAAGTAAATTCTGGAATGTGAAATAAGTATTATATCCAACTTCTGAGTCTCATTCTTAAAAAAGAAAGTGATAATCTTTTACTCTTATTCCACTTTTCTATTCCCTTTCTACGGTACTGTTGTGTGGTGCAGGCCAGCACTGACAGATGAGAGTAACATGTCATGGTGTAGCAGATTAATAATATAGAAGAAATCTGGGTTCCCAGAAGATTCCGTACAACAAAGCCACCAACCTCTTCTAAGCATTTTTCTATCTCTAGACTGTTATATAAAAAGGAAACAAATCTCTATCACATTAAGTCAGGTATTTCCATCAAATTAAAACCATCTATCTCTTATAGAAACTTAAACTATACACTAGCTATGGCAATAAGTAGCAATTAAAAGTTAATATTTATTATATTTATTATTTTTAGACACTGTATTAAATGTGGTTTATTTATTACAGAAACCCTAAAAGAATGTACTGTTATTATCCCCATTTTTAGAGTTAAGAAAAAGGACATTTGCAGAAATTTAAGTAATTCCCCAAAGTCATACATTCAATGGAGGAATTTTCCACACATACAAACTGACTCCAGAACCTTTCCCCTTCTTCACTGTGATATTACTATTCCCAACTAACACACAGCTCCCTGAATCATGTTATACTAGTGCAAAGTTGGTTTTTCTTTTTTAAAGATTTTATTTACTTATTTATTTGACAAACATAGATCATAAGTAGGCAGAGAGGCAGGCAGAGAGAGAGAGCAGAGAGCCTGATGCAGGGCTTGATCCCAGGACCCTGGGAACATGACCCAAGCCGAAGGCAGAGGCTTAACCCACTGAACCACCCAGGCACTCCGAGTGCAAAGTTTTGATATGATGCATTCATATTGATATTCATATATACATTCACATATTCATTGTAACTCTACAGATCAATACAAGATCAATACTTGCAACCAAATAATAAACAAATCATCTTAACCATAATATTGAATGTTTAATCCTAAGAAATAGCTCAAAATATATGAAGTAATGTAATATTATCTAAAATTGACAAGAACCGAAAAAATAGTGTCCAACATCAGGAAAGTGGTTAGAGAAAATTAAGCATCACAAACTCAATAAAGTGTTTTTGAAACAAACTAAAGTATAAGTATAATAATGAATACTGCTTTTCTGAAAATAAATAAATTGGGAAAAAAAATTAAAAAAAAAAAAATAGAAAAAAAAATAGAAAAAAAAAAAAAAACATTATGCTGGTCTTTCAACATTTACAATAGAATGCTATGTGAAAAAGGCAGGCCACAAAGGAAAGGGAAAACAAATGTCTAACATTTATTAAGCACTTACTGTATGCCAGACATTAAATATTTAGTGTAAAATATAACTTTATTTAATCACTACCTAACCCAGCAATGAATGGAGAAGATGATTACCCTCTCCCCCACTCCATTTTCCAAATGAAGGAGCTTATGTTCAGAGAGAGTTTTTGCCAAAGATCATACAACTTGAAAAAGAATGGCATAGGAATTTTCATCAGGGTCCATATCTTGCCAAAGTATAGTCTTTTCTATTATTCCATATTGCTTCTCAAAATGAAATGTACATATCAATTAAGATATAGAAAAATATGATTGCTAATAAGGACATGAACTTTAAAAACATGAGGAAAAAAAAACCCAAAAACAATATGCCAATATGCTGAGATAATAGGATTCTCTTTCTTTTCCTTTCTTTCTTTGGAATTTTTTTCTTAATGGTCAAGAATATACTTGGTGTCCATAACTGCATGCAGTGTATATTTATACTTGGGCCTCTTCACTTTTTCAGTAGGTGTTACTCTTACTTGAATGTAGAGAGATGTAACATTGTTTAAAGCTTGCACACCATAGAACTGTACATGGTTTTTGAGGGCATTGGAAAATTTGTTCTTAAGTCATCTCTAGAAAAAAAAGATCCATGTGTGATTAAAAAATGAATTTTGAATGCCAACACAGTACAACTTTTCAGTAAAACCACCTGCATCCCAGATTTATTCATGATCTTTTCCATACCTGGTTCTTGCCCAGTGTTGCCTTCCTCGGTGTGGAGTGTCACCATCTATGCAGTTGCACAAGTCATCTATGACACTTCTCTCGCTCAAACCCCTATTCTCCCCTTCAATTCCTCTCAATTTTACATCCTGAGATCCCCTACATTCATCCATTTGTTTCTCTACCAAGGTGTCTTCACTTCTCACCTGAACTGTAGCAAATAACATAGCTGATCTTAGTCCATCCATTCTTGACCTCTTCCAGTCTGTCCTCCACTACAGCCAGAGTAATTTTTTAAGTGCTAATCTTATTATGTTAGTGCATGCTTAAAATACCTTAATTGAACTCAGAATAAAATCCAGGTCTACAGGGCCCCAAGGAATCCTTACTACCCACTCTTTTCCTCTTAGCAGTCCAGCTTACTTCCCATTTCTCAGTTGGGGTGTACTCCCTCAGGAAGTCTTGACAGGTGATGTTTCCTCAACTCAATATGTGTTTCTCTACATTACTCTATCCTTTCCCAGTGTTAACACCTACTCATTCTTTACATCTCATTCCAATTATCCTTCCTATAGGAAAACCATTTCTGATCCTACATGATGGCAGGTCTTCTTCTTTTCATTTCCATAGTGTAAGATGCAATTCCTTCTAGCATTTAAAGGAATAAACTTTTGTACTTATTCATGTAATTATTTAATTAATATCTAACTCTCCTAGGAAATTATAGCCCCCAATAAAATATTTTTGCTCATGTTATACATCCAGAACCTAGTGCTGGTCCTGACAAATAACAGACATTCAATAAATACTTCTCATCAATGGTTTAATAAACTGAATAAAGGAAGTACTGCTGGTGGCCCTCACAACCATGGCAGAACATGAAATATATTTGTCCTCAATCTCTTTGGGTCCGGATGGATAAGATCAAGGTACTTTCTGCATCAAAACTGTAAGTCAGTAAAACAATGACTTTCCGTCCACTTGTTCCCCTTTCTGGCCCTTTCTTCTCCCCAGTTGTATCCTCTGCCCTCCATATGCCCAGTGTGTATTTTATTCCCAACTCCTCACAAAATTTTCACTTAGAGGTGCCTGGCTGGTTCAGTCAGTAGAGCATGAGACTCTTGATCTTGGGGTCATAAGTTTGAGCCCCACATTGGGGGTAGAGTTCACTTAAAAAAAAAAAAAAAAGATTTTCACTTAGTTAGTTAACAAACATGATAGGACCCTGCTATACTCAAAACACTGTGTTAGATATAAGGAATAGAGAAATGTATAATGGTCACTCCCATTAAGATATAAGAATGATATAATAATTGGTGATAACTATTGCATACCTAACATGTTCCAGTCATCGTTATTTATGATATACACATAAGACAGAGACAAGATGTGAAGAATAATACTTACCCATGAGTGAACAAGAACTTAAAGGCCATACCTTCAGCAGCCAGCCCATCTTAAGCTTCACATTTCCCTACTGCCTACTGATAACTTCACTTGGGGGTTACCCAATACAGAAAAAGAGGGACTAGAACAGAAATGTGTTTAAAGGCCATTTGTAATACAGGCCAGACTTGCTGCCCTGCTTGGAGGGAGACCACAAGAGAATCAATCAGAAAACATCTTTACGGCATGTGTTTGATGCGGCTCTCTGAATTGTGTTTTTGAGGACTACAGACTGTCATGCTGTCTGTTAGTCTTCTACCTTGAGCTGACACTCTGGTCTTAGAATAAAGCAAGCATTGGAATAACTCAGTGTTAAAGGACCTCTGCATCTCATTTCATGTATCCAATGGCTGAGCTTTGTTTGCCTTACTCAGTACGTTTACAAATTCAAGTCATTCAGTGTCATGACAAAGCAGCCAGAGCAAAACTAAGGTCCCTGGGGAGAAGAGCTTCCTTCTAGTTCCACAGATTATCTCCAATGGATACCATAACTCTGAAAGGAGGGTGATATTATGTCTATGATAGATAAGGAAACTGCCTCACAGGTTATCCAACAAATATATGAGAGATAATTCTAACTTTGTTCTCTCGGTCTTGAAAGCCCATGTCCTTTCCACTGTACTGTGTGTGTGGTCTGAGTGGGAAGCAGTAAGTAACATCTAAAATCTTCCGATCCAGGCTGTAGATTTTAGGGGACCAAGGAAGTGTTTCTCTGATGGGGTCTTTGGAGGAGGCAGCATGGGGCTCTGTAGAAAGAATGTTCTTGAGCAAAGATGCCAGTTGCAGAAACAGCTGATTACTCAGTTTAAGTGAACTAATAACTGTGTGTAGGGAAGAGGTGCTGAAAATTTATAGTGGAGCTGAAATGTAATAGACTCCAGAAGACAGAACCAGAGTTATCATTGGAGCCCTATGCTTTCTCTCCTTCAATTCAGATGGGACTTAGTTAATCAATCTATGTAGGAATACTCACTAAAATTTGCCATTACAATACCCCATTTGCTGGGCTACTTGTACTCTAACTCTTGGATATTTTAACTAATTCCTGGCTCTCATTAACTCTCTTTCTGCATGAAGGTCAATCAATTTTCTCATAATATTTAGAAAATTATTGGAAAATTTTTTGGAAAAGTATTCCAAAAAATATTTGGAAAAGTAAGTTGTGAGCAAAGGTCACAATCTTCAGTCTTTGGTGGCTAGGCCATTTATATGTGTGAAAGATACAGAGACAAAGGGGAGTACAGATTTTGGCAAACTAGATAATGTGTTTCCCATCTAAGGCATTCAAACTCAAACTTTCGATAAACATAGAATTTACCTGTTTGGCCTATAAGCTACCTGGATGCAACATCTGTATTTATGTAAATGTGATATTTTCTAAAATTACTAAGGGTATATTATGCATTATTCTAACTGCTTTCATCTGTTAATTCATTTGAACCTCACAACAACCCTACAAACCGGGGAAGATGAAAAATCTGAGGTGAGAGATGTTAAGTTACTTACTCAGGGTCACTCAGGTTAGAGCCAACATTTGAACCTAGCCCTCTGGCATCAGCAGGTTTGGTCTAAAGCACCACATTAAACCCTTGAGCCTTGTAGGCTGAATTCATGATGAATGGTTTACCGCTTAGGACCATAAATATTTAGGATCAAATCTTGGTGAGTGTTTTTGCAAATAAAGTTTTATTGGAATGCAGCAATATGCATCCTTTTTAATCTATGGATGTTTTCATCCTACAACAGCAAAGTTGAGTACTTGCAAAACAAATCTCCTGGGCCACAAAGTCTAAAATATTTACTGTCTGGTCCTTTATAGAAAGTTTCCTGTCCCTGGGTTTAGACCAATAATAATCCATTATATGCAGTGGGAACATCACTGCACTAGTGGTCCTGGTGGCTGAAATCTATTTTGGGGAGGCAATACCAGTGTTTGCCACGCTGTGTTCTCAGGTGACATTCTTGCTTTGCTACTTCTTCTGTCAATAAAGAGGTAACCTCATAAAGTTGTGTCTTTCTCAAAGTCCATGTTAGTATTAACTGTGAATAAATATGTGAAATATTTAGCACAGTTCTACCACATAGCAAAGGCTCAGACGTGTTGGGTATTGGTGTTACTATTCATATAAAACTTACTGCACTAGGCTTTCACCTTCTTGAACTGTCCCCTGAACTGGCTTTGCCTTTAGCAACTATTGAAAGGCACTTTCATTTAAAAAATCATAATTAGGGGCCCCTGGGTGGCTCAGTCATTTAAGTGTCTGCCTTCGGCTCAGGTCATGATCCCCGGGTCCTAGAACCAAGTCCCGAGTCTGGTGGGGGGAAGGAGGGCCTGCTTCTCTCTCTGCCTGCTCTGCCTACCACTCCTCCCTGTTTGTTCCTGCTCTCTCTTTCTGACAAATACATAAATAAATAAATCTTTAAAAAATTATAATTACAGGAACTGTACTTTTTGTAACAGCCTATTAGTAAATTATGGTAATGTAGACATGAAAGCACATTCTGGATATGTATAGACACAGCAACTGATTAAGTGTTCTAGACACCACAAATTAACTTAGACACATTTACCAGATATTCTCTATCATCAAATGCAAAAAAACTCTTCACTTATTTCATACATATAATACAATAATCATGCATTACAAGAAATCTTCTATAAAGAAAATGTTTGGGAGGGTCTTCTTCCTGACATGCTGCTATTTTCCAGTAGAGTTTTTTCAGGCCTTAGATAAATTTTTCAGCCAGTCACATGCCTTCAGAATTGTCTTGAAAGGATTCTTTACAAAAAGGTATTTTAGGTACATGAAGTCAAAAGGCTGCAGTATGATTTCTCTGTACTTGCATATATTCCTTATTCCTTATAGTCAAGAATAAATGTTGTCTTAAATATTACCTTCTTATAAAATAAATTAAAAATGTGTTACAAATAAAACCTTAAGAAAATTCACATTTTAAATATGAAAGCCTAATCACATAAGGCTGATTTCTTCTATTGTATGATTTTTTTCCCAATGTACAGTACTAAGTTTTGTACTAAAAAGATATGGAGATCTACTTTCACAACATAATTTGAAACACAGAGAAAAAATGTTACATGCTGAGCAATGAAATTGAATTTTTTTTGACTCTTGAAGGAGACCTATCCATTTCATTCAGGTCTTCCATATTTTTAAGTTAAAAAAAATAGAAATCTACAAAATATTTTGGTGAAATCTGTGGAACTCTGCAGGGGTCCAGAGAGTAAAGTAACATTTCTTCCCTGCATTGCATGAATAGCTCATCTACTGGCCCCATCCTCATTTAGTTCCAATGAAATAATAACAGAGAGACTTGTATAAAAGTAATTCTCTGTCTGCTACAATCTCTCATGCTTGTTTTAGAATCATTAATCAAAACCCAGATATGTTAAATATAGACTAGAAAGACAATGGTGTGGCTTGCAGCTAAGCATTTAGAGAGAGCTTTCTTTGTGCTGGGGGGAAATACTCGATTACAGAACAGGTGGCCACGAGAAGGCAACTCCATCAGTAAAAAATTGGCCTAAACAGAAATTTTGGCCTAAAAACAAAAATAAAAACAAAAACAAAACTCAAAATCAGGGAGTTTTATATTACAACAGTGTTGTTTGGGATATAATTCAATAAATAGTCAATAGAATTACACAACTAGAATAATTGTCCTTTGTTCAATCAACAGAAACCCTTAGAAATTCAAACATGTAGCATAAAACTTAAAAATGTACCAAGATATTCTTTTCTGCTGATACTTTCTATACCCTTTGCCTGAGATTATCCAAGAACTAGCTTTTTCTGCAATGTTCTCCAATCATTTTGCAACTTTTTGGTTCTGTGAATGAATTATATATATATATATATATATATATATATATATATATATATATATATATTATATATATATATATATATATATATATATATATATATATATATATACATATA
This sequence comes from Neogale vison, assembly GCF_020171115.1. NCBI lineage: Eukaryota > Metazoa > Chordata > Mammalia > Carnivora > Mustelidae > Neogale > Neogale vison. Next base: position 73,790,552 of record NC_058096.1, on the reverse strand, counting down.
TCATGGTGTATATATATATGTGTACACATATATATATGTATATATACACCATGATTTTAATACTCAGGAAAAAGTTTAAGTTAAATTATATAACAGGGCAAAGTTCTGGAAGAAGAGCAACCTCTCACCACCATTTTTTAATGTTTTCTCCACAAGCTTAATGCAACCTCCTCAGGGCTTCAAGGATCTTTCTGTTTCTCCAGGACCTCCTCTGTAGTACTCAATCAACATCTCAACATCTTTTCTTCCAGAGATGTTCCTCTGCTCTTAATCTTTATTACATCCCTTTCATGTCCTGTTCTGATCAACTTCCTCCAAAGTTACCCCTTGAACTATAACTATTTGGATATTTCTAATTCACTCACAAATTATTGATTTCATGTCTCCCACAACAAAGTGATTAGTCTTCATATGTTATCGCCCCAATAGCATTTAAGGATAGTCAAATTCATAATACAAAAAAACAAGTTTCTAATGGTGAAATGTCAAATATTGATAAGGGTAAGAGAGCAAGATATATTGGGACAAGAAAGCCTTCTTGAACATCTTGCAACTAATCAACTAGAGCTGTAGAATCTAGCTATAATTACAACTAGCCTTAAAGAAATGCGGCTTTATAGAGGTATTACACACATTTACCCATCTTAAGTGTAAAATCCAATGATTTTTACTCAATTTATAGAGATATACAACCCTATTCACAATCCAATATTCATGGCAAGATTATAATAGCCAAAAGAGTGAGAAAAAGTCAAATGCCCATCAACAAGCAAATGAACAAACAAGGAAACAAACAGAAGCTGGCATTTTAATGAGATCACTGCAAGTTTCATATTAAATCTGATATATATTGTTTATTTATCCTTGGGAAAAAAATAGCTTGCAATTCTCCTAATTCCAAGTGAAAAGTTTGTATTTTAAGTAAAAGAAAGTTGCAATGTTGAATGTCACTGAAAAATTGAAGATAATTTTACCATTTACATTTCTACTATTTCCATTTACAGAATGAATGTATTTCTTTTTTATGTAAATAAGATGCTTTGTTCTTTCAGTAAGCACCAGTCTGGTTATTCAGAATAAGGCTCCAGAAAATTGATTTCTTCCAGAGCCATGTCATAAATGGTTCCAAAAATACAGGACCCATCTCTGTGGTCATCCAATTATTTCTAGGGAGAATACTATTTATGCTTTGAAAACTTAAATGATTCATAGTTGGCAAAGAAAGAGATGATGGAAATAAATGTGGCTCTGGAAAAATCATTCCGTGTGTCTTATAGGATCAAATTCTAATAAATTACTGTAATTTGAGTGCTACTAGTCCCACTTTGGGAAAATCCTGTTCACCAAAATTCTGACCAAATCCTGGCCAGAAAGAAAGCTTTTATTGGATGCAATCTGGGCCTTTCCATTAGAAAGAAATGAAGATTAAAAAGACTGTTACATACTCCACTTCTCTCACATCCAAAAATACAAGTCAGAGAGCTTATATTAAGAAGGAACCCCCCCCAAAAAACACTTCTACCTCAACATAGAATGACTTATGTCTCCCTTCTCCTGACTGAAAATTAGATGAAACAAAAACTGAGTTTAATGCTACTTATATACTTCATTGTTAACTTTAAATCTCAAAATCCCCCTGTTTGTATGTGAGATGCTATTTGTTGTTTATCAAGACTAAGAAAAAAAAAAAAAAAGCCTACACTAGTCAGGGAATTACTTTATCCTTACCTAGCTTAAAGCATGTTATCTGGTTTACCTTTCTAAGAAATCTGATTAAGTTAAAATCTATTTGATTTTGTAGAGGAGACTCTTTCACTATTTGCAAAAATGGTTCTGTCCTTACCTAATGTCAGTTGATGTTTCCTTTAGAAATTATATAACTGAGGGCTCCTGGGTGGCTCAGTGGGTTAAGCCGCTGCCTTCGGCTCAGGTCATGATCTCGGTGTCCTGGGATCGAGTCCCGCATCAGGCTCTCTGCTCAGCAGGGGGCCTGCTTCCCTCTCTCTCTGCCTGCCTCTCCGCCTACTTGTGATTTCTCTCTGTCAAATAAATAAATAAAATCTTTAAAAAAAAAAAAAAAAAGAAATTATATAACTGAAACTGTGGTTTGAAGAGAATTTCATTTCTGCTTTGTTAATATATCCTATCTCCATATCAGTATAGCAAAAGAAAAATATTAACATTATAGATATAAAAAGAAACAAAAAATATGGTTTCTTTCAAAATTTAATACCTGTTAATCATTAACATTCTCTTTGACATTTATATCAAGAATTTCCAAAAAATTTGTAACAATATACCGATCAGTTTTGGAAACTAATCTGGTCAATCACAGGTCCTGGTGATTCCCAGGTCCATTATTTTATAAAAGTCATGAAAGAGACCAGTAAGACTCCTGGAAGTCCCACCGCCCATGCTTCAACCATTTGTAGAGAAGGTTTACAGATGTACCATGACTGGGGCTCAAGGCACAGTACCATTTAACCTTCTCTCCGCAGCTGATTACATAGATGTATGTGAAAATCAATACTCATGCCCTCTGCTCCTTCCTGTGGGAGAGACATGAATTTTCACTGTTAAACAAAGAGCCATCCCTGTCTAATTTACCAAAGAGCATGAAGAATTAAATCAAAGATTGACCTAGACTATGACTAATTTATGTCAAACAAGCAAATTATGATAAAACTATGCCTATTGTTGAAAGAATAGAAGCCTTTATTATTTGGAATGTTTTTAAATTGCACTATTATATTTTTCAACATCACAGGAAAATTTCTTTTTTTTTTTTTCCAATTTATTTATTTTCAGAAAAACAGTATTCATTATTTTTTCACCACACCCAGTGCTCCATGCAAGCTGTGCCCTCTATAATACCCACCACCTGGTACCCCAACCTCCCACCCCCCCACCACTTCAAACCCCTCAGATTGTTTTTCAGAGTCCATAGTCTCTCATGGTTCATCTCCCCTTCCAATTTACCCAAAAGCACATACCCTCCCCAATGTCCATAACCCTACCCCCCCTTCTCCCAACCCCCCTCCCCCCAGCAACCCACAGTTTGTTTCGTGAGATTAAGAGTCACTTATGGTTTGTCTCCCTCCCTATCCCATCTTGTTCCATGGATTCTTCTCCTACCCACTTAAGCCCCCATGTTGCATCACCACTCCCTCATATTAGGGAGATCATATGATAGTTGTCTTTCTCCGCTTGACTTATTTCGCTAAGCATGATACGCTCTAGTTCCATCCATGTTGTCGCAGATGGCAAGATTTCGTTTCTTTTGATGGCTGCATAGTATTCCATTGTGTATATATACCACATCTTCTTGATCCATTCATCTGTTGATGGACATCTAGGATCTTTCCATAGTTTGGCTATTGTGGACATTGCTGCTATAAACATTCGGGTGCACGTGCCCCTTTGAATCACTACGTTTCTCTTAATAAACATTTTCCTTGGTGTGAACTAATAGAAAATATGCATATTGGTCTCTGCCCTAGAGTCCAGAAACCTTGACAGAAGTGTCGAGATGACAGGAGTGTCTTCTGTTCTATTGTGGCAACTCTTGGTGAGCTCCTGAGTGACTTCTCAATAGGAGCTAGTCACCAAAAAGACCAAGCAATGACTGAGAGCTTGGTATTTTCAGCCCTAACTCCTATTCTCTTGAGAAGTGGGAGAGTGAAAAATGTAGTTAATGATCAATCATGCCTATGTGATGAAGATGACACAAAATCCCAAAAGCATTGTGTTTGGAGGGCTCCCAGGTTGGTGAATACATCCACGCAGGGGAATGACACACTCCAACTCCATGGGAACAGAAGCTTCTGTCTCGGGACCCTCCCCAAACTCTTGCTATGTACCTTTAACTGGCTGTTCATATGTATCCTTTGTTGTTGTCCTTTAACAAACTGGTAAACATACTTAAGTATTTTCCTGAGTTCTGTGAGCCACTCTAGCAAATAAATCAAACCTGAGAAGAAGGTCATTGGGACCTCCTATCTATAGCTGGTTGGTCAGAAGCACAGGTGACAGCCTGGATTTCTGACTGGCATAGAAGGTGGGGAGGGTAGTGTTGTGGGACTAAACCATCCCCCCTGAAATATGATGCTATCTCTGGGTACACAGTGTCAGACCTGAGTTTAATTGTTGGATACCCAGCTTTTGTCTCAGACTTGCTTACTGTTGTGGGGAAAACCCACACTTCAGAAGTTAAGTGTGCTGTGTGAGTGTGGTAGTAGCATGAAAGTAAGGGAAATATACAAGAAAAGAAAGATACAGAGGAAGGAAACCAAGTTTTGTTTTGTTTTGTTTTTACTTGGTATCTGTCAAAATAATATCGCCCTGATTTTGGAGACAAGCAGTAGAAAACACTTTACTTTTAGACCTTTGAGTAATAGTGCTTAAAAAATGCTGCAATAACATCAACCCCCTTCAAAGTAAAATACTCTTGAATTAGCCCAATAATAGGTAGGAAAAGAAGATAACTGTGATATGAAAAAAGTTATTGCTGTAAATGTTTATTGAATGCTATCTCTGTGTTTCTTCATTGTATTTAACCTTATTTTTTGTATTCATATAAGTTTTTCTTTCTTTAAAATACTGGGATACAGTTTCTTCTAACAGATCAAAAATAAACCCTAAATCTAGTCTATGGATTTGCTCTCATCTCTAGCCCAATCACATTCTCTCCTTTTTCTTTTCTTCTTCCAATCAACTTCTTATCAATTCCTTTTTTAGAATCTTTTTAAATTTTCATCTTTACAGTAATATTCCATCCCTTCATTATTTTTGTATATATATACGTTTTTCTTTCTTTCAAATTCAGGGAGGCAGTTTCTTCTAACAGACAAAATACACCCAAAATCAAATGTTTGGCTCCGTTATAATCATATATTTTTCATTTCTTTTTTTTTTTCTTTCTCCTTTCTCCCAACAGTTTGGGGTCTCTTCTGATTTGGTTAGTGTATATTTTTCTGGGGTCATTGCTACTCTTTTAGTATTTTGTCTCTAATTCATCTATTCTTATTTGGATAAAATAACAAGGTGGGAAAACTCACCTTAAAAAAAAAAAAAAAGAAGAACAAGAGACAGTACCAACAGCTAGGGACTTAATCAATATGGACATTATTAAGATGTTAGAACCAGAGTTCAGAACGACAATTATCAAGATGCTAACTGGGCTTGAAAAAAACATTGAAGATACTAGAGAATCCCTTTCTGAGGAAATAAAAAAACTCTTTCTGGAGAAATAAAGGAACTAAAATCTAACCAAAGTTGATGAGATGCAAAAAAAAAAAAAAAAATGGATTCTCTTCCTGCTAGAATAAATGAGGCAGAAGAGAGAATTAGTGATATAGACCAAATGGTGGAGAATAAAGAAGCTGAAAAAAAGAGATAAACAACTACTGGACCACGAGGGGAGAATTCAAGAGATAAGTGATACTGTAAGATAAAACAATATTAGAATAATTGGGATCTCAGAAGAAGAAGAAAGAGAGAAGGGGGCAGAAAGTGTATTGGATCAAATTATAGCAGAGAATTTCCCTAACTTGGGGAAGGAAAGAAGCATCAAAATCAAGCAGACACAGAGAATCCCCCTCAAAACCAATAAAAATAGGTCAACACCCCATCATATAATAGTAACAAAGAGAAAATCCTGAAAGTAGCTCGGGACAAGAGGTCTGTAACATACAACAGTAGAAATATTAGATTGGCAGCAGACCTATCCACAGAGACCTGGCAGGCCAGAAAGGACTGGCATGATGTATTCAGAGCACTAAGCGAGAAAAATATGCAGCCAAGAGTACTATATCCAGCTGGGCTGTCACTGAAAATAGAAGGAGAGATAAAAAGCTTCCAGGACAAACAAAACCAAAAGAATTTGCAAACACCAAACAAGCCCTACAGGAAATGTTGAAAAGGGTCCTCTAAGCAAAGAGAGAACCTGAAAGTAACATAGCCCAGAAAGGAGCAGAGACAAAATACAGTTACAATTACCTTACAGACAATACAATGGCACTAAATTCAATCTTTCAATAGTTACCCTGAATGTAAATGGGCTAAATTTCCTTATCAAAAGACACAGAGTATCAGAATGGATAAAAAAATAAGACCCATTAAGATGCTGTCTGCAAGAAATTCATTTTAGACCCTAAGGCACCTCCAGATTTAAAGTGAGGGGGTGGATAACAATCTACCATGCTAATGGACATCAAAAAAAAAGCAGATGTGGCAATCCTTTTATCAATATAAATTAGATTTTAAGCCAAACACTATCATAAGAGATGAGGAAGGATATCATATAATACTTAAAGGGTCTATCCAATAAGAAGATCTGACAATTTTAAATATCTATGCCCCTAACATGGGAGCAGCCAATCATATAAACCAATTAATAACAAAATCAAAGAAACACATCGACAATAATACAGTAATAGTAGGGGGCTTTAACACCCCCCCTCACTGAAATGAACATATCACCTAAGCAAAAGATCACAAGGAAATAAAGGACCTTTAACAACACACTGGACCAGATGGACATCACAGATACATTCAGAATATTCCATCCCAAAGCAACAGAATACACGTTCTCCAGTGCACATAGAACACTTTTCAGGCTATATCACACTCTGGGTCACAAATCAGGTCTCAAATGGTACCAAAAGATTGGGATCATTCCCTGCATATTTTCAGACCACAATGCTTTGAAACTAGAACTCAACCATAAGAAGAAAGTTGGAAAGAACTCAAATACATGGGGGCTAAAGAGCATCCTACTAAAGAATGAATGGAAATTAAAGAAGAATTGAAAAAATCACAGAAACAAATGAAAATAAAAAACACAACTTTTCAAAATCTTTAGATACAGCAAAGATGGTCCTGAGAGGTAAGTATACAGCAATACAAGCCTTTCTCAAGAAACAAAAAAGGTCTGAAATACAAAGCCTAACCCTACACCTAAAGGAGCTGGAGAAAAAACAGCAAAGAAAGCCTAAACCCAGCAGAAGAAGAGAAATAATAAAGATCAGAGCAGAAATCAATGAAATAGAAACCAAAAAAAGAAAAAAAAAAAAAGAAATAGAACAGATCAATGAAACTAGGAGATGGTTCTTTAAAAGAATTAATAAGATTGATCAAACCCTGAACAGGCTTATCAAAAAGAAAAGAGAAAGGACCCAAATTAATAAAATCATGAATGAAGAGGAGAGATCACAACCAACAACAAAGAAATACAAACAATTATAAGATCGTATTACAAGCTACTATACACCACCAAATTTGACAATCTGGAAGAAATGGAAGTATTTCTAGAAACATATAAACTACCAAAAATGAACCAGGAATAAATAGAAAATTTGAACAAACCCATAACCAGTAAGGAGATTGAAGCAGCCATCAAAAAATCTCCCAAAAACAGTCTCCCAAAAACAGGGCCAGACAGCTTCCCAGGGGAATTCTACCAAACATTTAAAGAAGAATCAATACCTGTTCTCCTGAAACTTGTCCAAAAAATAGATATGGAAGGAAAACTTCCAAACTCATTTATGAGACCAGAAGTACCTTAATCCCAAAACCAGACAAAGACCCCACCAAAAAGGAGATTTAAAGACCAATATCCCTGATGGGCATGGATGCAAAAATTCTCACCAAAATACTAGCCAATAGGATCCAACAGTACATTAAAAGGATTATTCACCATAACCAAGTGGGATTTACTCCTGGGCTGCAAGGTTGGTTCAACATCCACAAATCAATCAATGTGATACATTACATTAATAAAAGAAAGAACAAGAACCATATGATATTCTCAATAGATGCTGAAAAGCATTTGACAAAGTACAGCATTCTTTCTCAATCAAAACTCTTCACAGAGTAGGGCTAGAGGGTACATACATCAAAGCCATCTATGAAAAACCCACAGTGAAAATCATTCTCTGGGGGAAAACTGAGAGCTTTTCCCCTAAGATAAGGAACAGGACAAGGCTGTCCACTATCACCACTGCTATTCAACATAGTATTAGAAGTCTTACCCTCAGCAATCAGACAACAAAAGGAAATAAAAGGCATCTTATTTGGCAAAGAAGTCAAACTCTCATTCCTTGCAGTGACTTTATGTGGAAAACCCAAAAGACTCCACTCCAAAACTGTTAGAACTCATATAGGAATTCAGTAAATTGTTAGGATATAAAAATCAATGCAGAGAAACCAGTTGCATTTCTATACACCAACAGCAAGACAGAAGAAAGAGAAATTAAGGACTGCCTCCCATTTACAACTGCACCCAAAACCATAAGATACCTAGGATTAAACCTAACCAAAGAGGCAAAGAATCTGTACTCAGAAAACTATAAAGTACTCATGAAAGAAATTGAGAAAGACACAAAGAAATGGAAGAATGTTACATGCTCATGGACTGGAAGAAGAAATATTGTGAAAATGTCTATGTTACTAGAGCAGCCTACACATTTAATGGAATTCCTATCAAAATACCATCAACTTTTTTCAAAGAAATCAACAAATAATCCTAAAATTTATATGGAACCAGAAAAAATCCAGAATACCCAAAGGAATGTTGAAAAAAAAAACCAAAGTTGACAGCATCACAATTCCAGGCTTCAGGCTCTATCACAAAGCTGTCATCACCAAGACAGTATGGTGCTGGCACAAAAACAGACACATAGATCAATGGAACAGAATAAAGGGCCCATAAATGGACCCTCAACTCTATGGTCAACTGATTTTCAACAAAGCAGGAAAGAATGTCCAGGGGAAAAAGTCTGTTCAACAAATGGTGCTGGGAAACTTGGACAGCCACAGGTGAAAGAATGAAATTGGACCATTTCCTTATACTACACACAAAAATAGACTCAAAATGGATGAAAGACCTCAATGTGAGACAGGAATCTATTAAGATCATTGAGGATAACACAGGCTGCAACCTCTTTGACTTCAACTGCAGCAACTTCTTCCTAGAAACATCGCCAAAGGCAGAAGAAGCAAGAGCAAAAGTGAACCTATTGGGACTTCATCAAGATAAAAAGCTTTTGCACAGCAAAGGAAACAGTCAACAAAGCCAAAAGACAACTGACAGAATGGGAAAAGATATTTGCAAATGACATATCAGACAAAGGGCTAGTATCCAAAATTTATAAAGAACTTATCAAACTCAACATCCAAAGAACAAATAATACAATCAAGAAATGGGCAGAAGACATGAACAGACATTTCGGCAAAGAAGACATCCAAATGGCCAACAGACACATGAAAAAGTGCTCCACATCACTCGGCATCAGGGAAATACAAATCAAAACCAGAGTGAGATACCACCTCACCCCAGTCAGAATGGCTAAAATTAACCAGTCAGGAAACGGCAGATGTTGGCAAGGAGGCAGAGAAAGGGGAACTCAACATTGTTGGTGGGAATACAAGCTGGTGCAGCCACTCTGGAAAACAGTATGGAGGTTCCTCAAAAAGTTGAAAATAGAGCTACTTTATGACCCAACAATCACACTACTGGGTATTTACCCTAAAGATACAGATGTAGTGATTTGAAAGGGCATGTGCCCCCAATGTTTATAGCAGCAATGTCCACAATAGCCAAACTATGGAAAGAACCTAGATGTCTATCAACAGATGAATGGATAAAGGTATGGTATATATATACAATGGAATACTATGCAGCCATCAAAAAAAACCCTGAAATCTTGCCATTTGCAACGAGACTAGAGGGTATTATGTTAAGCAAAATATGTCAGTCAGAGAATGACAGTTATCATATTATCTCTCTGATATGAGAAATTGAAAGGCAGGGCTGGGGTTCGTGAGGGAAAGGGAAGGAACAATGAAACAAGATGGGACCGGGGAGGGAGACAAACCATAAGTGACTCTTAATCTCAGGAAACAAACTGAGAGCTGCTGGAGGGAGGGGGTGCAGATAGAGTGGTTGGGTAATGGACATTGAAGATGGTACGTGCTATGGTGATGGCTATGAATTGTGTAAGACTGATTATTCACAGACCTGTACCCCTGAAACAAATAATACACTATATGCTAATAAAAAATTTTTTAAAAAATTTTAAAGATTAAAAAGTTAAAAACAAAAATAATTTGGTAAACATCATAAATTTACATTAAAAAGTAAGGAAAACAGAATTACAGAATTTTTACCCTTACATCCTATAACTTGGGTATATTGTATATAAAAATAGAAAAATAAAATAAAGTAAAAATCAATAGTATTTCTGAAGAAGCTTGTTTTACCTTTTTTTGTGACATCATACCACTCTCCCTTTTTGCAGTAAAAATGATTTTTGTCAAGTGGGAAAGATGATTATTATTCCCTATCATTTGGATGGTTCCTTAAATTATATTTCTCATAAAAGTGTTAGGTTTTTTAGTACATCAGGGTGGCTCAGTTGGTTAAACATCCAACTCTTGGTTTCATCTTAGGTCATGATTTCAGGGTGGTGAGATGAGCCCCAAGTCAGGCTCCCTGTCCCTCTCCCTCTGCTCTTCCACCTCACACTTTCTCTCTCTCTCTCTCTTTCTCTCTCTCTCTCTCTCTCTCGGGACATTGTGCCCAGTGACAAACATGCATTTTATCGACTCATTATTCATAATAATATTTACTGAGCATCATTCATGCATAAGGAACTATGTTGGGCAGGACAGGACACAAAGATAAACAAAACATTCTCCCTGCAATCAAGAATCTAAAATCTTTTAAGGAAGATGAGCCAATGCCCAGATAAATTCCAAACAAAATGATTTGTGATAGATGTACCATGAATGGGATAAACCAGAGCCACAAGAGTTCAGAGGGGAACTATCATTGTTTCTGGAAGGGAATATTGAGTCTTACATTTGGATGGGATCTGCGTTCAAAATTAGCACTATTACCTAACCAACTAAGTGATGGGAACATAAATGGAAAAAAATAAACTCAAGGATCTCTTAAAAATACAGATAAATATTCAGTTTTCAGACTTCAAAGATCAGAGTATAAATATTCATTTATACTCAGTCCTACCATAGGCAAATGTTTACCAACAAAGTCCTAACAATGTCTAGCTGATTTCAATTACTGGAATGTAGATCTACAACAAGAATTTCTGCAAAAGTGGAAAACAAAGTATCCTAAAAGAGCCTTCAGTATCAGCATCCTAAAACAGACTTCTCTTCTGTTTTGATGGCCCTTAGTCCCCAACTTATCCCTAGAGAACTCATTCTGTATTTATTTAATTACTGTTGTCATCTTCCCTAAACCACTTTGTTAAATCCCCTTATATCTTTCTTTAAAATTCAGTGACTGAACAGAATATATTAAAATTCTCCTAAGAGCTTCTGTGCCCACTAGATATGTGAGAATCATTTTAAAACTGTGTTACTTACACTTTTGAAAAGTACATTTGCATTTCAACTCCTGGTAGTTTATCCTATAGAAATCCTCATATAAAAACAAAATGTTTATTTATGGTATTTTTAGGATATTAAAATTTTTTTCAATAAGTACATAATGATAAAAAAGTCAATCAATTATTGTGCTGTATGCATGTTAAAAAGAATGAGATTAATCTATATATGGTGATACAGAAAGATCTTCAAGACTAGAGAAACACGCATATTTTGCAGAGCTATATGTTTGTGTACAAATGAATGGAAAAGCTTGTGAGACGCTTATCAGACATTTAACATTGTTTTTTTGCAGTGAACACAGTGGGATTGCGAGGAAGGGTAAATAAAGAGTGCCTTATTTTGCTTTAATATTTGTATATTGTTTGACCATTTTACATGCACCATGTCATATTTCATTAACACATATAAAGGACTTCATTTGGAAGAAGTCTTTTAATTCACAAATATAAGTTGCAATTTACTGTTTGCAGACTAAGAGACCATGTATACTCTCAACAGCTTAAAACAGAGTTGGTAAGAAAATGTTTCAATAATTTACAAAAAGCTTGAAGGAATTTCAAAGCAAAATTGTGTTGCCACTTTAAAACTTTCAAATTCTGTTTCTAAAGAAAACTTTTCAATATGCATTGAGTTCATGAATGCAAAACAGTGATTAAAGTGATCTAGATTCATTTTTAAAAGGTAAATACATATTAGAAAGTTACTTCTTTATATAGTTTACAAATTCTTCTAAACATACAAACTGTTCAAAAGCTGGTCCTTTTGAGAAGCCAAGTTGGGAGAAGGAGGTGTAGAGAGAGGTGAGTGAGAAATAATACTAAAGAAAATATGACTCATATCTGGGGCTTTTAACACTTCTGGACAGTCTGCTTTAGGTCCAATCTGTAGTGGATATTAATTGACTTGAGCTGTTGATCAGAAGGGATAGAAAGGAACAGGCATCTATTCTAATTAAGGAAGAAGACTTGACTGTAGAGATGCTAGTGGCATTAGCACCATTCTCTTATTAGTGATTACTGTTTAGTAGTAGCATTCTCAGCCCCAACCCAAGAAAGATAAGCACTGACTGCCACACAACAGCAAGCACCAGGCAAAATGGAAGATGGGGCAGGTTTCTGAAGAGATCATTGACAGTCAACAAATCCTTTGGCTGGTCGCAATAAAAATCCTGGAGAACCATGGAAAGGTTCTATGAGCTGGCACTAGCTTTGAGTAAGTTTGCTATCCCAGATGGAGATCAAAAGAGAAAGATTAATGGTGTCTGGGCTTGTTATTTCTTCAGATCTTGAATTTTCTTATGATCGCTACTGTCTATTGAGCTGTTTCTTAATTAATAATTTTTATTTTAATAAAAATATATCACTGAAAAGAGCATTCATGTATTTGTTATCAACTGATTTCTGCATCGCATCCACCTGTAGAGGTAGGACATAAACTACAAGGACATGGGACATAATATGGCCCCACCATTACCAAGGGGATGTTCCCTTAACTTCTAGATAAGACATTTAGAGAAGCAAACCTATCGCTAAGGTCAGCCAATCTTGAAGATCTATGTGCTCAGTCATCCATATGACAGTCTTATGGCTGTTGTATAACCACCACCCATGCATGGTCTGAAATATTGCCAGCAGTAAAGTAGTAAGCCCTGTATCAGGGTCATTCCCATCTTCTGTTTGGTGCCTTTGCAACCAACATATACTTCACTCCATTCATTAGTGTTGATGTTAACACACACACACACACACACACACACACACAGAGAGATATCCCTGAGGATCACAAGGCTTTGGGGAAGTTAAGATTAGCTACTACAAGAATATGCAATATGAAAAAAAGACAGTATCTTCAACAAATGATATTGGGAAATCTGGACAGCTACATGAAAAAGAATGAAACTGGGCCACTTTCTTACATCATACACAAAAATAAACTCAAAATGGATTAAGGACCTAAATGTAAGACGTGAAATCATTAAAATAGTAGAAGGGAGCATGGGCAGTAATTTCTCTGACATTAGCCATAGCAACATTTTTCTAGATATAGCTCCTAAGGCAAGGAAAACAAAAGCAAAAATAAACTACTGAGACAAGGTCAAAATAAAAAGCTTCTGCACAGCAAAGGAAACAATCAATAAAACTAAAAAACAACCCACTAAATGGAGAAGATATTTTCAATGACATATCCAATAAAAGGTTGATATCCAAAATATATAAAGAACTTTTGCAACTCAACACCAAAAGAGCAAATAATCCAATTTTTAAATGAACCGAAGATGTAAACAGACGTTCCTCCAAAGAAGACATCATGTTGGCCAACAGACAAATGAAAAGATGCTCATCATCACTCATCATCAGGCAAATACAAATCAAAACTGCATTAAGCTATCATCCCACCCTTGTCAGAATGACTAAAATAAAAAACACAAGAAACAAATATTAGTGAGGATGTGAGGAAAAAGGAACTCTCACTCACTGCTGGTGGGAAAGCAAAGTGGTGCAGCCAATATGGAAAATAGTATAGACGTTCCTCAAAATATTAAAAAATAGATTCACCCTATGATCCAGTAATTGCACTACTGGATATTTATCCAAAGAATATGAAAGCACTAATTTGAAAGGATATATGCACCTCCATATTTATTGCAGCATTATTTATAGTAGCAAGTTATGGAATAAAGCTAAGTGTCCATCGATAGATGAATGGATAAAGAAGAGGTGATATATATACACATATAATGGAATATTATCTAGCTGTAAAAAAGAATGAAATCTTGCTATTTGCAACATGGAATAGAGCTAGAGACTATAATACTAAGCAAAATAGAGAAAGACAAATACCATGTGATTTTACTCAAACGTGGAATTTACAAAACAAAACAAATGAACAAAGATAAAAAGAGAGAGAAAAACCAAGGAACAGACTCTTCACTACAGAGAACAAACTGACGGTTACCAGAGCTGAAGTAGGTGGGGGAAGGGGGAAATAGGTGAGGGTGATGAAGAGTGCACTTATCTCGATGAGCACTGAGTAATGTAGAGAATTTTTGAATCACTGTGTTGTACACTTGAAACTAATAGAATATTATATGTGAACTATACTGGAATTAAAATTTTTTAAAACTAAATTTTAAAAAAAGATAAACCTCTAAAAACCTGAGAATATCCACACCTGCTTGTCTGGCTAGTTCAATCAAAGTTTTATAAACATTATGACACATGGTATGGGAGAAAGGGCTTGTAAAAAGTTTCTGCTATTTTGGGGCACCTGGGTGGCTCAGTGGGTTAAAGCCTCTGCCTTTGGCTCGGGTCATGATTTCAGAGTCCTGGGATCGAGCCCCCATCGGGCTCTCTGCTCAGTGGGGAGCCTGCTTCCTCCTCTCTCTGCCTACTTCTCTGCCTACTTGTGATCTCAGTCTGTCAAATAAATAAAAATTTTTTTTAAAGTTTCTGCTATTTTATCACAATTTGCAATAGAAATAATGGATAAGATCTAACACAGACATCCATTTCAACCCAGTTTTGATCAACTTAGGGCTTGGTATGGTGGGGGAAAAGGAACTCATGCAAGGCAAGACTCCGGCTATTTTATCACTATCTCAAATGTAAATTATACTCAAGATTCATTACAAATAACCAAAACTATTTCATAAAAATAAGTTAAGAGTATTGAAATGTAAATTTCTAAAGCTAACTTGATTTTTCCTTACAAAAGGTGGAAGAAAGCAGTTACCTGCAACAATCCAGTGGCCTGTAAATTAAGAGACCAGATACCACCCTTATGAAATGAAATAAATCTCTTTTCAGTACTAAGGAAGAAAATTACAATAAGTTTGGTATTCCTTTTATGCAAACCTCTAGCACACAAGCAATCGACTGTGAACCATTATTGACATAGAACCTGGAAGGGACAAACATATAAACAACCACATAAAAGTACAGTTTGGGAATATGAATCAATATATTTCTGAAATAATAAGCATATAAATTCAGTTTAACAGATGTTAAAAGCATGCAAGCTTTTTTGAAGTTTTTTGAATATCTTTCTATACTTGTGAGGTAACTTTTATCAGTCCTCAGTTCATATTATAGGCATTGTCTCCAAAAAAAAAAAAAAAAAAAAAGTTTTTCTGGCTCCAACAATTCCAGTTTGAATCTTCATTGAATAATATAGTACAGCATTTTTTTTTTTTTTTTGGTATGGTTGCAAGAGAGAAGAGACACTCCAAATACCTCTCTCAGTCTCTCTTCAGTGACCCTCGGGTTTTAAACCATGGCTATAAACCATGTGAATCTGGAATTCACAAAAGAAGCTTATGAGGGAAAAAAGAATTTTGAGGCTACTTACATTCTAGTTCAGTGAGCCTGTTATCTAGCAAAACTTCCAGAGAACCACAGCCTGTTTCACAAAACTAACAGTTGTAAAGATGATAAGTTGTAAAGTCTTAACCTTTCCACTATACAAGCAGACTCCAAAGTACAGTAAGAATACCTCAAAATGTAGGATTAAGACATAGTTACACAGAAAAATTCCATGACATGCTTCTATCTCATAGAACACTCCAACCAGACCTCAGAATGAATAAACGGCCAGGTTCTTTGTGTTTGTTTAAAACAACAACAAATCAACAATTTAGGAAAATCGTAACTTTTAAACTCCTCTGCATGAAAAATAAAATTTTACCACCTGTTTTTCACTCATTTATACTCCATCAAAAAAAAAAAGAAAACAAAACCTTAATTTTCCTGTCAGCATAGGAGGTGAGAATCTTTTAAAATAAATATTTAAGGGGTGCCTGGGTGGCTCAGTGGGTTAAAGCCTCTGCCTTCAGCTCAGATCATGATCCCAGGGTCCTGGGATTCAGCCCCACGTCGGGCTTTCTAGTAGGTGAGGAGCCTGCTTCCTCCTCTCTCTCTTTCTGCCTACCTCTCGCCTACTTGTGATCTCTGTTTGTCAAATAAATAAATAAAATAAAATAAATATTTAAGACATATTTGCAACCCTGTGGAGGAAGTAAAGTGTTTTAATTAGCAAATATGACCTGTCCTACTATAGTTTTCTTTTCTTACACTTCAAAACAGTACAATGCATTATTTTTTCATACAAATTTAAAAAGAAAATCAATTCACTTTAAAAATAAGCATTCATCTTATTTTAATCTTCATTGTCTAAATTGACAAGTGAAATTTTGCATACCCCAATTTGTTTGCACATATAAAAAAAGAGAGAAACTTCTGTAGGCAGTCTGTAACGTTTAGTGAAACAAGAAAACAACAACAAAAAAACTTTAATGAATGATTAAATACTGAATATCTACATAGCATCAGAGGGAATAGCCTGACGTGTATGTAGCATAAAGTAGAAAAATTAATATGACACATGGATAACACTTTTTTAAAATATTTTTTTCTATTTCTTTTTTTTTTTTTAAAGATTTTATTTTTTATTTGACAGAGAGAGATCACAAGTAGGCAGAGAGGCAGGCAGAGAGAGAGGAGGAAGCAGGCTCAGCTCCCTGCTCAGCAGGGAGCCTGATGCGGGACTCGATCCCAGGACCCTGAGATCATGACCTGAGCCGAAGGCAGCGGCTCAACCCACTGAGCCACCCAGGCGCCAGTTCCCATGTGATGTTGCAGTTGCTATAGTAACTGAATTTTTGTTCAGCAGGAAAATACTAATGTACAAAATGCATACATTTGCTCACCCAATTCTCAGTGAAAATTATACCAAATGGAAGTGATATATTAAAATTCCCAGGGGGATAAGCAGGTCTTGCCCCTTAATTTTAAAATTACCATCAAATAAATCTATCAAATATGTTCTTTTCATATAAATATGACTGTTCTTCATAAACTTCATCATGTTATAAACAAAAGTGGCTGAGCTAGAAAGAAATTGTAACTTCTCATTTTAGTAGTTTGTGTGGAGTACAGTATGAGAAAAAGATTAATTACTTTAATCAATTGTGAACTATTAAATAAAAAACATACAAACATTTTTCAGTTTTAATTTCAGTTTTAAACACCCCACGGACTGGTTTCTACCCTCCCCTATAACACGTCTTACAAACCTCCTCAATGGCACATACATTGAGTAAATACCTCAACACACTACATTTGCCAACAAAGTTCTAAAATCAACTTTGTAAATGTCCTGATCCTTAACGCTATTGTGGTATAAATGAAGAGCACTCCTTGAGTCCCTTTGGCCAGGCTCGGGAGCGTACTTTGTTTCCCCAAGAGAAGAAAGAAGAGTAGTAAACCATTTTTGCAGAATGTCATTCTCCCACAACAGTTTATGAAAGAAACATCTGTGACAAGAATCTCTAATGCTTTCCTCAAAGCCACAGCTGACAGTAAAAGAGCATTGCGAAAAGTGGCAAATCAATCCCATTCCGCCCTTCCCAGAGCATGACACCTAATTTGCTATGTATCACATGTATTTTCCTCACATGTGCTGAGACTGTGACATTGATGTGGTGGCTTTCATCCAAGCCTCAGCTGAATAAACACTTGGGCCATACAGTGGGCAAACTGGCATCCTTAAAAAGTCTTCTGTCCCAGGCAAGTGAACTTCACCTCAGGGAAGCATTTTTCTAAGTTTTAGTTTGCAATTTGGGTACATAAATGGAATCTCTGAACACTGTTTGGAAAACCTTAAATCACCTGATACACATAGAGCACATTTTGTGTTTTTTGAAACACTTTTCTGCAATGCAATCTTTATGTGACTACCTGAAAACATGCAAATCCAACAGACATAAACGGGTAACAGCATTAAGATTTCTTATCAAACTATTCCATTGCAGAACATGTACTTTTTTAAAAAGTGTAAGAAATAACCACATTATGTATGTCTGAAAAATGTATCATTGCTCTCTTTAGTTACCATTTTACTGATGTATAAAATATATCCAAAACATTCATAGCTCTTAATTGTACAGCTTGATGAATTTGCAAAGTGAACAAAATTGTGATCAAGGGCAGGACATTATCTGAACCAAAGAAGCCCTCATTATACCTCCCTGAAACATATACAATTGCTTTTAAATTTGACACTAGAATCTTTAACCAATAGAAAAACTCCATTTAAATGATATCAAGCAAATAATTAAAGTTCTGGTAAACAATACGGACAACATCAAAGCTCTTGTAGTTGATGAGGATATCTCTTTTTGGTGGGGCTGCAGGCGATTTTTTTTATCCTTCAACAATCAAGGGAATCACCAATTACAAATACCCCCAAATTATCCCTATTTTTTTTTATTCCATTGAAGTTTTATAAAAATACAGGGGTGAGGGGTGATAAAAGAATATAGGGGTATATGCCATCTCTGCTTTGAATTATTTTCATTATCCTATTCCTCTTCCTTTCAAAAAACTCTACTGTAAATTCCTTTTTTCAATTTGAATTATACTTAACAAGGGAGAATACATATACTATAATTTTCTGTCTCTCAGATTTCTCTTTAATATGATAATTCTCAAAGCAAAAAAAAAAAAAAAAAAAGTCTATGCTTAAAAACCTAAGATTAATGCAGAGCAAATGTGTTCTGTCACGCTCCTTACCAGCCAGGGTCCATGAGGTGCTCTATGGCAGCGAGTACCTGGTTAGGGCCCATGACCATATGAAGCAGTAGAAATCTCTGAGTAGCCCTACCCTGCATCTCCAACTAGAATTTTTGTGGCGCAGCCAATACCTACAGGTAAAACTTACATGCTTACTTCAAGAGCTCAGTATGTTCAAAGCTAAACATTCCCTACCTTGATTAACCCAGAAGCCCAAACCTCAGGGTCTTCTTTAGCAATGCTTTTTTGTCAGTTTTTACATAGACATGAACAGCAAATGCTTTCAGTTCTACCTCCAATAGTCTTTTGAATGTGTCCCTTCCTTCCCGTTCCCATGCAGAAGCTCTTACTCATTCCTGAACAAGCGATAGCATGTGTCATCTCATTTCTGGACATCTCATTTCTGGAAGGACAGCTCCCTCTTTTATCTTGTAAATGTGTCCTTAGATTTCAAAGCCCATTTTGAAGTGGTTTCTCCCAGGTGTCAGACTCCACCCAGCCCACACCCAGGGCAGAACCAGTTCCTCCCTTGTTTCTTGCATAGCCTGTGTCACCTCATATAAATACACAGTCCTTTATGTTCTCAAGTGGAAGAGGAACACCTTGAGCTGAAACAAGTCTTCATCATCTTTAGATTTCTGATCCTGAGTATATCACCTGGCATATAATGTACATTAAACAAGCAAGGAAAGAATGAAATAATAAAATATAAAATAAAATAATAAAATAACTAAAATAAAATAAAATATGCTTTGCTTAAAAAACATGGAACATTCAGTAGATTATTTTGGGCAAACCACAATCTGTCTGGGTTGACTTCCTTATTTCAAAATTGGATGGAACAGAACGTGGATATGAGAGAGGGGTCACTGCAAAAGTGAAGCCCAGTCTCGCCAGCAGCATCCAAGAAATACCACAAATGCAGAGTCATTGGGGCTGGGAGCAACATGGGGCAAGCAATGGAAGATGAGATAATTACTAAAGAACAGCCAAAGCTCTGGGGTCAGTGTCCCACTCAGAAGACGCAATGTAATGTGTAGTGTCTGCTCTCTAAAGAGATGAAGCATCTATTACACGGTAGGAAGGAACGACTCATAGCCGTTTTAAAAATGAAATATTCCTTTGAAAAAAGGAAGAAGTGAATGAGTTGGATTAAATCATGTCTCATACTTGATATATTGCTGTCATAAGAATAAATGATCTTAGAAAACACTCATGCTTCACATCTGCCGCACTGTTGGCTTTATTGTTGACCTGAAGTGCTCTCTTTGTATTATAAGTGGCCCCAGATAGCAATGCCATGATGCAGTGCTAGTGGAACTTTAACTTACTACAGTACACGTGGTCTTGGAACGCCCTGTGTCAAGGTGATGTGTCTAAAGATACGTATTAGATACGATGGTATAAATGTGTTTGAAAGACCTTGTACAAATATGTTTGAAAGAGATTTGTTATCCATACAACAACAACAACAACAAAATTGTGAACTAAAACATCAGAGAATTTTTGCAGTTATGTTCTGGAGCTCTTCTCCACCCATGACATTTAAAGTTTATAAGGAATCATAAGGCTTCTTACCAATACCCAGCTGCCCTGATCGATAACAAAAGGGCTCCAAAGGGTTTGGCAGAGATCTTCCCTCTCCAAGCAGTCCCTCCATCAACGGATTCCACAAGTCTGCAATGACTAGTGAGATAATCCTTCCTCCCAAAAGAGAGGACTAAGCAAAAAGAGAAGGTACAGAATGCACAGAGAACTTCATCTGGACCACTTTTTACCCACAAACGGACCTCTGTTTTATGATCCCCAGGGTCAAAAGTCTTGATATGATATAAATATTTTTAAAAAACACTCAAGGGACAGAAAGCCAGAAGTGTTCCTCAACAGCACAAAGCCTTCTCAGACTCAGGTCCGCTCTTGAGATGCATATCAATCTCTAGACCTGCTTCACAGCAAAATGACTAGTTTGCATTTGAATAATATATTTATATCAATTTTAGGAGATTCGTGGTTTCTAAATGTCATGCATGTGCCCATGTTTAAAAAGCCCTAGTATAGGGCTGCCTTGGTGACTCAGTCAATTAACCCTCTGACTCTTGGTTTCAGTTTAGTTCATGATCTCGGAGGGGGGGAATCCAGCCCCAAGTTAGGCTCAGGGATGAATGGCTTAGGATTTTCTCACTTGTGCTCTCTCTCTGCCCCTCCCCTTTCACTCATTGCTGCACATATGTGTGCTCTCTCTCATAAATTAATTAATTAACTAAAACCCCCTATTATAAATGACTTCAAAATATCTTTCAGCAATTATTGCATGATTCTGTACATGAAATGAAATGTCAATCTCTGTTCAAAGAAAAAAATGTTGCCTAGAAACCTTAAAGTTAAAACAAATTTGGTTTATCATCTTTGGACTATTTCCTTTATATAAGGAAAAATCTAGAAAGTTTGCTTCTTGAGGTCTTTCTAGCTCCAAGATTTAGTGAATTGCAAAGTATAACTCTAAGGCTCTGTCATGAAATCAGCATGTATAAAGCATTAAGTTAAAAGCTTCTGAACAGCAAAAATCAGTTTTTCTTGTTCATTCAACAGAAATTGGTTGGGCATCTAATCCGGGCTGGACACTGTTCTAGACACTGAGAAGAGAAGTGTCAAAAACCCTTCACAGTATGGAGGAAGATAAGCAATAAATAACATAGTCATATCATTTGTTACATAATGATAGCAGCTCCAGAAAATAAAATAAAGTAAGGAAAATAAAACAAAGCAGGGGAGGATGATATGAAATCACAAGAGCTGAAAATGTAAACAACTGATGGACAGGAACATATGATTTATATAAAGACAGATGAAATAATTCAGGCTCACTTTCTTACTGATGACATCCAAAAGGTCAGAAATAGATTTTTTTTCTTTTTATTTATTTGAGAGAGAGACAGAGAGAGAGAGAGAGCATGAGAGGGGAGAAGGTCAGAGGGTGAAGCAGACTCCCCATGGAGCTGGAGCCCGATGTTGGACTCGATCCCAGGACTCCGGGATCATGACCCGAGCTGAAGGCAGTCGCTTAACCAACTGAGCCACCCAGGTGCCCCCAGAAATAGAATTTTAAAATGGGCTCTTAAAAACATCAGGTTAGAGAATGAAGAATTTTCAAACCAAAATATAGAAAGCCCTGAGACCCCAGACATATAAGCCTAGAAAAGGAAAGTCCTTTCTTGAATAGCAAGCAATGATCTTAGGTCACAGATTATTTCCATAAGTATTTAAAAGTATCATAGGTATCATAGGAAGATATGACAAGTAACTTAATGGCAATAAATTTGAAGATAATAATGAAATGAGCTAAGTCCTAGAAAAGTTGGGGAAGAATCTGATTTGCCTAAGAAATCAAGTTTGTTCATAAAACACTCTTAACTCCAGAGAACAAACTGAGGGTTGATGGGCTAAATGGGTGATGGGTATTAAGGAGAGCACTTGTTGTAATGAGCACTGTGTATTGTATGTAAGTGATGAATCACTAAATTTTACCCCTGAAACTAATATTATACTATATGTTAACTGACTGAAATTTAAATAAAAACTTAAAAAAGGAAAAAAAAAAAAGTTTGTGATCTACAATTTTCCCCACAAAGAAAATTCAGACCTAGCTGGCTTTACTGGTAAATTCTGTCATATATCAAGGCAGAAGTAATTCTAAACTCATAAAACTCTTCCAAGAGTAGAAAAATTGACTTCTTAACTCATTTTATGAGCCTAGCAAATCCTGAACAAGGACAGCACAAGAAAGAAAAATTAAAGGTAAATTTCACTCATACACATAATTGAAAAAATCCTAAACAAAATATTACCAAACTCAAACCAAAATTACAAAAAAAAAGAAAATGTATCAAGAATGCACTGTTGAGGGGCGCCTGGGTGGCTCAGTGGGTTAAGCCACTGCCTTGGGCTCAGGTCATGATCTCAGGGTCCTGGGATTGAGTCCCGCATCGGGCTCTCTGCTCAGCAGGGAGCCTGCTTCCCTCTCTCTCTCTCTGCCTGCCTCTCTGTCTGCTTGTGATCTGTCTGTCAAATAAACAAATAAAATCATAAAGACAAAATTAAAAAAAACAACTTTTAGGCATTCAAAAGTAGAAGAAAACTTTGAAATACTGGAGAAGAATATCTATAAAAGCCTAAGCAAACATTAAATGGTGTAACATTGCAAATTTTCACTTTCAGTTAGAGAACAAGAAAAAGATGTCTACCATACTTCTACTCAACATTTTATTTTAATTATGTCATAACAAGTATAGTAGTGTAAAAAAAAAAGTACTGGTGTAAAAATTAAGAAGGAACAAATAAGATTATAATTGTTCTAAGATATAATAATTATTTACTTAAAAATCCAACAGAGTTGACAGAGAAACTATTGTAACTTATAAGAGATTTAGTAAATTTGTTGAATAAAAAATTAATACCTAAAATCAACATATTTTTATATTTCAGCCACAAGTAGTTTAACTAGTGTTTTTATAGAATAAATAATGTCCTACTTAGAGGATCTAGTTAATTGCTCCTACTCATATTCCTTTCTCAACAATGACAACGCAAGGTGAATTCTGCACTAATAGTAAATTACTTTAATAAAACTAGAAAGCATGATTTTTTAAGTAATGTATGCATGGTTTACACCTGATGTGTGCAGCAAATTAATATCAGAGTTTTTAAATTGATGACCTATATATACAATACTTAGAGTTATTAAATTAAATTAATAATATTTAAAATATATTTTAAAAAATGGAAATCCTTCTATGTGCAACAATATGCAAGAACCTGGGGAACATTGTGCTAAGTGAAATAAGTAAGAGAAAGACAAACTTCATGGTATCATTTATACGTAGATTTTTTTTAAAAAGGCAAAATCATAGAAACAGTAGAATCATGGTTACCAGGATTTGGGGGATAGAGGAAATGGAATGTTGGTCAAGAGCACAAACTTTAACTTATAAGACGAGTAAGTTCTGAGGATTGAACATATGGCTTAGTGACTATAGTTAATATTGTGTTGTATACTTGAAATTGGCTAAGAGAGTAAATCTCAAGCATTCCTGTTTTTTAAAAAAAAGGAACCGTGTGAGGTGATGTAAGTGTTCAGTAACTTGATTGAGATAATCATTTCACAGTGTATATAAATTGTCATTATGTTAAATATTTCAGATATATTACAAGTTATTTGTTAATTACACCTCAGTGAGGCTGGAAAAATAAAATACGTATTTTTCAGATTGAGTACTGCCTCTAATGTTAATTCACTTAAGATAACTTACCTAAATTTGTCTAAGAATGTCTGTCTTTATATTGATTTCAGCAATCTGAACAAATGCAAGGAATGGAGTTTCCTTTTCCTTTTTTTTTTCTTAAAGATTTTATTTGTTTATTCAAAGAGATCACAAGTAGGCAGAGAGGCAGGCAGAGAGAGAGGAAGGGAAGCAGGCTCCTTGTCAAGCAAGGAGCCCGATGTGGGGCCCAGGACCCTTGGATCATGACCTGAGCCTAAGGCAGAGGCTTTAACCCACTGAGCCACCCAGGCTCCCCTCCTTTTTCTTAATGTGTAAGTAAAATGGCTACATCAGCCTAAAATCTGAAAAGTTCTATAAAGCAAAAGATGAGGATGTAAGAGCTCAGCTAAAAAAATAATTAAAGGAAAAGACACCATTTTAAGGAATTAAAAATAGACATCAGAACACATGCCCATTCTCATTACATCATTCATTGCTACCTAATATTCTTGAAATGGGTAATCTCCATAGCAACCAGCAGATCAAATGATACATGAGATGACTGTGAAGTGCAGACATTTGTCTTTTTTACAGTAAAATTGATTACATAATCAACACAATAGATAATGAAATTCTATCATTTTAACCTAAATCTATGTGGGATAATAGATTTTTAAGTATGAATTTCCCACAGACAGTAGTTGATGACATCAATATTCTTTTTCTGTATATTTCTACCCCTTTTTTAGCCTCCCATTTTTGCTTTGATGTTTTAAAAATTAAAGTTAGCAAAACTAACGTCAATGAGATTTAAGCTGAGTGTGTTGGGCAGAATAATGGCCCCCAAAGATGTCCATGTCTAGTTCCTGGAACCTGAGGAGGTGATACCAAACATAACTAAAAGGACTTTGCAGATGTGCTTAAGGATATACAGACACTGAAATGGAGGGATGATCCTGGATTATTTGGGTGAAGCCAATCTAATCACATGAATCCCTAAAAGCAGAAAACCTTTCCCAGTTGAGGTCAGAAAGACATAAGATGACAGAAGGCTGAGAGTGATGCTACATTGCTGGCTTTCGTGACAAAGAAAGGGAACACAAGTCAAAGAATGCAGGTGGCCTCTAGAAACTGGAAAAGCTAAGGAAGTAGCGTCTCCATAAAGGAAGGCAGCCACACTGATACCTTTATTTTAGCCCAGCAAGACCCTGTCAGACTTCTGATCTACAGCACTATAAAATAGTAAGTTCTGCATATTGTTTCCCCCACTAACTTATGGTTTTCATGTTTTGTTATATAGCAGCAGTATGACTAATAACTTAAGTGTGACATTGGTGTCTCCTTATGAAAGATAGAAACCACTAAGAACAGGAAGGCAGAGTCCCACATTCCCTCATCCTTACTGCATAGAATTTAATTTGACATATTGAAGCAAAGCACATGTCCCTTCAAAATGGCGGTGGGCCCGACCATAGACTTAATAGGCTACCATCAGCATCCAAGAGCCCTGGGAGTATTCCAAGGGATTCATGAAACTTTGTGTCCTCTGCCAGGCTCTATTTTATGCCACACTGAGCTTCTTTCAACTGAATAAACTATACCAAATCATAATTAAATGTGAAAACAGGCCCAAGCCTGCAAATCTTCCTTAAACGGACTACTAGGTCAGTTAAACAGAAAATTTATTTTTCCTTTTTTGGGGATGGATGTGTGTGTATATATTTACATATATTTTTAATATTAGGAAAAATCTTTCCTCAAAAAATTGTTTTTCTTTCTGAAGGGCCTTACCCAGAATGGCTATGAGAAGGAGAAAAGCACTGGAGATAAGCACTTTCACATTCATTATCTCATTTTTGCATGAAATGTGTTTTAGGTAAAGACATTTGCTTTTCTAAAGCAAAGCATGCAGTAGATGTTTAGCAGATTTTGTGCATAGTACTGGATGAAACTCCATTCTTTCTCGCAATTGTATAAGCATGACTTGCATTCTTTATCCTCATTTTAAACAGAAGCATGCCGGTGCTGGTATTACAAGATATGTTTTCTTTTCTTTTTTTTTTTTAAGATTTTTTATTTATTATTTATTTGACAGACAGCGATCACAAGTAAGCAGAGAGGCAGGCAGAGAGAGAGGAAGGGAAGCAGGCTTCCTACTGAGCAGAGAGCCCAATGCAGGGCTTGATCCCAGAACCCTGGGATCATGACCTGAGCTGAAGGGAAGGCAGGGGCTTTAACCCACTGAGCCACCCAGGCACCCCACAAGGTATGGTTTCTATAAACTGATGGAACTGAGTCTTCAAAATAAATAATAACGTGTTTAATTATATAATTTTTTATTTCCCTTTACAATAAAAGGATTCCAATTTGGTTTCCTTTGTTGGTTTTTAACACTTTGTACATACATAGCCCAACAATTCCCAGTGTGGCCCAAGGACCACTGGGAGTCCCTAAGATCATTTTAGGGATCAAGAGATCCTCATTTTCCCAATGACATATCCACACGAGGCCAGATTATCTTCAAGCACTTCACCTAAACAAAATACCTCAACAGACTCAATACAGAAGCAGAGTTGTGAACCTATTTCTTCAGTTCTAACAGTCAAAGAAATTGCAAAAAGGTAAAAAAAATAATAATAATAACGCTATTCCCACTAATTTTTTAAAAATTTTGGATAATATAGTTACCTTCTAAGGATGTTATTTATTTCAAGATGTAATGGTTTATTAACATTATTTTAAAGTAAAATGATACCATATGATTATATTCCTATGTGGAATTTTTTAAAAATAGAATAAACAAATAAAAAGTAAAATTAGAGAATAAACTGATGGCTGTTGCCAGAGGGAAGGATGCTAGAGGAATGGGCAAAATGGGTGAAGAGGAGATGGAAATACAGCTTTCCAGTTATGGAATGAATGTCATGGAAATAAAAGGGACAGGGCAGAGAATATGGTCAATGATACTGTAAGGGCATTGTATGCTAACTGGTGGCAATTACACTTGCAGGGAGTATACATAACATACAAAGTGTGTTGTACACTGTGTTGTACACATAATGTACATTGCATGTCACCTATACTCAAATAAATAAATGAAATGAATCAATACAAAGATATGCTTTAAACTTTTCAGTGTTAATTTCTAGTGTGATAAATATTGATATGTAGGATCTGCAGAAACAAAAGATTTTAGAGTCCTCAATTATTTTTAAGAGTATAAGTGGGTCCTAATGTTTATATCAGCAATGGCCACAGTTGCCAAACTGTGGAAAGAACCAAGATGCCCTTCAATGGACGAATGGATAAAAAGGATATGGTCCACATATACAATGGAGTATTATGCCTCCATCAAAAAGGATGAATACCCAACTTTTGTATCAGCATGGATGGGACTAGAAGAGATTATGCTGAGTGAAATAAGTCAAGCAGAGAGAGTCAATTATTATATGGTTTCACTTACCCATGGAGCATAAGGAATAACACGGAGGACATTGGGAGGTGGAGAGGAGAAGTGAGTTGGGGGAAATCGGAGTGGGAGACAAACCATGAGAAACATGTGGACTCTGAGAAACTGTGGACTCTGAGAAACAAAC
Source organism: Neogale vison (assembly GCF_020171115.1). Lineage (NCBI taxonomy): Eukaryota > Metazoa > Chordata > Mammalia > Carnivora > Mustelidae > Neogale > Neogale vison. The sequence goes on along the minus strand of NC_058096.1, from coordinate 73,762,715 downwards.
GGAGTTTTGGAACAGAGGAGAGTGGGGGGATGGGTGAGTCTGGTGGTGGGTATTATGGAGGGCATGTATTGCAAGGAGCACTGAGTGTGGTGCATAAACAATGAATTCTGGAACACTGAAAAGAAATAAAATAAAATAGAATGAAAAAAAAAAAGTAAAAAGAGGCGCCTGGGTGGCTCAGTGTGTTGAGCCTCTGCCTTCCGCTCCGGTCATGATCTCAGGGTCCTGGGATTGAGCCCCGCGTTGGTCTCTCTGCTCAGCAGGGAACTCGCTTCCCTCTCTCTCTCTGCCTGCCTCTCTGCCTACTTGTGATCTCTCTCTCTCTTTCTCTGTGTCAAAGAAATAAATAAAATCCTTAAAAAAAAAAAAAAAAAGAGTATAAGGGGGTCCTGAGTCCAAAAGCTTGAAAACCACTATTTCACTTGACTAGTCCTTACTCTTATAATCTCACCCTCATTTCCATTGCTATTCTTATCTCCAGTACCCCACTGCACACATTCTGTGATCCCACTTAGTTCTCTGTCTTTCCAGACCTAATTCTCTTAAATCATTTATAAGCTATGGTCCTTGCCATCAAAGAAGTACAGTCTGGTGGGGAGAAATAAACATTATTCCAAATAACTGGCGTGAAAAAAAAGACAATGATAACTGTCTCAAGAAACATGCAAAGAATGTGTTTGTGTTAGAGATGGACGCGACCAGCACAATGTCCACACTCCTTTTCCTCTTAAACCAGACCCCAGTTTTATACTGGCTCAGTGTTCTCAGCCTTTGCTGTAGTTATATATGGCTTTTTTAACTAAAATCGCTTGCAGCTGATGTGGCCATTGGACATTCCAATGAATGAAAGCCATTGACTTAAAGGCCTTGCCAAGCTCTTGATAGAAGCACATTCCTTCTATCCTTTCCCTGGTGTTTTCTATTGCCTGAAACTGGAGCAAAATGGTTAGCGCTCCAACAACCACTCTAAATGATAGGAGAATCTAATATGGAAGCTAGGAAAGTGCAGAAAAATCAAAGGAGTCTGAGTTTTTGATGATTGCAGAATCGTGAAAGTAAATATCTATTTTGCTTGGGCTATTGGCAAGGGAAGGGAGATTTCTATTATATTAAGTTAAGTCTGATTCTAAATGATATGATGCTCTTGGAAATTCAGAAAAAAAAAAAAATGGAATGGTTCCACTGGGTGTTTTTAGTAGCATTTGAGCCAAATCTTGAAGAATGAACAGGATTTTTTCATGTGGGCAAAGCCAGAGAAATCCATGGGGAAGAGTTCAAAGAAGTTGTGCTCACATTAGATCACATTTAACAGAAGGGAGCACAGCAGCTTCTTTCTTTGACTTTGCATACCCCTTTCTCAATTAAAAGGCTATGACTTTTTGTATCTACGTCAAAATCAGCTTCCTCATAATGGTCTTCCCTCTTGACACGCACAACTCCTACAGCATCAAATGCCCATTCATCATAGGAAATCTTGCATCATTTGCTATTCAGTGATTTGGGTTTTGTTTTTTTTTTAATGACTTGTCTCGTAATATAGATGATAGGCTTTCTGATGTCAGAGAGTGATTTTTAAATCCTTAATTTACTTTCAATCACAAAAATGCATAATTTTCAACCCTCCTCAAAATGTCTTAATAGAATGGTCTGGCCTGGCTTGCATGTTGAGCATTTGGGTAGACATGGGTAAATACATCAGTAGCAATTCTACAGTGTCAAATAGCTTAAGTTTAAGTTTGCATATCCATTGTTTTACAGTGTTTTACAATAACTTTGTGAATTAGGTATTATCCATATGCTTTTTTATTTTAATTTATTTACTTGACGGAAAGAGATCACAAGTAGGCAGAGAGAGAGGAAGGGAAGCAGGCTCCCTGCTGAGCAGAGAGCCCGATGCAGGGCTTGATCCCAGGCCCTGGGATCAAGACCTGAGCCAAAGGCAAAGGCTTTAACCCACTGAGCCACCCAGGAGCCCCTCCATATGCTTTTTTATTCAACAAAATATATTTTGCTTTCACTGTTACTCTGGGCTTAAGATCTACTGGGGAAGTAGTACTAAGCATGTATATAATTACAATACAGTGGAGAGGTACTAATACAGAAGCCAGGATAAGGTACCAGGAGCCTTAAGAGACAGAAAATATAGCAGCTGTCTGTTGGGGTGGACACGAGAACTCCGAAGAGGGAGTGGTAGGTGAATCAAGCTCTAAAGAATGAAAAGTACCTGGAAAGTCATGAAGAAAGGGCACTACAGACACAACAAACACCATGTGTAAAGCACATAGACCTGAAACAACATGGCTCATTTGAGGAATAGCAAATAATTTAGGGTAGCTGAAGGGCAGAGGACGTTTGGAGGCAGTTTAAAGTGAGACTGGAGAGTTAGCTGGAGCCTGAAAATGAAAGCCATTGTGTACCAGCTGGAGCATTTCTGTTGTATCTTGCAGGCAAAAAAAAAAAAAAAAAAAGGTGCTAAAGGACTGTAGGCAAGGGAGCTCAGCCATAGAGTTCACAATGTGGGAAGTTAATTCTGAATGCAGTGTCACAAATTATCCAGGTAAGTAACAATAAAAAATTCATGAGAAGTTAAGACATATAACTGAGCAAAGTAGTATTGAGTTTCCAAGCACAGAGGCATGTGATTCCACAGCTGATTTTGCACATTAAAAATTATACTGAGGTGTTAGCAATACAATTAAATGTAGCAACATACATAAGAGTTTTCAAGATTTCAAAACAACTATATTCCTGCCTCTCAAAAAAGGAAGTGAGAGAGAGAGACTCTCCGATTCACAAAATGCCAGTATCTGTTAACAAATCATGTATGTTTCCTGGTTTTTTAAAATATTTTTAGATTGACTTGTTTATTTGTCCTTGCATTTCCTTCTTTAAAACTGAGAACAAACTATTTACAGTCTTCACTTACAAGCTGACAAAAATCGAATAACTGTATTTTTCTTTCTCAATTGCTTTTTTCATTTCTTCTTTCAAAATATAAAAATGACACTTGTATCAATTTCAAATGTCAGCAATTTTATTTACGTTAGGCAGCAATAACATTAATCAAATAGAAAAGAATATCTTACTTTTTCATTCCATAAATATTCAAAGGTATTTTACAATTTTTTACCCATAAATGTAGCTTAGTGCACCATGAGAATTTATTCAAGAGACTGAATAAAATGAATTAACTGTCTAAGTAAACCAGTGAGGCAAAGTAGAGAGGTTAGGTATTTTTTTTGCCAAAAACTGTTTCTATACTAACACACTAATGTACTTTTTGGGAAAATGCCAAAGATGATACCATAGACCATTTTCTTTTTCCACGCATATGTTTCTCAAAAAAAAAAAAAAAAAGGTTACACTATTAACATGTAGTAGTCTCTTTGCCTCACAGAAATGAAGAAAAGCCCACCATATAGCATGATACTATAGGTTTTTGAGAAACCTGTGGATGATTTTCAGCCGATTGTGACCTAGGGCAAGTTGCTTGACCTCATGGAGCCTGTTCTTACAACAACAGAGTGAGGATAATATATATTAAAAATTAAATAATATATTCTATATTAAGTGTTTAACAGTGCCTGCCATAGAGTAAGTGTTCAACACAGAGAGCTATTACTTTTATCATTAATATTTCTATTATAGAAAAGCTTTACTTGTTTTTCTTCTGCCTGCTGGGAAATGAGGCCCTCCCTATTGGGGAGAAATTCCACTTACCATGAAACTCTGGCAACCCACCATTTCATTTATCAAAACTGTTGCGTAAAGGTGTGCTGTGTCATGTAGTTAAGAAATCTACTATCTTAGGGGCACGTAGGTGGCTCAGTGGGTTGAGTGTCTGCCTTTGGCTGGGAGTCTGGGGATGGAGCCCTGCATCCAGCCCTGCATCCAGCCGCCTCATCAAGCCCTGCATGGGGCTCCTGGCTCAGCGAGGAGCCTGCTTCACCCTCTCCCCTATACCCCTCCCCTAGCGTGCATGTTCCTGTGCTCTCTCTCTCTCAAATAAATAAACAAAATCTTTAAAAAGAAGAAAGAAACAATGAATCTTTGAACACTACGTCAAAAACTAATGAAGTATTGCATGTTGACTAACATAACACAATTTAAAAAAGAAGAAGAAAGAGATCTACTACCTTAAAATCTCATCACTGGTTTTTGTGTGAATTTGTGGCTTAAGCTCCAAAATCAGTTTAAGGTGAACTTAGACTGTAAATACCCACTGGAGTATAAGCAATTTATCACACACACACACACACACACAAGTCCTAGACCCTAAGCTTTGGGAAATATCCAAAATGACTTTTTAGGGGCAATGGTAGTCACAGATAACGAAACATACCTGGATAAAGAAAAAAATATATATATATAACTAAGAACCAGAAGGAAAAAGAGGTTACATATTGACATTAGCATAGCTTATAACATGACCATCTTTACTGTGCATAAAGAAATCAACAACAAGTTCAAAAATACCTACAGACATAGGAAGCTAGACCAAGTGACAAAGAAGATTTGAAAGACAACCAAGTATTGTTTGAAGGATTAAATAATACAATAATGTGCAGTGCAGTAAAACATAAAATATAAAATAATTATAAAAATTCAATACAATAAAATAAAGTATAAAAAATAAAATTTAAAAATTTAAAAATATGCCCAGTGGACATGTTGGGAGCAAACCAGCACCAGGAATAGCAGTAGTCAAAAGCTGAAAAAGAAGGTAAGTCAAGAGAAAATATCCAGACAAGTAAAAGTACAGATAAAAACATGAAAAAAAGAAGAGAATATAGAAGACAAGAAGGATTTAGTGAAAAATTCTAGAAAGAAATGGTATTTCTAAATGTGTATGCACCTAATCATATGGCAAATAAATAAATAAATAAATATTGACCATACCAAAAGAAGGGACAAATCTGTACTTATAGTGGGAAATTGTGATGTATCTCTCTTAGCTGTTGGTAGAATCAACAGAAAAAATAAGTAAAGCCATAAAATTTAAACTACAATGAACAAAATGGACCTAAGAACATTATATGCTACACTGTAGAATATATTTTTATCAAGCACACATGAAACATTTAGAAAACTGACTATACATTGTGCCATAAAGTATATGTCAACAAACAAAGGATTGAAATCTCAGAGAAAATTAGAAAGGAACACAAAGTAACTTCTGGAATTTTAACATTGTTTTACAGCTTACCCTAGGTGGTACTAACATGAACAGTTACTTTAAAATAATTTGTTAAGCTATTATAGCTATGTTTTACGCACACTTTTTTATATGTCATTAATATTGCACACTATTTTGAAGTAGATCTAAACCATACAACATATGCTGTCTGATCACAATGCATTTATGTCAAAAATCAATCAGAAACTGGTAACTAGAAAATTTCCCATATCTTCTGAAATTAAACAATGTATTCTAAACATCACATGGGCCAATGAAATATCATTTAAAAATTTAAAAATATGTTGAATTGTGTAATCACAAATGTTATATAGCAAAACTCAGATGAATCTAAAGCAACATGTAAAATGTTATTAGCAAGAAATATGTATAATAGAAAAGAGAAACGTTGAAAATTAATGAACTAAGAATTTTAAACGCCTGGGGGAAGTAGTTACAAAAACCAAAAGATCAAGTCAAAGAAATATAAAGAAGGAAATGAAAATAAGTGTAAAAATTAACAAAATGTTTTTAAAGCACAAAATAGAGGGCACCTGGGTGGTTCAGTTGGTTAAGTATCCCTTTTGGGCTTAGGTCATGATCTCAGAATCATGAGCTCAAGCCCCACCTGGGCTCCACACTCAGTGGGGAGTCTGCTTGAGATTCTTTCCCTCTGCTCCTCTCTCCTTCTCTCAAATAAATAAAGAAATCTTAAAAATGAAATGAAATGAAACAAAACATAAAATAGAGATCAAGAAAACTAAAGTTATACGTTTGAAAAGACAAATCCTGTGGTAAGAGTGATCAAGAAGCAAGAGGGAGAGAAGGAGGGAGAAAATGGAGGGACAGTGGGAGGGAGGGGGAAAGAATATTAGAAATGAGTAGGACAAATCACTGCAGACACTGCAGACACGAAACAGAGAGAAGATGATTGTGAACAAATTTATAAATTCCTAGAAAAGTGTATCTTTGGCGTGCCTGGGTGGCTCAGTCAGTTAAGCAGCTCACTCCTGCTTTGGACTCAGGTGGTGATCTCAGGGTGGTGAGATCAAGTCTTGCTTCAGGTTTCATGCTCAGCACAGAGACGACGTAGGATTCTTTCCCTCTCCCTCTCCCTCACCCTCTGCTCCTCTCCTGCTCACACATGCGTGCTCTCTCTAAGAAATAAGTAAATAAAATCTTTTTTTTTTAAAAAAAGTGTATCTGTAACAAAATGTAACTCAGGAAGAAATGGAAAACTTTAATCTTCTAAAAATTGAATCAAATGTAAAACTTTTCCCACAAGGAAAACTATAGGCCCAAATGGCTTTATGAATGAGTTTACCAAGCCTTCATTGAAGAAACAATTCCAGACTGTTATGGACTGAGCTGTGCACCCCTCCCTCCACAAATGTCATATGTTGAAACCCTACTGCCCCCTCCATGTGATGATGAAGACTTTGAGAGGTAATTAGGTTTAGATGAGGTTATGAGAGTGGGACCCTAAGGATAAGATTATATGCTCTGAATTATGAGTTTTTTAACCAAAGAAGAACCTCTCTCTCCCCTTCCTCACCCTCCCTCTACCTCTTTCCCTCCCTCTCTTTCTTGAGGACAGTGAGAAGACAGCCATCTACAAGCCAGTAAGAGAATCCTCACCATAATACAAACATACTGCACCTCTATCTCAGATGCTCAACCTTAAGAATAATGGGAAAATACACTTCTGTGCTTAAGCCACCAATCTATGGGAATTTTATTTTTAAATGGCAGCTTGAGCAGGCTAAGACAAAGACTTGCACAATTTTTTTCAGAAAATAGAGAAAAGTGTTATATTCTACAACTCATTTTATAATCCATTAATACCAAATCTGGGGTACCTGGGTGGTTCAGTCCTTAAGAGTCTGCCTTCGGCACAGGTCATGATCCCAGAGCCCTGCATCGGGCTCCCTGCTCAACGGATGCCTCCTTCTCCCTCTGCCTCTGCTGCTCCCCCTGCTTGTGTTCCTTCTCTGCCTGTGTCTCTGTCAAATAAATAAATAAAATCTTTTTTTAAAAAAAAGTACCAAATCTGAAGAATAGCATGAGGAAGGAAAATTTAAAAAGTTTCAAGTCTTATTTTGAATGCAAAAATTCTTTTTAAAGAAGATATCAAACCTGGTTAAATGCATTCCCTCCAATGGCCAAAAATTTGACCTGCTATTTCCTTGAATGAATCTATTTAAGTGAACATCAACAACTGCCAAAATGATTTTTAAAAAAGGTTATCAAGTCAAATCCATTACTATACAAAGAGGGTAATACACTATGACCAACTTTGTTTATCCCATAAAGAAATGTTGGCTTAATGTTTTAAAAAAAAAAAAAAATATATATATATATATATATATATATATATATATATATATATATATATAATTCACTACTATATCAAGTTTAAAAATGGGGTAGGGACACCTCGGTGGCTCAGTGGGTTAAGCCTCTGCCTTCGGCTCGGGTCATGATCTCGGGGACCTGGGATGGAGCCCCGCATCAGGCTCTCTGCTCAGTGGGGAGCCTGCTTCCCTCTCTCTCTCTGCCTGCCTCTCTGCCTACTTGTGATCTCTTGTCAAATAAATAAGATCTTAAAAAAATAAAATAAAACAAAATAAAAAATAAATTAAAATGGGGTAAATATATTATTAGCTCCATAAATGCAGAGAAAGCACTAATAAAATTCAAAAGCCTTTGATGATAAAAATTTGTACACACTAGGAACAGAAGTGAGCCTTCTTAACCTGTTAAACGGTACTTACAAAAAACCCACAGCAAACATTTTATTAAATGATAAAGCTTTGAAAGCTTTCTCTTTAGTTGAAGAAAAAGGTAAAAATGTTTGCTGTCAGAATTTCTATTCCTTATTTTAAAGGAAATCCTAGTCTGGAGTACCACAAGGAAAAGAAATAGTGAGTTTCAATCCTGAAAGGAAAAAAATCGAATTTTCATTGTTAACAGCTGACAAAATTAAATGTATAGAAAATCCAAAATATTCTATAGGTTAATTATTTGAGTTAATTAAAGAGTTTAGAGAAGTTGTTAGATTTAAATCAATATACAGAAATCAATTTAATTTGTATATACCAGCAACAAATGTATAAAAAATAAAATGCTGAACATTCCATTTAAAACAGAATAAAAAGGATGTATGGGTGGCTTAGTTAGTTAAGCATCTGCCTTCAGCTCAGGTCATGCATGATCACAGGGTTCTGGGATCAAGTCTCTCATCTGTCTCCTTAATTAGTAGGAAGCCTGCTTCTCCCTCTGTCTATAGCTCCCCCTTCTTGTGCTCTCTCTCTCTCTCTCTGACAAATAAATAAGTACAACCTTAAAAAAAATAAAAATATCAAGTATCTAGAATTAAATCAAATAAAAGTTGCACAAAACCTCTTTAGGGAAAGTTACCCCCAAAAAACTATCAAACCTTTTGGGATACATTGAAGAAATTTTAAAGAGTAATATGCCATGAAATGTCCCTTTTAATAATGATGATGATAATCTAATGTATCTGTGAAGCACCACATTAAGAGTTGCTTAAAAATTGGGGGCACCTGGGTGGCTCAGTGGGTTAAAACCTCTGCCTTCAGCTCAGGTCATGATCTCAGGGTCTTGGGATCGAGCCCCACATCAGGCTCTCTGCTCAGCAGGGAACCTGCTTCCTCCTCTCTCTCTACCTGCCTCTCTGCCTACTTGTCATCTCTGTCTGTCAAATAAATAAATAAAATCTTTAAAAAAAAAAAAGAGTTGCTTAAAAATTGGATATCCATATTGGAAAAAAAAATAAAATTGAACCCATGAATCACACTATACATGAAAATAAATTCCAAGTAGTTTAAAAATCTAAAGTTGAACAACAAAATTGAAAGATATTTGAAGGATAGTATAAGAGAATATCTTTTGACCTCAGGGTAGGCAATACTTCTTAAGACACAAAGCCTTAGCTATAAAGAACAAGATTAATAAATTTGACTTCATTAAAATGAATTTCTTCTGCTTATCCAAAAATATCAAGACAAATCCATTTAAGAAATGGGCAGAAGACATGAGTGGAAACTTTTCCAGAGAAGACATCCAGATGACTTGCAGACACATGAAGAGATGCTCAACACTACTCATCATCAGGGAAATTCAAATCAAAACTATAATGAGATACCACCTCACACCTCTGAGAATGGCTAAAATTAATGATGTAAGAAACAACAGATGTTGGCGAGGATCCAGAGAAAGAAGAATCTTCTTGCATTGTTGGTGGGAATGAAAACTGGTGCAACCACTCTGGAAGATGTTTTGGTTTCCTCTAAAAGTTAAAAAATAGAATTGCCCTATGATCCAACAACTGCACTACTATGTATTTACCCAAAGGATAAAAAATATGGATTTGAAGGGGTACATGCACACTGATGTTTATAGCAGTTTTTATCAACAATAGCCAAACTATGGAGAGAGCCCAAATGTCCAGTGACTGATGAATGGGTTAAGAAGTTGTGATATGTATATACAGTGGAATATTACCCAGCCATAAAAAAGAATGAAATTTTGCCACTTGCAATGATGTGGATGGAGCTAGAGTATATTATGCTGAGTGAAATAATCCAGTCAGAGAAAAATAAGTACCATATGATCCCACTCATATATGGAGTTTAGGAAAGAAAACAGATGAACGTATGGAAGGAGGGAAAACAAAAAAAGGAGAGAGGGGAAACAAGCCCTAAGAGACTCTTAACAATAGAGAACAAACTGAAGGTTGATGGAGGGAGGTGGGTAGGGGGTGGGCTAGAGGGGTGAAGGGTATTAAAGAGGACACTTGTTTGATGAACACTGGGTGTTGTATCACTGGGTGATGAATCACAGAATTCTACTCCAGAAGCTAATATTGCACTGTATGTTAACTAAAATTTAAATAAATTTTTAAAACCCACAGACAAAAAAAATCAAGACAGTTAAAGAAAAAATTCAGACTGGGAAAACATACTTGTAACATAAGAGACAAATGATTAGAATTCTACATAAAAATAAGAAAGAGACAACACAATTTTTAAAAAATGAGTAATGGACAACAGGCACCCCTCAGAAGAAAAATATCCTAATATACAATAAAAACATGCAAAGGAGGTCAATCAGATTAAATTCTTTGGAAATGCCAATTGACAGTTAAATGAGATAAACTATGTGCTCTCTATTTCTTTCTCTCTCTCTTAAACAAACAAACAAACAAACAAACAAATAAATAAAAATCTTCTAAAGAAATCTTTAACACTAAAAGAATTTGCAGTATCTGGGAACATTCATACACTATGATGGGAATGTAAAATTGTATATCACATCAAAATGCAGTTTCCTATATCTACTCTGGCTAAAGATACTGTATAATATGATCTAGAAATATTTACTCTTATTCTCTGTTCACTAGAGAGACTAAAGTGATCATGTATCAGAGGCATATACAAGAATGTTCACATTAGCAATATTCTGAATAACTAAATACTAAAAATAAAGATCCCTCAGCAGCATAATGGATGAGAAAAATGTACTATGAAATGCCATATAGCAATAAAATAAATGAACTAGAGCTATTCAACATACCATGAAAGAATTCATAAACATAATATTGAGCAAAAGAAGCAAAATACAAGCATCCTATTTATTTTGACAGAGTTTGTAGTTACAGGCTTGTTTAATAATTATTCATCAAAGATATGTAACTATTGAATGCACTTTTCTGGAAGTGTGTTACATTTTACAGTAGAAAATATTAAAAGTAAGGAAGAGAGGGAGAAGGGAAAAAAGAAAAGGTACAGAAAAAAAAAGGGAAAAAATTCAGATTCAAAAATTTCTATGTGCAAATTAGTATAAAGTTTATAAAGTACATAGAAAAATATTCCAGTACCCTCATAAAGGTAGTATATAGTTGAAAATTAATTTTAGGAGCTAGATACACTTACAAATATTTAGTTTTTAATATTTATTACAGACAAATATTTCGTTTCCTTTTGCCATTCAAGTTGATGCAAAACCTAAAGGGTATTTGATGAATCCCTGAAACAACCAAATACAAATATTTATGGATTCAAAAAATGTTGATCACTTAATATTCTATGAGGAGTTGTACTAGATTCTGGGGATACAGAGAGGCAAAGCATAAGCCCTGTTCTTAAGAACTGTACAGTCTATTAGGGGAAATGAACAAGAAAAATAATAACAATAATAATGTATTTTAAAAGGTGGATGTTTTGAGATAATAAATCAAGAGATTACTGGAGGGAAAAAGATGTTTTGTAAATGCCTATTACTCAAAGTCTTAACTCTTCAATATTACAAAATAAATGTGAGGGAGAAAGAATAGGAAAGTCTCCATAGTCTTATCATATATGAGTATTATTTTATGCCTGTAACATACAATATCTCAGTAAATGTAAGGCAGTTGTTATTTTCTACACAAGAAAACCCAAGTTAGAGAGATTAATTACATTATCTAGCCCAAGGTAATATAGCTAGTAAATGACGAATACGAGTTAAACACAAATCTGTCTGACCAAATATGTACCAAAGTTCACACACATGCATACAAGTCAGGAAATGAAACTATGTAAATAAAACCTCATTAATTTTTATTCTATTAGGACTAGATAACTACTGATAAAGAAATTGGTAGACACACACATGCACACACACACACACACGCACACACACTTTCACAAGGAAAAACACCCAAGAAGTTACATGATGGAATATTTACAACTAAAAGGAATATGAAATGGGGTTCCTGGGTGGCTCAGTTGGTTGAACGATCAACTCTTGATCTTGGCTTGATCTGGGTTTTGATTTCATAATTATGAGTTCAAGCCCCATGTTGGGCTACACACTGGGCATGGAACCTACTTAAAAAAGAAAAAGAATATGGAACTTCTACTTCAGTTAATGGTAGAGTAATTTGGAATCATTTTGCCTCCAAAAATAACTAAAAAACTAGATTTCATATCTTACAAATATTTTACATCTTTATGATCTTTTAAAAGTACTGAAGAACAACACTTATTTTGTAAGTAAGATTCAAAAAGGTAATTCTGGCCCTGGGATTGTCTTTACTCTATAAATTACTTCCCAATCCTGAAGACGAAGGAAATCAGCTGAGCTACACTTTTGGTGACACTTAGAACAAGAGACAATACCTAGAGTCCAGGGTTTAGGAAGGGTGAAGATTTTGACAATCTAACTCTCACTTAGATGGAGACTCACAGAACTGTACTCTAGGAGTTACATCCGAAGTAAGCCAGTTCTAAATGGAGAGCTGCCCATCTTCAAGTTCTTTCTGCATCACAGAATGTATCAAACTCTTAATTTGGATTAAAGTGGCCATGAATGGCTAGTGCTTCCATGTGCCAGTAAAAGGCAAAGAAAATCCTCTTTGGATGGAGGAAGACATCAACCACAAACATATACTACAAGTACAGACATACCTTGGAGATACTTTGGGTTTGGTTTCAGGCCATCACAATAAAGCAAATAAAGTGAGCCAATTTTTTATTACCCAGGGCATATATAAGTTATATTTGTACAATAGTCTATTAAGTATGCAATGACATTATGTCTAAAAAACCAACATAATACCTTAATTAAAAAATACTTTATTGCTAAAATAAGGCTAGCCATCATCTGAGTTTTCAGCAAGTTGTAATCACTGATCACAGATCACTATAACAGAGTAATAACTGAAAAATTTGAAATAATAATAAAAAGTCTGAAAGTTTGTTATAAATAATCAAAATATCACACAGAGACACGAAATGAGAAAATGATGCCAATGGTCTTACTTGATAAAAAGTTACCACAAACCTAAAGCACGAAAAAGTGGGGCTTGGTAAATCAAGGTATGTCTGCAGATTTTCAAACACAATGACCAACATAAAATCAAAGATAACTAGACACATATGAAGACATAAAACTATTTGGTAACTACTATCTTTGTCATTTCTAAAACTAAAATTAGAATTCCATGGGAAAAAAGCACAAAGGTAGATCACAAGTCTTGCTGGTAGCTTGAGTGTCAAAGAAAACCATGAAGAATATCATCAAAGGCCTTCAGAAGCATTTCATCTTGTTAATTCAGCTTAATTACCCTGTGTTAATTTAACTCATTCAAATTACATGTCAATTAATGAACAGAATATTTAACAAATTACTGATTTTTTTTTTTGGCCAGTTCACTAACAAATACCAATCAGAAAAATCACTGATTTGTAGTCCTTAAGTCCTTAAAATTCTTCTATCATTCCACCCATATAACAATTAGCTTCCTTCCAACTTAAAAATCTGTTTATATTGGCCTGTTGTTTTAGTCTCATCATCAAAGCTTCTATATCACTCTATTTTCATGCAAAACCAGTAGTCGATCTTTTCACCAAGGATCTAGACTGAACAGTCCAACCTCTTTGGAAAGCAGTGTTATGGTACAATTAGAATAAGATATATTATCAACACAGAAATAATTAAAAAAACCCCAAGTGGAAAAAGCCTGGAGAATAAATTTACCAATAAAATATGAGAAATTTTCCATACAGTACAGAAATATTAAAATGTAGATTTACTCAGTAGTTTCATTATATCATATGTAATGTAAGCATTTACTTCAAATTGATTCATTTTTATTTTGAGTAGAATTTCTCTTCAATGAGTTGCCATTCAAAAAAAAAAAACAATGTAAGATCTAGAGTTTACTAAATGTTTTTTCTAAAAAATTGAACAGTAATTATTTGTCTAGAATAGATAAATACAGAATAATTTGTTTACTACTGAAACTTGCATAGTTTGCAACATAGGAGCAAATTTCTTCATATTGAATGAAACCTACTATTATGCTGCATTGGAGGTTTTATTAATAAATAATGTGAAATTGTTTTAAAAAGTTTTTGAAAATTGTGATTTCACATTCTGCTGTTTTTATTTTTTTACAAGATAATGAATGTTTAATCTGCATTGTTTGCAAAGATGTAACAGCTGAAAGACCCTAAGCTCAAAAACAGGAAAATCCTCTACAACTTTCACATTGCTTCAAGGTATACAGATTAGTATGAGCCTTGTTATTAAAACTAAACTTTGGTTAGGGGTGATTGATCAAAAATAAGTTGCATTTATAACTTTCTTTAGTATATAACCATCCTTTCAATACTTTAACAGTGTGAGATATTTACTCTTATTTATCAAAAATAAATTCCCAAGATAAAAGAATGAATAAACAAATTAGACAATAAAATATATTACTTTAATTTCATTATGGGGACTTTTACTGGAGACATTATAGTAATGAAAAGAATAATGTATCAGTGTTACTTTGGGAAATGAGACAAAACAATAAACTAAATTTCATAGAAACTACATTTTTATAAAAGGCCTGGGTGTAGTCTACTATTATCCCATAATACAACATGACCTGTGTTTAAATCATTATCTGAACAAATACCACATACATCATAAATCTTTCAATTTAGTTTACCTTTTGTATCATTTGGGATATGAAATTGATTTTTTAAACCCCATAAAATTTTTACTAATAAAATGGCTTACCTCATCATCTCTGTGGGAACACTGAGGGCTGGTGAAGGTGGTTAGAGCACGTGACCAAGTATCTTAATTCTTTCACTTTCATTTAATGTAGAAAATAAAGTTATTATAGCTCCACCATTTAAGAAGGATTTGTTTTACAAAATTAAAACTGGGATGTGTTTTGTGGATTTTTAAACATATACTCATTGTCCAGTTTGAACAGAAGAGTATAACAAAGAATATTAAACACCACCCGGAATCCCACTAACAAGGAAAGTTTACTCAAGATTTTGGGGAACATGATTCCAAACTCTCTCAATACATAAAAATGTAATTTTTAATGGGCTTAATCTAAATGCTATGTTTTAATCTATATAATACACTCAAAAACATTTTATAGAGAACTTTTCTTGTCAATAAACATAAATATGCAATATCATTATTAATAATCAAACTTTTCTATTACATGACTAATCATAATCTGACCAACACGATTATTTATTTGCCAGTAATTATAATACTTCCATTCCTATATTTAAATCATTTTTGTACACTTATCCAGTCACTGCCTGAGAATCAATTTCAACAAGTAAATTTATTGAATCGAAAGGTGAGCAAAAATTAAATTTTGATAGTGTCAAAGAGGTTGCACTAATTTACATGTTCTGCAGCTCCAGAGACTACTTATTTTGCCTTACCTTTGCTAATATCAGTTCTTTAAAATATCTATGTTAAATTTTTTTCTAAACTAGCAGCCAAAATTTTCTCATTACTTTGATTGTTTTCTTCTATAGAAAGGTTGAACACCTTTTTGTATTGCCCATCTGCATTTCTTCTCCTGAAGTCTTAAAATGAATCTTTAAAGCAAATTTTGCTTAGGCAATTCCAAAATTTAATTTTAAAAAGTCCTACAGAAGTGGTACACAAATCTGACCTTAATGGAATAGCACAACTACATATCAATGAAACATATGCCTAGACCATAGTTGCACCTGATTGCCCTATAAACTCTGTTTTGAATCAGTTACTTACAAATTAGCTTATTTTATTCACACGTCTTCACCACTAACTTGACAGGCAATTTTTAAAGAGAAGAAATGTGTGGCTCTATTTTCAACTTTTTTTAAGTATTTCACAATTGAAAGCATCCCCCTCAGTATTTCTATAAAGGTTTTTTACTACATTTTCCTTTATAATGCCATAAAGCTATCTCTCTTGTCCATGCTTCCCACTTGATGAGTAATATTAACAGCCGAATTGACAGTTACAGTGTCCCTAAATCCAGTTACATCTTTTCATCTATCTCAAGCTGGAGTCAGACAGCAAGAAGAGATGTATTTTTCCCATTCCCATGTCATCTGGGTAATCTTTAGTGCTGTTCACCCTCACATATCTATGTGCGCTTCTAGGAACTGCTAATGAACCTATTTCCTCCAAAGGGCAAATGTTCTCTTGCTTCAAGACCTGAAATGATGCTGTCCTAGCCACACCCCGGACAAGGTCCTGAGAGTTCTTGGATGTCTCCTATTTAGCCAATAGCTAGAATTTTTACATCTTTTAAAGGGCAGCCACTATTTATAGGGTTTTTGAACTAGTAACATCTATTTTTAGTATCAGCCATTTAAAAATAATTCTGCCTCATCTGAGGAAACGAACAAAAAGAGCATTCTCATGCAGAGGCAGAGCCCTGGACTTCTCTCATTTGTCTCTTTCTACCCCAGACAGAAGAAGCAATACTCAACTTCTCCAGATTTCCAAAGATATTGCTTCTGGAAAGCCCTGAGAAAATCAGAACTCACAGAGGAAAATCCCATTCACCTGCCATTATGGTTTGTGTCACTACCTTAAGTCTCTAGCTCTGGGCTTAATTGCCTCCTGGGGCTCCTTTGTTATAGGAGGGAAAACACCATGTAGAATAGTCTACTCCTTTTCCAAAATCCCATTTTAACTAGAACATGCCAGTTTTAGCAGACATCTTTTTTCTGAAACAAAGTAAATATCTATTCCAAAGTTTGCCTTCCATTCACCAACTCTGGGAAAAGGGAGGTAAAAAGATTCACTACACAGTATACCTTCTGTTAAAATTTGGTTTTTAAAGTACAGTTTCTACTCTCCAATCCTCTATTTTTTTCCTTTTCTCTACTTATTTATATTGAGGTAAACATCTATCTTATATTTATTCAATTTAATGTGTAATTCAAAATATTATTCTATTTATTTTCTCATAGCCAGGGAATGGAAATTCTACAGGGAAAAAAAAAAAAGTTGGATAATAAAATTGTGAATAACTACTATCCCTCACGTCAGAAAAAAACTTTAAAAAATTAATTAACTAAAATTAACATATAAAAATCTCTTAACTGAGGTTCTTCATTGAATTGCCTACCTACTTCATGAGAAATGTATCTCTAGAGAAGAGGGAAAAGAATAGTTTCTTCATAATATGAAGAAAAGCCTGATTACTGAGTTCTAAGAACATGAATGTTCATTTTGACTTCATAGAAAGCTATACTGTGTCTGTTTATTCATGTGGCTTAGTTTAATTGCTAATTCAGTGTTGTTTCTTAGGTACTTAAAATTCAGTAATGAAGACTCACATAATGAAGTATTATGTAGACTAATTAATGAGTATATAATGCCACATAAAGTTATTGCAAATGCCAACTGTTATCATCATACATGTCAGACTTAATTTTGCTTCTGAATCCACTGAGCTGAGTACCTAATTCTATATTCACGACTTCATTTAGTGTGGCAATGGCCCCCAGTTCTACCCTAGCATCACAGTGTAGGAACCTATTTAGCAGAAAATCAGAAAGACAAGCTGGAGTTTGAAAAAGGAAAACCATATATTTACTTTAAATGATAGTGCCATCAAATTGGGAAAAAAAAAAAAAAAAAGATAGTGCCATCATTTACTAGCTCTCTGATCTTGCCTAACCCCTTTGAAAGTCGGTGTCACAAGTTTTTAAATGAGAATAGTAATAGTCTCCTATTCAACAAATGTTGCCTAAGTATGTATCATGTTCTAACTCCTGCTACAGGCACAGAATGGTACAAAAGCAGACACAGCACAGCCCACGCCCCAAGGAAGCAAGTGGGAGGTAGAGTGTGTTAAGTGTCATGATGAAGACAAGGACCAGTTATGACAGAAGTCTTTTGAAAGGTCAACTCATAACACTGTGAAGAAATTAAGTTAAATATTGTTTACAGAGAAACTGGCAGAATGCTTAGCACATACTGATACTAAGAAATATTCATTTGTCTTTTTTTTTTTTTTTTAAGCTATGTGGGGTTACCCAGAAAAATGGCACTACATATTAAGTACTGATTGTGTCCAAGTTCAGATAGTAGTGTAGCCATTACAAACACAGGTTCCTTAAAGGAGAGATGTATCTTCTTTACCACTGATAACTCCTCCATGCTTTAGTAATTTAGGACAAGAGAAAAAACTTTCACTGTTTGATCTAGTTACCTCTCAGGTGTACAGACAGTTAAGAATTTAATTTCACACTTTATTCATTTAATATTCTTGACTTTTCTGGTAACATGTATGTTATCATTATACTTTTTTTTAATTGTGGTAAAACACAAACTGTATACAATTTACCAGCTTAATCATTTTTAACTGTACAATTCAGTAATGCTAAGTATATCCACGATGTTGCGCAATCTGTCTCCAGAACACTTTTCATTTGCAAAACTGAAACTCCCTACTCATTAAACAACTCCCCATATCCCCCTCCCCCATTCCTTAGCAACCACCATTCTATTTTCTGTTTCTATAAGTTTGACTACTCTAGATATCTCACATAAGCAAAATCATACAGTATTTGTCTTTCTGTAACTGGCTTATCTCACTTAGCATAATGTCCTAAAGGTTCATCCACATAGCGTGTGTCAGAATTTTCTTTCATCTTTTTTAACAGGGATAGGTTTTTCTTTAATTTTTAATTTTTAAATAAAGATGTATATACTTAAGATGTACAGGGATGATTTGATATATATATCAAATATATATTTATATATAAATTATATGTATATGTATTAATATATACTATGTATACTATGTTATTATAATATATAAATATAATATATAAAAATAAGTATATATTCAATATGATATATAAATATATTCAAATATATATATAAATGATTATATAGTCAAGGTAACTAACATATCTTCCCTTGACAGTTACCATTTTTTGTGTGTGGTGAGAGTACCCAAAATCTCCACTCATCAAATTTCCTATATTCAATACAGTATTATTAACTATAGTCCTCATGCTATACCTTGGATCTCTAGACATATTCATCCTACATATCTGCAACTCTGTATCCTTGGACTAACATCTCCATTTTCCTAACCTTCCCACTACTGATAATCACCATTCTTCTCTCTTCACCTGTGTATTTGACTTTTTTGGAATTCATATATTAATGGAACCATGCATTATTTTTCTTTCTGTGTCTGGCTTATTTCACTAAGAACAATATTTTCTAGGTTCATGCATGTTGCTGCAAATGACAGACTCTCCTTTTTTAAGGCCGAATAGTATATATAAGTTTATGAATATTTGTGTATATATAATTATGCATATGTATGTATATATGTACATTTATATGTGTGTGCATATATCTATTTCTTTATCCATTCATCTGTTGACAGACCAGTTATTTCTATATCTTGGCTCTTATGACTAATGCTACAAGAAACATGGGAGCACAGATACCTCTTCAAGGTACTGATTTCATTTCCTTTGGGTATATACACAGAAGAGGAGTTGCTGGACCATATGGACCATATGATAGTTCTATTTTTTAATTTTTTGATGAATCTCTGTTGTATTTTTTAATAATAGCTGTACCAATGTACATTCCCACCAACAGCGTGCAAGTGTTCCCTTTTGCTCCACACCTCTGCCAACACTTATTATCTCTTGTCTTTCTGATAACAGTCATCTCGATGGATGTGAGATAATATCTCATTGTGTTTTTGTGTTTACCTGATGATTAGTATGTTGAGCACATTCTGATATGCCTGTTGGCCAATTAAATGTTTTCTTTGGAAGAATTTCCTTTATTTTCAATGCTGAATAGTATTCCACTTATTTATTATAAATTAATAACAATAATTAATAATATCATAAGACCTAGCAATTCTGCTTCTAGATATTTACTCAGGAAAAATAAATGTACATGTTCTCAAAACACCCTTATAAGTGATATTTAGGAGAATTAAAAATTGTAAAATTAGGCTAGAGAGAGAAGGATATAGGCTTGGTGTGTGCTAATTCTCATCTGTCATGCTGGGAGGACAACTGATGTCTTAACTGGATAAATAAAGAATTAGAGGGGTCTGCATATTATTTGGTACTAATGGAGCTGACTAACAGAAGAATCTAAACAGAAGCACATAAAAAATGTTGTCTCTAGGGAGAATTGAAGACAGAGAAGGGTGGAGCAGAAAACAAGTATTTTTTTTAAATTATGTGTTCTTTATTATTTGAGTGTTTTTTTATCCAGTCAGCATATTACTTTATTAAGAATGTTAAAATCAAGATTAAGTACGTTTCTCAAAAGTAATATGTAATTATATATTACTTTTTCCAAACTTAATCTCATCAGTAAACCAAAAATATGTGTGTGTGTGCATATATATATAAAGAATTTACTTTTTTAAAGATTTTATTTATTTGTCAAAGAAAGAGAGAGCACAAGCAGGGGGAACAGCAGGCTGAGGGAGAAGTAGCTCCCCTCTGAGCAGGGAGCCCAATGTGGGACTTCACCCCAGGACCCTGAGATCATGACCTGAGCCAAAGGCAGACGCTTAACCAACTGAGACACCCAGTCATTGCAAGATTGTATTTGTAAGTAATCTCTACACCCAACACGGGGCTCAAACTCACAACCCCAAAATCAAGAATCACACACCACCAACAGAACCAACCAGGCACCCCGAGGATATATTTTTTAAATGTTAAATAAAATTATTCACATTGAGTTTTCAGCTGCACCTGAGATATAAATCAGGAATAATTATTCATGATTGTGTCTATGTATTTAAACTCATACTAGGCACCATACAGTGGAGTAATTATAGAATCCGAGATAATCCCTTCAAGGAGCTCACTTTTTGGAACAGAGACTATTTTAAGCAAATATAAGAATGCTTTCTGAGCAACAATCTCAACCAAGGTGACTGATGTCAAGGAAGAACAAACTTCCTCTTAACCTGAAAGGATAAGTAAGGCAAGTTTCTCTTCCCATCAAAAACAAGCCAAGACTCGAAGAGAAGGAAAATGGGTTCCAGGTGAGAATGCGCTAAGGGAGTTTTATATGACACAAAGGAAAGCAGAACACATTTATTTTCCTTTCCTCCCAGCTGTTCTAATGGCAAAAAGTGCTGCTGTCCTACCATATACATCTGCTTACAGACTGGCATCTGCAGATGATTGCCTCCAGGTGTTTGCCTGAAGGAAGAGCCTGAAAGTCAGTGCAAGCTGGAAGCCTGGCCTCCAGGAGCAGATGCTGGACTGCAGGTTTCTGCACACTTCTGCAGATATATTTTGAGAAATAAAGTTGAGATCAAGTTCTGAAAAACAAAGACGGCATACATTAAGAACTTAGAGATTACATTTAGGACATTATATATTTACATATTTAGTATTTTTTATTTTTTATCAAATTTCTGTGTGATTCATGAATAAAAACTTTGGGTTCTATTTCTCCTCAAAGAGAAAACAGTCCACCACTTACACCAGACATTTTCTATTTGCCATGACAAACCAGTCTAGATGCTAAGAACTTAGATTCCAAACGGGCAAAATCCACATAAAATGAAGCAACTGTGGTGAACTCAAAGACTGGATAGTGATAAGGAGCACTACAATGTATTTTGCATGAGGGATTTGTTCTTTCAGTTAAAAAAAAAAAAAAAGTACTGTCAAAAACAAAACAAAACAAAAAAACCAGGAGGAAGAATCCAAGCATCATACTTGCAAACTTCTGAGTCAGCTTGCTTCTTAAAAAATATTTCTCCAAAGACCACTTCTGAAATGGCCTGGATTAAGCTGGAGAGAATAAAGCTGAATAGATTATTAAATTTTCTATTAAATAGAGATGAATGATATTTATTTCTGCATCCTGGTTGTCCCCATGAGGGTGCTTTTCTACTGTCTTTCTATTGTGTCACATGTTCTAGTAGAGTTAATCAATCAAAAATCACAGTGGTAGTCAAATTCTGACTTTGTTTCAGAATATCAATTATATGTCTGTATACTCATGGCCACACAATTAAAAGAAAAAAAAAGCAAACTATCACAAAAGAATAAAGATGTGTTACTGCTTTTATGCTTCTTCCCTAATGAGCATTAGACATGTTTGATATTCAGTTCCAGATATTACTTTTTCTTTCATTTATTTACTTGCTATTTATTGACTAGAATTTTTCTAGTAGTAGCAGGAAAGATAATTCAGAATAAAATAGTTGCTGATCCTTACCACAAAAATCTTAGAATCTGAGTAGGAACAATAATAAAATTTATAACCGTAACATAATCTAGGGTACAAATAAAAGAGATTCTCATTCTGATGAAGCACTAAGGGGTAGAGGACTAGAGATATTACCTCCAGCTAGGAGAAGCCACAGGTTTCACAAGGAAAATAGTTTTTAGAGTAGAAGGCTAGCATTAGGCTGGCCATCTTGAAGATGGGTAGAATTTAAGGAAATCAATGTGACAGAGGAATAACATAATAGGCGAAGGAAAACTTTGATATGTGTTTCGATGTTTTATTTTGCTTGTTTGTTTGCAAAATGCCCAAAATAAACGGAAAGAGTAGGTTAAAACTTCTGTGTAATTAACCATTGCCAAAAGAGGAAACTCACATAAATATTCTCTAAAAGTCTAATTTGTTTCAGTAAAAATGTAGCATATGCTTATATTACTATGCTTATATTAGCATATATATGCCTATATTAGAAGTCCTAGCTAACACAGTAAGACAAGAAGAAATGAGAGGTGTAAGGATTTTAAAAACAAGTCCTTATTCGTGATGTGATTTTCTATCAGGAAAATGCAAGAGTAACTACAGACGAACATACACAAATGAATAACATCCTTTGTAGTAGCAAAAACTAAGCAGAAGATATAACAGGACTTGGAGTAATGTTAATAAATCAAGTATATGAAGTATTATATTCTAGGCATGTATTATCTCAATTACTCTTCACAACAACACTACTGAAGTAGTGCTAGTAATTGTTCCCAAATTAGAGGTATGTAAATTGAGACACACCTAGTGTGTGGTAGAGCTAGAATTTAAACTCAAGTCCTTGGATCCAGAACCCAGATTTCTTAACCCCTATCTATTTGACACTAAGAAAAAATCCTATTAACAAAACCAGTATAATCAATAAAGGTGTTAGAAATAACTCTCTAAAGGTGAGACTTGTATACAAAAGAACAACAACAAAAAAAATCAAATTTTAAGACTAAAAAAGCCTTTAAAAACAGGAACAATGTACAGCATTCATCATTAAAAGACTCACTAGCATACAGATGCCATTTTCTCCATAATTGATTTATAGATTCAATGCAAATCCGATCAAAATACTAACACGTTTTAATTTAATTGGCTTATCCTAATATTCACATGAAAGTGAAAATGGCCAAGAATGACCAATACAAAGAAGTAGAACTTACTCCAGTACATATTGAGATATAGTATAATACATTAATTAAAATGTGACATTTGTGTATAAATGATCAGTAGATAGTGAAGCAGGACTGAGAGTCCAGACACAACTCCACACATATAGTTGGCATGTGACATTACAGTGTAATGAATAAAGCATGTTCTATTCAAGGAAAAAGGCCAGAAAAATTGGTAATCCATATAGGATAAAAAAAAAAATAAGATCTCTAACACATTCCATACACCAAAATAAATTCCAGAAAGAAAAGACTTAAATGCACCTCTTGCCTGAGAAAAGAAAATATGGCAAAACATTTTATGACCTCATGATATGTGAAGTTTGCTTAAATAAAACAAAAATATCTCATATCAGAAAAAAAAGAGATTGATACATTTGTCTGCTTTCAAATTAAAATACCTGTATAGGAAAGGCACTATAAACACGTACAAAGAAATCAAATAGAAAGAGAATGTAGGCAATACATATAACTCTAGGGTTCTTTGGTGAAAAATGTGCAAGGGATATGAATAAACAATTCACTAAAGAAAAACCTC
This sequence comes from Neogale vison, assembly GCF_020171115.1. Lineage (NCBI taxonomy): Eukaryota > Metazoa > Chordata > Mammalia > Carnivora > Mustelidae > Neogale > Neogale vison. The sequence continues at coordinate 73,738,732 of NC_058096.1, read as the reverse complement.
ACAAGGCAAATAAACCTATACTACTTTACTCAATCTCACTAGAAATCAGAGAAATACAAATATAAATTAAAATTATGAGATAGTATTTGATACGCTTTAAATTTAGATGTAGATTCAACCATAAATTTAAAACCAGATATAGGATACACAGAGTGCAATGTATTTATGTAAATTTTAATTATGAAAACAATAAACTATTTAATTTATAGGCTTTATCTTGAAATGTATTTAAAAACATGAAGAGAAAGTGTACACACCAGTATCAGAACAGTGATTATGGGGAGGAAGGGAGGCAAAGGAGATTGGAGAAGGTAAAAAAGGAATTTTAACTACTTGTATTTATTTATTTATTTATTTGAAGGTTTTGTTTTGACGTAATCTCTACACCCACTGCAGGGCTCGAACTCACAACCCAAGATCAAGAGTTGAATGCTTCACTGACTGAACTAGCCAGGTGTTCCAAGAATTTTAAGTATTTGGTTTGAAGCAAATGGCAAACTGTCAACCTCTGTTACCTGCACATGTTGGCTTCATGCATGTTTATTATACCATTTTATATTGTTCTGTAGCTTTGAAAAAACTTAATATTTTTTAAAAGTTCAGTGATGATTTTCTAAAACTGCTATATTTCAGTTTTTTCATCTATTCTAAATATTCAAATGAATGTACTTGCTACTTCAGGTGATCCAGTCCAGGGAACATAAAGAATGAAATTCAATCCCTGCCCTCAAGAATTCACAGTGTGGTTAGAGAGTTATATGTAAAGAAAAAAAGACAATTAGGCTGCAGGAAGTTCCCACAGGTAATAAAAACAAAAAGAAACTTAGGAGTTAGCTTAATATATATTACATATATCTTTTCTCTACTTGTCTTTTTAAATGTCTTAATGGAACCATATGTACCTATTATCTCTACCCTCAATCTAACCCCATAATTTAAAATACTCTCAACCTCTTTGTGTATCTACAACCTAATTCTAAATTCTTTTGAAAGTCTGGTACCATTGGGCATTTGGGATGTCCACATTATTTTTCTGCACTCAAATTTTTGTTTGACTGGGCCAAACCAGGCTCACTAGGAGCAAGACAGATGATTTGCAAAATAGTGAGTCATTTCCATGCGTATGAGCAATAAGGGATTACTTTTTATAATTTAACAGTAGTCTCATTCTCCAACTAAAATGATAAATGATAGCCACCATACTTCAAAGCACAACTTCAGTTACTCATTCGTCATTCCCTTTTAAAGTCAGCTCAAAACGGAGACAAATATTTTTAAAGACAACTTAATGTGCATTTGTAGTATATATTAAATTATAACTGAAGGAGACATACCATTCCATTTGAAAGAATTTTGCAAAAATATTTTATCTTTCCAAGTACAAGCGGATGTTTGTAAGAATAAAGAATTCCAGAGAAAAATTCTGAAAGAATGAAAGACTAAAAAGAGAATTGATGACAGCTAAACCAAGAACACTGAGCAAGATTTTAGAAATAGATGTGGAGATTTCTTATAAAATTTGGGGTCTAAGTCAACATATTTCTCAAATATTGGCTCTTGTGATAGCTTCTCAGAAACTAAAAAGTTATTTTTTGAAATCATGGTTTTGTGGAACAGGATACATAAAAGTTCTTTCTGTTGTTGTTGACAGTATCTTAATAACCAAGACATGCCTCAATATAGAGTAAGTCTATTGCTTTGAAATTTAAAATATGTTTCTAGTCTAACAAAGTACATATTGATGTTTCTAGGATACAAAATAGGTCTAGCATTTAAAACTATCATATAATGCAAAGTATATACTTGGTTTAATAAAACACAGCTTTCACAATTTACTTTCAAGGAAAAAATCTGAGGATATTTTTTTAATGTTAACACTGGCTAGAATTTGTACCTGGCTTTTGATAAGAAATTGCCATTACTGGGGTGCCTGGGTGGCTCAGTAGGTTAAGTTTCTGCCTTCAGCTCAGGTCATGATCTCAGGGTCCTGGGATTGAGCCCCGCATCGGGCTCTCTGCTCAGCAGGGAGCCTGCCTCCCGCCCCTCTCTCTGCCTGCCTCTCTGCCTACTTGTGATCTCTCTCTCTCTCTCTGTTGAGTAAATAAAATCTTCAAAAGAAAAAAAAAAGAATTCATGCTTAATTCGTTTGGGAAATAAAAAATATTTCTCTATAATTACTAACTTTCATTTATCTTTCAAATTTTAATCATACAATGTTTAAAGAGTCAGAAACAATATTTTGTAGTTTACAAATTTTGAACTGTAGAGCTTTGGGCTTAGCAGAAAGCAGGAGGCTAACAAATCAATATGATGACAGTTACCATGATAGAACATAGTGTAGAGTCTCTGGTAGTTTGGTTTTTATTTCACAGAGATAGAACTCAAAACACACATCAATTATAATTTTTTATATTTTTAAGTAAGCCCTCCACCTGACAATGGGGTTGGAATTCATGACCCCAAAATCAACATTCACACGCTCTACCAATTGAGCCATCTAGGCACCCCTACACATATCAATTCTTTTTTTTTTTAATAGATGAATTTAGAAATAAGCATTTAAGGAAAAGCAAGAAGTTTAGGACAATGTTTTCTAGTAAGTTTTGTCAAGTTTTAATATATTTTAATATATTGACACCTTCTATTTGTGTTTCTATCCTTTCCTATTTTATTGCCTTTTCAATGAACTTCAAAATATGTTACAAATTATTTTTAAATTTGCAGATATACTAAAGCAGTCTTTGTTTTATCTGACTAAGTAATTCAAAAGTTTACACTTTTAAAAAAAGAAAAAAAGACTGAGACTCTACTGTAAATTTAAAATCTTTATCTGTTTTAAAGAACCAATAGGCAAAAACAAAAACAGTACTATTTTTTAATTTAAATCTTATATATTGGATTAACACATATAAAATGATGCATGATAACCTATAAACATTGTGGACAATCTGATTATCTGCTCAGTCTCTCAATTTTAATATGGCGAAAACAACTGCCAAAAGGACACAAATTATGTCTGTCCTTGCTAAATGCAAAACGTCTATTAAAAAGAGTTGGCAGTAAGCAATAATTTTGATCAATTTACATAATAAATTCAGGGGGAGATTGGAACACGCTGACAAGCATTATTTCAATCTTATAAAATTGGATTTATGGTTCTATGTTTATTTTTTATTTGAGAATGTTTTTCTGCAAAAGCTTGAGGATAGTACAATAACCCAAAAACGTCCAGTTCATATATATGATTTCAAATACTAGTTACATGTAATGTTTGACAAAAATTTATTCAAAGACAGAACTAACATTTTAAAACGTGCTGTAGAATGAAGGCGTGGATTGTACACATTACCATATATTTTTCAATAACTAAAGAATTCATCATTATTGCCAATGAAATTTTAAACTTCAGAAAAAGTGCTTATAATTGTATAACTATGATTATTAAAGTACTAATTGTTTATTCAGAAAACTGAAAATTTTTTTGTTGCCTAGTTTGTTTTTAATGAATGAAACAATCTCTCCAAGATTAAGAAAGTACTGGCTATTTGATACCAAACTCATTGATCCTCAATTATTATTTTCTAATTATAACTGAAAATTACCAACAATTGTGCTAGACATGTATAAAATGTTTCATGTAAAATGCTGTCTTACTGTTGCATCTTTATTCAACATCAACTTCCAGATGGGAACTATTTTTCATGGTTCATAAAGCCAAATCCAGCTGCTACATTTGGACCTACATAAGGAATCCACATTTTATTGCCTTCTCAGTGCGTATAAAACAATTGCTGTTGTTTCTTTAGCCGTGGTGCAACTCACTCTTCTCAGTGCAAATGAGATATCCAAAAAGAACTTTTAATGCCTTTATAGTTGATTACTTAGCAGTGCTATGGGTAATAGGATCCTGGTTTTACAACATTTTCTAGATATCTAAGCTAGCTTAAACAAAACAATCTTCAACGGTAACCATGGATTGAGCGAATTACCGAAAGTGTACATACAATTTCCTATTAAAACCCACAATGGTTATTAAATACTTCTGTAATCTTAGCTTTATTAAGAGACAGGAAGGGCACAGTTTCCTTTCCCTCCTCGCTCAGCTAATCTGGGTCTTTGATAACCATGGGGTTTCCACCAGAGCATAGTCTTCTTATAGCTAAATGGAATTAACCCTGTCAAGCCTCAAAAGAAAGAAAGAAAGAGAAAAAAGGAAGAAAGAAAGAAAGAAAGGAAGAAGGGAAGGAAGGGAGGAAAAAAGGAAGGAAGGAAGGGAGGGAGGGAGGAAGGAATGAATGCATTTCATTGTTAGAATAGAAATACATTAGGAACTTGACCATGAATGAGTAGCAGTTGTATTAGAATACAGTCAATTTGTGCTCAAGACTTTTTTGGCAGGGCCACCAATGACAAAGAAACATCAATTTCAGAAAATGAATTACTCAGTTTGCAAAATTACCCTTGCTATGCTTACTTACTATCTATCGATGTCAAACACTTGGTATCTTCTCAATTGTGTTCATTAAATACTTTTTAGGTTCTGAATTAACATCCGCTACTCTTTTTAGCCAAAAGACCAAAAATCCTAGAAAGGAAGGAAAAAGAAGAAGATGGAGAACTGAGTTAATGTAAGAGTATGACAGGAAGACGAGTCTTCTATGAACTGGGAAGCACAGACTCTAGTAAACCTGGGATAATCCCCGTCCTGCTGCGTGGTTGCCCCAGAGGTCTGATACAGCGCCAAAGCTCTCTCACGCACATGGAAACAAAGCTTACTTCAAGCTGGATTCAGCGCCTAAAGTCACCATACTGCTCCCTGATAACCTCCCCTTGCACTGCTCTGTATTTTTGTTTCCTGCTGTTTATATTTACTTGTTCCCAAAGCCACAATAACTACAAAAACAAATACTTGTTATGCAATGCTTTGTATCGATGCAGGTAAAGTGCTCTGCTCCTTTTTTTACTTGTACATAGCTTGTGCAAATAGGTTTTTAATATATTCTGAGATTAATTTGGTAATTATAAACCAGTTTAGAAACACTCGTTAAACAACAGGTCAGATAGTCACCATTTCTATTCCAGAATAATTCTGTTTTGACCCTTGAGCAAAAATGAGCAAATGTGTATTCAAAAAGAAATGTATTTGAATCGTCCACTTCCTTTGCCTTGTCAGATCCCAATTGATATTCTGTTTGGATTTTTACTGCAATCTTTTTGACCTTTGGCAAGGGATTGTGCTGACTTATCTGATTTAAATGTTTGCAACAAGCTTTTAAGTTATTTTTTTAAGTTGAGCTAAATAGAATGTAGGTGATTTCAGGAAGCTATTTCTATTTTTAAGTCAATTCTATTCATTCTTCATAAAAATAGGATTATACCCATTGTGGCTGCATAAATACATAGCCTGTAGAAGTGTTTGTAGTTTCTCTAGTACAAGAATGTCACCAAAATCCTCTAATGTAATCTGACAGAGGTAACAGAGTACCTTTTTATAAAAGGAAAACAAACAAAGAAGATTAACTTAAATGTAATCATATGTAAGATTCAAAAATAGAAAAATGGACGTTAAGCTTTTTATTATTTAAGGGTAATATAAGCACTAAGGATAACTGGTATTACATATCATTTTAAAACTCTGTCCTCAAAAGAAACTTTGGAGAGCAAAAAGAAAATAATATTCCTCTATTAAGTTGAGATACAGATTCCTTTAGGGTTCATCTTTCTACTTATACTATAATTAGAGAGATTGTATAAAATTGGAAAACATATAATTGAATGTCAATCAAGCAGAAAATATTATGGCAAATGTTAAATTATTTCAGGACTAACACATATATAAGCTCTGAGAATCTATCTAGTTATCAGGATATACATGTCTTCTCTTTCCTTTTAGATAGTTCTCCCTTTTTTCCCCTTTGTTTAGAGAATCTCACAAATCCAGTATAGATTCACATAAATTTAAAAATTTACCATGTTCCTTTCCAGAAATGAATGTTCAGTCCTAGAGACCCAAGACAAAAAGAAACATACATAATAATTAAAACAATACTATAATGCACATTTTTAACATCTATTGTGCTAGGAAACTACAAGCTTATTTTCGGATTCTGTCTTTCCTAATCTATTATGGACAGCTTCATTTCTAGCCCTATAACAGAGTCCCAAACACCAATATGAAAGGTGGAAACTATTGAGAGAGAGGTATGAATTTATAGCCCCAAAGAATGTAAAAATAACAATAGGCAAGGTACTATATATGTCATCCCATTTCATTAGGTTTATAACTTTAACCAACATATTTGGCAACTACTTATTTTATTGAAATGACTGATGTTTGCTAATTGCAGAAAGATTACGCCAACCAGGAGATATTTTGAGCCACGGTTTTAGTAATTCCTTCTCAAATGTTTTAAGACAAGAAGAGAACATTTTACTAATTGTCTTTTAATTGGGAATGGCGATCAGTCAGGGCAAAAGAATGAAAAATAAGTCAGCTAACAGAAGATTTAAAAACGATCCCAGGGACACGGGTGGCTCAGTTGGTTGAATGGTTGAGAGTCAGATTCTTGATTTCCATTTAGGTCATGATCTCACAGGTAGTGATCTCAGGGTCGTGAGACTAAACTCCCCATTTCCCCAACTTAGGGCCTTGTGCTCAGAGGTATCTGCTTGAGATTCTCTCTCTCCCTCTCCTCTGCCTTTCCCATGCCCCCTGCTCCTGGGCACACATGTGCATGTTCACTTGCTCTCATCAATAAAATGAATCTTTAAAAAAAAAAAAAAAAGTGATACCATACTTCCAGAGGGAGATGTAGAAAAATGACAGAAGCCCTGTCAGAGAATTGTTATTCCTTTTGAAGTTATTTGCAGCTGTATTGTATTATTCACATGAAGATTTACAGCATGATGCCCTTCCATTTTCTGGACTCATCTTTTAGTACCAAAGGGAGAAAATACTGGGAGACAGGCGTAGATGAATGGTTCTCAGCTGGGATCAGTGCTGCCCACCAGAAGACATTGGCTAATGCCTGGAGATACTTGGTTATCACAAGCAGGGTTGGGGTGAGGGGCTGTGGGCATCTGGTAGAGGCTCTTAAGCCTCCTACAGTGTGCGGGATAGCCCTCCACCGCACAGAATTATCTGACCCTAAGCATCAAGGATGAAAGACAAACAAAAGGATTCACAATTGAGATTTTCTTTTCCTATTGTTTCTCTCCTTCACAGAGAAATAATAAAACGTGATAAAACAATTATCATAATTATCGCCTTCCTGATTTTATTGATAACTCAATTTTCCCTTTAAGATACGTTTTCAAAGTTCCAAGCTGTTCTCGCAGATATCACTTTTGTTTGGAGTGTTGTCTTTTTCTCCTGGTACTTTAAATCCCAGATGCCATTTTTTCTCCATCCTCAGGATCAGAACCTCTTAGAGGCAAAACCACAATTTTCCTGGGCCTAGCCCATGGAATAATTTGTACTTTTAAAATGGAAGAAGGAAGAAAGGGAGAAGCCAGGAGCCAGTCTCTTATCCCTAGAAACTGGTAAAGTAACAAGGATGTCCCCAATGGAACTGAGCAAGCAAGATGAAAAGAATTTAGAAAATTCTAAACTGATATGAACTTTGTTTTCTCTCATTTGAAAATGAAGACAGGAAACACAATAATCTTCCAGCCCCACACTTCTCAAAATACATTCCTTAACAACAGCCACTCAGGAAAAGGGCTCAGTCTTCAAATAATATTGAAAAACATACTACTGCTATCCTCAGAGATTCTCAGGACACATTAATACATGAAAGATTCTGAGAAGTGGTACAATAAAAGCTTTATTTTTGAGTATTAATTAACCTAGTGTCTCTCAAACTTGACCAGAGGAATATTTTCATTGTGGTTGGTTTTATTATCTACATTACACCTGTTAACATCTGGGAAGCACTAACCCAGTTTTTCTAAGTAGAATAAAATCATTCCCTTTCATCTCACCTTAGGAGCATATGAGCTTGCATATTTACATATATCATAAAACCCCATCTTTTTAAGATAATAAAAAATAGCTCTGAATGTTCAAAAGCAAGCTAGTTAATGCTGCACGCACTAATTACTAAAGACTTTCAAGAAGTTAAAATCCATCAGGTAATACAAAACACTCCCCAATTAAAAACATTATCTCCAGCCAAAGCCAGAAAAACTTTCAAAGCCATCTCATTTTGTGCTCACATAAGCCTGTCCAAGGAACATACAAACCTAAATGATCAAAATTATTTCTTTCAGTTAATATTTCTGTCAATGAAATTATTGTATCGCTGTATAGCATGTAGAACTTAAATACTGCATATTCTTCAACAGTATGTGTTTATTCTTTTCATTTTGTTTTTAAAAATTAATCTCACTTCTCCATCATTCTCACAATCTATATTAAGTACGTCCATTTGGTCTGCTTCTGAAAGAAAATTAGCGTTAGTAGAATAATATTAACAAAAAGCGTGGAAATGCACCCACAACTGCCCCACTTGTTTTATATGTAGTGGTTCCCTCCCAACTACCCAAGCAGTAAGCACCATTATTGCCATTATAGACACAAGATTCAAGTTAATGGCATACTTTTAACTATTGTGATAGATTTAAGCGAAATAAGCATTTTACATTTCGCAAACCCCTTATAAACATCATCTCCACTGTTTCTCATAAAAGCAATATTTATAAGGTAGGTATTACTCCTCTAGTTTTCTATATGGAGAAATGGAGGAAAATAAGAAACTTCCCCAGGGATCACAAAGCCAGAAGATGAATCCAAAACGAACTTCATCCAGGCCGTTTCTGTAAGCGATGCCGCTGCGGCCTTTCCTTTCCGGTCTTCTGGGAAGCTCTTCAGTCTCCCTCCCAGGACTCCTAGGGGGCAGCTGGGAAGCATTCGCTAAGCTCTGAGCTGCTCATCCTTTGTGGGTTAGCTTGGCGAAGACATGAGACAGTTGAGAATAACAATTATTTGGATGCCTGGAAATACTCAGCAGGTAAAACTGACCTGTACAAATAATGTATTTATTAAGTAGAATAAGGTCCTCCCGCATTTCTAGCTGCCATTTCCTTGCATAAATTAACTTTGCTTAACCTTCTTCCAGTGTTCACTGCTATTTAGCAATGTGTCATTTCTGGGCAGCTGTAATAATAATAGTAATATTAAAAAGAATAATGAGGAAAAAGGAAGATAAGGAAATAGTAAAATGTTAAGTATTTTCCAGTAATTTTATATTATAACAACAATAATATTTGCCTATTTAATTTCTGGAAGATGTAGTTTCAATAATTAGCTTCCTAGACATGGCCCAGGTGCAGTAAAAAGAAACAAATGGGATTTTTAAAAATAGTTTTAGCATTTTGTGTAAAAAGCATTGCAAAATGCTGAAGGAACTCTAACAGGAGATTTTATTTCTCTTACCTTAATCAAATTTCTCATAGAAATGTTATACTAGAAAAATATAACATATATTGTTTACTTCTAAGCTTCCTCCTCCTGTAATATTTTGTTACCATGTTATATTTAATTATAAAACCTAGAAAATAAGATGTTTATGCCTATACCTGAATAAACTGATTCAACACACAAAATTTTCCTATCTATATAAACTAGTTATGAATATTTTAAATTCCAGCCCCCACTTGCATTCTGAACTCTACCTGTCAATGTGCTCATCTCCTTTCATATATATTTATCACAACTGTTGTAGAAATTATTCTTTACAGTGATGAAATGAGAAAATCCCCAGTAGTCTCTCAACTATGGCTAAATTATTTTCTGAGGCTTAGGGTAACAATAACAATACTAATAGATACCATTTAGTCAATGTTTGCTTTTTGCTAGGCACCTCATTAATTTCATTCATGCCTCAAAATTCCATTAGAAAATGTATCATTATTATTATTAATATCAGTATTAATGTTAATAAGGAAGCTGAGGCTCCAGTCGTGCAGCCATCAGAGATGGAACTAGAAGGAGAGCTAAGCATCTCAACCTCAGTGCTAGAGTTTGTAACCACTATCTTATTCTACACCAAGGAAGCACCAAGCAAGGCCTTGACCTTGGCATTTTTCTCATTTACATTTCCCTCTTTGTGCTGTCAGAGATCCGTTTGCCAGGGAAGTTTTAGAACTCACCAGACTTCCTGGAAGATCTTCAGACTAGGGATGCCTCAAGACCATGCCATATCAAACCTAGTTCCCCAGAGTCATTCCAGTTTAAAACCACATCCTAGAGCTTCCCAGGAGCTGTCTTATGGGGGAAGGAAACCATTAGTCAGTCACCTGAACATCTGTAACACTGAACAGCTATTTCAAGAGCCAAAGATTTGCCCGATACGTTTTAGGCCCTCTCTTGGGAACAGAAGGTCACCCCACTGGTTTATAAAGTTGAAAACAAGCTTTTAGTCAAGTGATGGATGTGGCATCATTGCACAAGATGTTTCCTGAGTAATGTCATCCTGTTCTTGGATACCTTAAAACAAATTCTGGAACTCGGGCTAGCAAGCAATTTGAATATTGACTATATTCACACTGAACAACACAAGTTTAAGGTGTACTGAATATATATCCTAAAGTCATAAACTGGAAACTCTCTTCAATGACCATCTTTTCAGTGAGCTTAAGGAGAAAAGGAAGGCTAAAAAGAAGTGGAAGGAAGAAAGAAAGGATGGAAGGGAGGGAGAGAAAAAGGAAGGAAGGAAATAAAGGAGAGAAGAAGAAAAAGAGGGAAGAAGGAAGCAGTCACTTGAAAAACTTTAAAAATTCAAGCCCCATGATCCTACTATAGAAACAGCTTGTATTTTTGCTATTTCTCACATGAGCTGGAAATTTTCTCTAGTCCTGACACATTCCTGGGGTGTATAATATGTAAATGTGACCCAGGTGATAGGGTGTACTATCAGGTAATAGATTTGATTTGGTTTTTTTTAAATGACATTGTAGTGATTTATGTGAATCTGTTTTAATGCATTTATAGAAACTTTGTAAATCAAATTTAGGAATATAAACCGAATATTTTACTTTTATATGATTCCACTATTAGAAAAGTATATATTTTTTTATAACTAAACAAAATGTGTGTGAGGGTGTAGAGGTGTGTGTTTTCTATGCACAGTCTCTATCCTTTTATATTGTAAAACTCTGTAAGTTTGTGTTTTGGCCCATATTCAACATACATGAAGATGTATGTCTGAAATGTCTGAAATATATGTAATTAAATGTATGTTAAATTTATATTTCTAAATAAAATAAGGGGTTATTATCTAATCAAATTCAATTTTCATAGTTTTATAAAGTCGAAAAATGGCTCCCTTGAGAATCCTGTTACATGATAGGCATAAAAATTCATTTAATTAATTAATATAGCATAAATTCATCTTTTCTTGTATCATGTTTAACTGCCAGAAAATATCTGGTCACTAAGTTAAACGTGACCTCAGATACTTAAAATCACTGCCTCTCTCTTCCCTTTCCATGAACTAAGAATCAGGATGCCTATTATGACACAAACAGAGTTTTTGTAGATGGGGCTTTTAATTTTTGTGAGAAAGTACAGGTATTGTGTTAAAGAATTTTTAATGTACAATTTGATATTTTAAATCCTCATTAATAAAAGTTAAATTTTATTTTTAGAGGCTAATAATTTATTTGTTTTTAAAGTTAAATATCAAACATTTAAGAAAATACCCTAGGTAGTAAACCTGAACAGTGTGAGTCTGGGAGACAAATATGAAAGCCGGCGGGGAAGCGTGTTCACAAAGGGCCTGACAGGTCAGAGTCAAGAGTATGGATTTGTATTCTAAATACAGGCAGAGGCCTTAGAATGGTCTTTATTTTTTTAAGCCATGTTTAGTGAGACATAATTTACCTCCTGTGTATCTAATTTGGGGTAGAAGCTCCTCACAGACTCTCTAGTACACATGTCCAATTCCCAGAGTTAAACAGAGGCACTTGACAAAGCTGCATTTTTTTTTCTCATGTTTTTTTCTAAAGGACACTTAATGCATTCTATGGAATTGAGTCTCCCAATTATATAAACATGTGTATAAGTATATAATTATTATAAACAATAAATGTAAGTGTTTCATGTAATAAATTCTATTACATTCATATGTGTGATGGCATATAACCATCACACATATGAATGTAATGAAACTCACCCTTTTCATGTGCATAACAGTTTAATGATTATAGACAAATATATAAAGTTGCGTACCTACCACAATCAAGAAATAGACCATTTCTGTCACCCCAAAGAGTTCCCTCATGTCCTCCATGCCTTAGCAACCACTGATTGTATCTTTGTCCCCATAGTTTTTCCAGGATGTCATTTAATGGAATCATGTAGCCTTTTGTGTCTTGCTTCTTTCACTTAGCATAATGCCTTTGAGAGGCACCCGCGTTGTTATGTGTATCAGTTGTTTATTATTGCTGAAAGAATTCCATTGTACGAATGCACTATTTGTTTATCCATTCACTGGTTGATGAACATTTGGGCTGTTTCCAGTTTGGGTCATTATGAATAAAGCTATAGAAGCTTTTAAAGAAGGAGTGACATGATCTGACATAAACTTAAAAAAAAAAAAAAATCTTTCTGGCTCCTGTACAAAGAACACATTTTAGAAGGAGGCCAGGGGCAGGGAAGCCAGCACAGTAGTCCAGGTGACAGAAGAAGGTACTGGCTCAAGTGGAGATACACAGAAATCAATTGAATCACAATACTTACTTTGAAAGCACAGTGTAGAGTATTTGTGGTAATGAAACACTGGGGAAAATAAAGATGTCTCCTTAGTTTTTGTCTGGAGAACTAGATTATTGTGCACCTCTTCATTTCCCATTACCTAGCTCCATATCACTTTAACCTAACAGCTCCGTGGGTATCAGATAGCGAAATTAAATTTCAGGCATAAAGAAATGTGGAAACATAGAATTTTCTATGAAATCGACCATCTATCATCTAGTCCATAAAAAGAAATCTTTTGTGACAGACAGGTAACTTCTAGAGTCTTATACTGAGTCTCTACACTATCTTTCAACAAAACACAACTTAATTTCTCTTCAGAGTTACCGAACACTTAAGATAGGATCAGATAATTTGAGGAATTTTAAAGCCTGTCACACTTCCACTTTTGGTCTCAATATTAATATAAGAAGAATATTAGAACTGTGAGAGCCTTGTTTACACTGGGATGCCTGAGGCAGCACGTCATCCTGAGAGAGAATATTCCCAAGGTGGTTCCAAGTATCCCCCTAGAAAAACTAAGAGAGAAACACATCCTTGTAAGGTGCTTCCCTTTAACTCTGAGATTGGCACATTTGTATTGAACAGTCTATGAGGAGCTTCTACCCAAGACCACCTATTTCTGATTAATAGAGTTTACAGATTGAATTATTTTTTCTCTTTAGTCAATAATGATGGAAGTTGAAACCATTAAGTAGAGAAACACATTTTGGGTTTTCTAATATCTTATACACAAAACCATGTAAAAGTATGATTGTTTCTTCAAGTCACCTACATTTATACATGGACCAGCTCTTCACTTTTTGCTGCATGTAATAGAGTCTGTGTGCTTAAACTCTTAGAAAGCATTTCGGTGAGTTCTACTTTCTCTCTACCTAGAGACATATAAACATAAAATAAATTACCAGCAGTGAGGACCGACCTTTGCCTCCATCATCCCATGGTGAGATAAAAATAGCCTTTTACTTAATTTTCAACTTGTTTTTATATTTCTGAAGAGATAATTCTAACGATTCATAGTTCTCCTGATTTTCAGGTTACAGATTTTTTTTTTTTTGTCTGCACCTCTCCTCTGCCTTTTTCTATATTAACAAAAGAATCCACAAATTGAAAAGCAATGGTGATATTTGGTGAGCCTTCAGAGCTTCACAGTGCAGAAGCCTCTTTTTCAGTTACAGAGTGTATGTGTGTGAATGATGTATTAGAACATATACGTTTATCAGTCAATATTATGATCCAGTATCAGTGATCATTAGCATCAAACTCATAAAATATTTACTTAGCTGCTTATTTTGTTGATTACAGGCTATGTCAGATCTTTAAAAGGAATACTATTGCTAGATTTTTGCACGTGTATGCGATTTTCTCGTTTTCTATTTCTAATCCGTTTTGCCTAACTCAAAACGTCAGTACCGAAATAGACTAATTCTGATATTCAACTTTCTCAGTTTTCAAAATTTTTTATTTTATTAAAAAAAATTTTATTGTGTTATGTTAGTCATGATACAGTGCATCATTCGTTTTTGATGTAGTGTTCCAAGATTCATTTTTTGTGAAATAGACTAATTCCTGTAATAAAAATAAAACTCCACTGAGCTTTTGAAATAAAAAAACAATAATAATAACCACTATTTTTTTTATTGTTTTTCCTTGTTCATGACATGGGTTTTTAAAGCTAATGGGCATAAAAGTCTTAGGTCCCCTTATGCTATGTGACAATGCTAAGCTTTGTTAATTCTTTTATTTTTTAACAAGCATTTAGTGGGTGCTTACATTTGTACCACACCCTGTGTTAAGCATTGGGAACACAGATAAACAGGAAATGGCCCTGTTCTCCAAATGAAAGTTCATTTTTCAGTAAGGAGACTGTACCATAACGACTGTAAGTTGGTTCAAAATTGATAGTTTCCAATAACTTTGCAAATATCTATACACAATGATGAGTATAAATGCACACATACACATTCAAACATGTATATAACTGTCCAGACTTTACCAGGATACATATCCCTAACATTTTGCATCCTTTCCTCACCAAACATTCAAAAGACTATTCCACCACCATTTAGCAACACATGTGCATGTCATTTATATATATTTTTTTTCACATATATATATAAAATTCACACACATGACATCCACTTTACCTATGTACATTTTACATATAAATTTACACATAATTTTATATATTACACTATATATATGCATTTTATGTATATATACACATATATGGCAGCCACTTTATAACTTTTTAATTTGGAATTTTATACTATTTTTATCACATATCATACATTTCATAACTATAACTCAGCACACACATTATTTTAAGCTATGACAAGCTTGATGACTTCAGGCATGTTTTCATTCTCTCTGAGTTTCAAATACTTATCTGTAAAGTGGGTGTATAACACCTGCCTCATAGAGTGATTGTCAGGATTGCTAGGACAGTATAGCTAGTGGCTACTCGCTGACATTAAAGCTGCATAAATGGTGGTTATTTCCACCAGCCGCAGTGGTGTTGTCATTGCTAATCAAACTCGGTGGCAGTGTTTGTTGCCAACAATGAGCTCGAGCCAGCCAGCTGGGTGGCTGGAATTCGGAATTCAGCTCTGTCCCCTAATCACAATATTTCAGTCTCAGAACATCAGGATATAAGTGAAATTTTCCCATATGGCAGTTCTGAACATTTTCATTGAACTACAATAGAATCCCTTTTTCACACACTTCTATGAAATCCTATTTGATTTGCTTCTAGACTTGTTGTAGGGCCCTGGAAATACAAAGATACATTAGACAAAGGCCTCTGTCGAAGAGTAAGTTCTTGAAAGGAAAATACATTGGTAGACAACTAATGACAATGTAAGGCAGGGTGTACTAAGAGAAATACGTACAAGTTATTATGACCAGGGAAAAAGTGACAATGCTTAAAGAAATATGGTTAGGAAAGCCCTCTGTAGGGCTTTATATCCAAACCTTTGTAATAAATCATTTTGTAATATTGATTTATTTTGTTATGTATGTTTTATTTTGTAAATATATATATATATATATATATATATATATGCTACACATGTGCACAGACCTTTCTAAATGCTTTGTGCTTTCCATACAAGTAGGGAAGATTTTTCTCCATCTCATGCTAGACTTTGTGCAAGGGGACTGGAAATGCAAAGGCATATTAAGAAATACATGGGTATATTAATGCAGCTAGCGTATGTAGTTACTGATCCATGCATCAACATGAAACTTTCTCAGAGAAGCCTTCCTGACCAATCTAATTGTACCTGTCAGTACTCTCTAGCCCATGTGACGTTCTTCATAGAACTTAACACTGAACTGAAATTATATTCTTATACTAAACATACTTACACTAAACATAATTATATTCTTAGTTTTTCTTCCTCTTTCCCTCCCTCCTTCCCTCTCTCTCTTTCTTTCCTTCCTTTTTTCTTTCTGTGTGTGTTTTCCAAACTAGAATGTAAACTTAAGGAAGCCAGGAACTTCTCATGCTTCCCTGCTGTGTCCTCAGTGCTGAGAATCCTGTCTGACCCATAAATGGCACCCATGAAATTTGTGCTAAGTGGGGAAGCAGTGAATGCGCACAGAAGTACATACATGTGTTAGCCCCCATAATCCCACAAGCACTAGCCTCATTCTTACCAGCCATTAAAGTTTGGAGTTTATTGGGTTTCCAAGAAAACTTGTGAATTAGGTTGCCAAGTATAAATGACTCAAAACTACATAACCACATGAGTTTCATTAATTCTACTGACAAACACAAATGAATCTCTCTCCTGTTTATCATGTCTCTCACATGCATTTGTTCTATCTGTAAAAACAGTTGTATTATTAAAGCTACAGCAAATACATCAATGGTTTATGAAACTTGCATACAGATATGAGAATATTTCTTAAACTTTACCTCACAACTAAATATCTGAATTGATGTTTTGTTTAATGGTGGAAAAAATCCAGCTGAACTGAAACTATAATCGCATATTTACCCATATCTTAATTATACTGCAATAATATCAAAACCTATAACATGAGTAGAATTTTTATCACGTCTCTGGTTTAGCTACATTTTTTCTCACCCAGCCCCTAGGAAAATATTCATGAGGTAAAACTGGCAATACAAAAATAATTATTTGAAAAACATTATATGAGGTGAGTTGTTGCCTCTCTACTGGATGCCAGTTTAAATTGAGCTAATTTGTTTTACCAGTAGCTTAAGAAAACCCCAGCACAGCGGCACGACAATTATATCCAGGTGCAAGGACTTAATTCAACAAATTCTAGGTGGATCCTTCCAGTCTGCACGGTGGGCCCCATTCTCAGCTGTGGCTAAGAACAGATGCCTTGAAAAGCCTCTGTAAACATGATCCAGTCAGTCTTTGAATAGAGATGTTGAAATGTTTCCAAAAAAAAAAAAAAAATTGACTGTGATATTCTTATGACCATAATCCCAATGTACACATCATTGAAGAAAATGACACGGTAGGAATTATTTTATATATGTGAACAAAATAAGAAAAATAATTTATCCTTCTGGATTTTTTTTCATATACAAGGTATATGTACATTTAAGATTATAAATGTTCCATATAGATTTTAAGAGAATTTATAACAATAACTGTATATATACATTTACACACACAGAGAGAGAGAGAGAGAGACAGAAACTAAAACCATGAACACCGATATACACATTGCAAATAGTTTCTGAAAGGACTTTGGTAAGGCTCCGGACTAGAAAAGTATGGAATGTCAGATGAGGAAAATGAGCCTTTGAAGGATAAATACACTTGCCCCAGTTCATGGAGCAGCTTTTCTAGAGACAAGACTATTGTGTAATTGCCCATAACCTCCCTTTTTTAAATTCATGATTTTTTTAATTAAATAAATTTCGGGCTCTTGCCTTATTAACTTTTTAAATAGCTTTCTTTGAATTATATTGAGCAAATAAAAAAAAACTTTCATAATTTTGCTAGAAATAAATAGCCAAGTAATGACTACTTCATTTTTCCAGCAAACTTCTAAGTAATAGCTTTCTCAGAATCTCTTGTTTGTTTTCTCACTAATTACTAAGTTAGAATAGGAAACATTTTCTAACTTCATATTGTAACAAACTGCTTTATTTAAATTACTAAAATACAGGTGTGCAGACATGCATTAGAGCTGAATATATTTAAAATTTAGTGCTAAGTATTAGTATGGTAAGACTAGCACGTAAGTATTCTCTATGCTCATCTCTATAACCTTCAGTTTGTCAGTGTTGCTAGGTCTAAATACATTCATAGATGACTACCAAGATTGTTCCAGATTGGGAATTATATCACAAGAGACAGTTATTTTGACTACTCTGTCATTTCTTTTTTTACCTCAACCAAGAGTTTTCTAGCAGTCAGACCTTTTTTTAAACAAAATCTTCTTTAAAACTTCTGATAATGTCCACATTATTTGTATTTTTTTAATATTTTATTTTTATTACATTTTTAATTTTGTTATTAAAATAAAGCCACAAAGCTTTATTTTATTAGGAATAATCTGTAAACATTAACAATACTAATTAGAGGTAAGCCAGACAATTTGAATTAAACCACTAGGTAGTGCTTATTCAGATGTAATGTGAATAGTCTGGACATTTTGAAAAACATCCAAATGGGACGCAAATAAAAAACTGTCAAAAATCTAAACCAAGTTCAGTCAGGCGTACAAGACCAGCTCCCATGAACTGAAAGAAAAAATTAAAAGCAGTCAGAGGTCCTGAAAAATCCTAAAGCTAGGTAACAACTTTTCTCATCTTCTGCTAGTGGATCCTAAAGGTTTATTAGATAGACCGAAATCTCCAGGGCAGAGATTTTAGATAATTTTGGATAACAATCTAGCAATTTATACCCTCATTATGCCCAATTTCCTCATATGTTAAAAAAAAAAGGCAATTTGGATGTGATATTCAACTTAAAATAGCAAGATCATAATTCCACCGTAGTATCCCTATCCAAATAATCTACTTTAACTCAAAAGAATCAAGCCTTAATTGCTTCATTGTAAAACATTTAAGTTGTCACATGGAAAGCCAACTTCCCATTTGTGGGAGAAAAGATAGTTAATACTGAGAATAATGTAAAACAACATAATGACATACAGAATATTCAAAAGCAAAGAAAGGTATGTTGACAATCATTTTTTCTTTCAACAAATATTTCTTGAACATTAATACATGCTAAGAGTCAAAGTACAAAAATACATAAAAACTGTTAAGTCTGAGCTTGCAGGAACCCAAATTTTCATAAAGAACAAAACACTATTATTTTAAAAATCATTATACTTTGTTATATATTTTAATTAAAAATACTTTAGCTATTATTTTTAAGTTAATTTGAAAATAGTGTGGTTTATTTGAAAATAGTGTGTATATTTGAGCTAGGTTATCAAGGTTTGGATGCTGATTTTTTTTTTTTTTTTTTACTCAGGTGAACAAAAAATTATAGTTCTATTTTATATCCTAAATATTCAGTGAGGCCTGAGAATCAAAGATGAGAATATTTGACTTATCAACCAAACTCCAAATTATTAAAATCACCTAAAAAATCTTAATAAGATATTTTCACACAAGAATTTAAGCAGAGATGGGAGAAATAATTCCCAGCATTCTAGAATCCTTATTATAAAACTTATTATAGAACATTAAAGCTGATGAGTGACCTTGAAGATTATCTAGTATAAATTTCCCATATCTAAGATCAGAAAACCAAGGCCCAAAGACAATGAGTGACTTATCAGCTAATTAGTGACACAGACTTAGAACTTATGTCTCTTGTACCTCAGCCTGGAGAACCCCAACATTGTACAATGCTAATCCTCAGCTAAGGCTTATTATTATTTTTCCATATCCAAAATATATATAATGAAGTTGTTGGTAGTATAAAGAGGAGTTTCAAACTGCTCAACTTTACAAAATCAAGTCGTACTGTGTGAAAATTGCATGAACATCTATCTACACCACCCTCTATCCCAAGTTATAGTGAGCTGCGTTTTAGGAAATTTACTATTGAGGTGCCTGGGTGGCTCCGTTGTTAAGCATCTGCCTTCTGCTCAAGTCATGATCCCAGGGTCCTGGGATCCAGTACCCCGCTAGGCTCCCTGCTGAGCAGGGAGCCTGCTTCTCCCTCTTCCACTCCCCCTGCTTGTTTTCCCTCTCTAGCTGTCTCTCTCTTTGTCAAATAAATAAATAAAATCTTTTAAAAAGGAAATTTACTCTTTATTTTGATAAACCTGTGAGATAAATGAAATTTGAGTATTAAAGAATATTTAAATTGTTAAAAATGGTAAGTGACCCAGAATTTCTTAAACATAGATAAGCAGCAAGAAGCTACTGGGGAAAAGAATTATCAAGAGAAGGAAGAAGGAAATACTGTTATCTGGTGTAGAAAATCACTTTAACAGTAGCATCTTTCTACTTGCTAGAGGGGATGCTGCCCAATTATGAATCCCTTAATAAAGACAATTAGATATTTTTTAAATGACTTTACTTCTTGAAGTCACTGAAAATTACGTTGCCTATGTTAAGATAAATGTGCTACAAATACGTAAAAGTCATACCTGAGAGTAAACATGATATGTATCCTATTTTTCACACTTTTACCTTTGTAGCCCACTGGGTGAAACTAACATTAGGAAAAATAAAAGTCTATTGTAACTTAAATGAAACTGATGGAGAGTATGATAAAACATAGAATACCATTTCTCTATTGAGTTGTTAATATGATTTTTAGTACAGTTTAATAATACAGTTTAATTTTAGCTTCAAAGAACATTGTTTTTAATTTCAATTTTTTTCTGCTTATACTTTATAATAGATAATTACAAATGTAATCATTATTGGTCATTGGCCATTAATTTGTTTCAGCGTATGTACCTCAGTGGGCAGTAATTACTGCACAGCCTTCAATAAGATATCATTAACAAAATGAGAAGACCACAGAAAATATGTTAATTACTGTAAGTGCTCCATTGGTTCCTCCCTGGAATAAACAAGTCTAACAATTAAGATCACACTTACTTTTTGCCAGACTATATTATGCAGTGCAAAAAGAAGGGGAAAAAAGGCATTGCTACATAATTTGAAGAACAGATATTTGGGGGAGCTAGTATTTTTTTTCCCTTTAAATTCAAAGCAGCAAATCTAATGACCCAAAGAAAGCTGCTCTTCCACCAAGCAGCATAAAAGCCATTGTTAATAATAAAGGAAAAATTAATTGACTACTGTATCTTATTACAATGAGAAATATCACAAAATTATATGAATGTTTTAATATTATTAAACTATTGTAGAGCAAGTTAAATTGATTTCCTATTAGTCCAAGTATAAATAGACTGGAGGTTGCATTAAAGGCTCCAATTAAGAACTTACAATATCCCAAACTCACTTAGATCATATTTGGTTTTGGTGGCAAGTGTAGAGTTCCAAGTGATTCTTAGCGTGGGATTTGTAGTATGTTCTAACCTGAAAGCAGAATCAAAATATGTCCATTCAGTTCTCTTTGGCTTTCAATCTTCATTCCTCCAGTTCATCCCTCAGAACTTTTTAAGCGTGTTAGTCTTTCCTAAGCAATCTGTTCTGTGCCACTTCAGATACACATATATACGTATATATGTTTCCAATTGCTGTTCATTTAGGCCTTCCCTGCAGCCGGGTTTGCCATGCATCTCAGATCCAAACCCCACAGCTGTTCCTGCCTTTCTTTTATTGTCCTTAGCAAGGCACATCTCATTTCACCCTCATTCTTCCGCAGTAGCAGGCCTTTCCAATCTCCCTTCCAACTGCTCCAGCTGTACGTTTTACAGCCCAGCTGTTAGGAGCCTATTACAGAGACCCTCCCTCCTCCTGACCTCAGGCAACTCCAACCCTTCATTGCTGATTTTCTAGTCTTTTTTGAGGTTCTTTCAGGCCAGTTCAAGTCCTTCAAATCCCCCTTGACCTATAAGCCATGTCGAGTCTATTTGGACTTGATTGCAATCACTTCTAAAATTATAAGATCAAACTAGAGAAACAATTAAAACTTCTCACACAGCATCATAATCATTAATATTTATGCAGTATTAATTTTTCCTAAGTGTAGGATGTGTATCCTTTCATAAGATTTGTGAATACTATTGTCTGGAATAGTAACACCAATAATAACTGAAGTCAAAAGATGGAAGGCTAAATGGGTCACTGTGGTTCATGACAGAAGGCCTTCCCATACTTTTTGGAGTACTTCCTCAGAAACTTAAACAGCTAGATGTGTTTCCCTTTGAATGATCTGAAGAGTATTTTAGCAACAGTGATGACTCAGAAGCTTTCAAAACTAAAAAACTTCCAAGTGCTTCAAAATACAACTAGCATCAGTGCAAATATAAAATAATCTAATCTCTGGTCTCCTTCAGGACTTTTTCTTATGTTCCCAGAGAACCCAGGACTTCCTTCTATAAGAATACTTATTATTTTTTTCTTTTTCTTTTATTTATTTATTTATTTATTTATTTGACAGAGAGAGAGAGAGAGAGAGATCACAAGTAGGCAGAGAGGCAGGCAGAGAGCAAGAGGGGGAAGCAGGCTCCCCGCTGAGCAGAGAGCCCGATGCAGGGCTCGATCCCAGGACCCTGAGATCATGACCTGAGTGAGGGCAGAGGCTTAACTCACTGAGCCACCCAGGCGCCCCTAGAATACTTATTATTTTGAATTGCAGTTTTCTGTTTGCTTGATTGTCTCGCCCAGTGGACTATAAAGTCTTAAGGAAAGTGCACTAGAGACCATACACAAAGTATGTTTGATGAATTAATTAAGCAAATGGTCTCAGGTAAGGGAAAAAAACGAAGTTTTTGAAGGTAAAAAGTAGTTGTGAGGCAAGTTTAGACTTTAAGAATTTCTGGATACTTTAAATAGAATACAGAATCATTTTTCATGTGATTTATTTGCTTGTTATGGTTGTTTATAATTATATTTCTACCCCAAGTATATCTGCCTATTCGTTTTGAAAACTACTGCATTACTCTTTAAACTTTGACAGGGTCATTCTGAGTATTTAAAGAGTAGAGTACCCATCTGAAAATTTTCAGATTTTATACAACATGAATAAATTTATCTGTTCATAGAAGTGCTGATATGTTATGGTGTACATATACCAACTAACAACCCATGTATCTAGTAACAAAGACTATATTTCTACTTTGTGGAAATAGCATTTCTATAGAACTACATCTCAGGAAGATAGAAGTTCTTACTTTCACTAAAAATTTATCTTACAATAGAAAAACAAGAATCTAGTTAGTGACTTTTGTAATAAATTATTTCCATTTAACCCACATAAACAAACATGGCAACAAATCTAAATCTGATAAATCCACAACTTTTATATAAAGTTAAAGCCAAATATAATTTTAAATAATAGAAGGAAAGATAATACTTGTCATTGAAATAAAATCAACCTATATGATTTCAGAGTATATCCAGACATTGTATATTTTTTCAAATATTGTATTTTTAAATGTGTATAATGATCATTAGCAACTTGTCAAAGTAATTGTCAAAATAGCAAGAAAAAGAAAGCTCACAGGATGCCTCAAACTTTTTACCTCTTTCAAAGTATTGTTAATGTTTAAAATTTAACTTAAAAATTAAGTTGGACTTTGGTTACTATTGGCCATGGGAATCCATAACTTGCAATGACAATAGTCATGTAATTATATTTATCCTTATTTTCAAGAAATGCATGAAGTCAAAGCTGAGGCATGATTCTGCTTCTCCATTCATTCCCCAGATTTGTACTCCTTTTACCTAATGTGACTTATGGTCACCAATACCCAGAAATCATTTTCAACTCATCATCACAATATTTTTTAAGAATGAATTTAAATACCTTATTTTTTCACCTGAATTAGTTACAGAATTTTATGAAACACCCTTAGTTCTTCTTACTCTTTTCTATAGTCACAGTAAAGACCAAAGCTTCAGTAACTAAATTGGAGAGAGGCAGGAAATTGAAACTCCTTTTTAGTGTTAAGCATATAGAATAAAGTACTGTTTCCCCAATAAAAACAACCGTAATTACTTTTCTTGAATTCCCTATAGCACAAACCAGTCACTTAGTAGATGCTCAACAAGTACTTGATGACTGGTTCTTTAATTGACACTAAAATAAAAGGATCCTGGAAGTACAATTTTCAGCTTTCATCTTCAGACCCCATTACCCAAGAGAAAAATGTCATCAATTGGCACATTCATTGCTGGTAGGAATATAAATGTCTGGAGGCAATTTAGCAAAGTGTCAAGTCTTTTTTTGTCGGTGTTGTTTAAAATACATACCCTTTGACCCAGCGATTCTACTTCTGGGAGTTTTTTAAAGACATTATCAGGTTAATATGCAAAGGTACAAGCATGTTAGACTATGGCCACCATGGCCACGATTCATGAAAACTCGTATGAACCAAAATGGTTAACAAGAAATTGACTCTAAAAAGTATGAAATTATAATACAATCAAACAATGATAATATAAATAACAAGACAAGAAGTTTGAGATGCACTCCTGGATAAACAGAAAATACCATGCAGCAGAACATGTAGAATGTGAGCCTGTTGACATACGTATTTGCCACGGCATAGAAGACAATGTACACATTGAACTTGCTTCCTCTCCAGTGTTTCTTAGTGTAAGCAGAAATGTTGGTTCACTGTTTTATGGTCTGTAACTTACAAACATCACACTAGCCATCCTCTCTTCCCGCTGACTGGAGGTTGATGGTCAGGAACCTTCAGTAGAATGTTATTGATGGCTTTGCTCTGTGTGACCACATGGAACGGAACATGAGGGAGCACTGCCTTCCCCTATCCCCCACTGCTGACAAGCCGCACCCCAGAGTAAGAAATAAACTGTTGTGTTCAGCCACTGCTATTTTAGAGCTCTCTGTTTCAGCAGTTGTGAAATCCTAATATTATTCATGGAAAGAATTAAAAAACTACATATATCAAAATATTAACAGTAATATTGATTAATTTCTATATCATATATTTTTCTTGCTTTAACACCTATTTTGTAAAAATAATTTTTTAAGAAAAGAAAATATTTGATAGTAAAAACCTCAGAAATGGGATTTTCGACCTCTAAAGCTCTGATTCCTAAATATAGAAAGATGCGTGCCTATCTTTCATTACTGTAATAGGTTTATATGTAATATAAGGGAAGTATAGAATTTCACGAATGCCTCCTAAATTATGTGATGTTCTGGTGTGATCACATTCTTCAGAAAATAACTTAAGCATAAAATATAATTAGTTGCTTTTTAGGGACATTTTTCTTTGGTTAATGTCCTTAAGAAAAGCCACAAATTATCCTCTTAACTGTTGCTAATATGGAGCGAGGCCTACTACAAATCCATTTTCACCCCTCAAGTCCTGAACAAAGTAAATGCCACCCCACACCATCTTTCCAACATCTCTACACTTGACTGGATCATCTTGACTAAAACATGTCAGACTGGCAACTTGGCTCTTAGAGTAACTTTAACTCAGTTTTCAAGCCCTCTGACATACCAGTCAAAACTCTGTTAATATGATTTACAGTTAAATTAAACACAAAAACATCATTAAAATACTGATAAAAGGTTAAGGCCTGGAGCTACAAATGCAGAGAGGAGAAGGCCATGCTGTGCTCTGGAGCTCAGTGAACCTTGCTCAGCCAGTTCTGCCTGGGCTGGGGGGTTCAGAGTGTCTTCTGTCAGGGGTAGCTCAGCAGGAGCCAAACAACATCCATTTTAGTACTTCAGCGCATTTATAGTCTGGACATAAAAACATGCTAAAACTTGTATTGATTAGTAAAAAGCAAAACAAATCACTGTACTTTTGTCTGCTTCATACTTCACCTTTGCACAAGACTTTTATATTGTACTCATCTTTATACCCATTTTACAGATGAGGAAAGTGCATCTTAGTTCAGGTCAGTGTCACAAGTTTATAGAGAACAAAGATGTAACCCTTTCACCTCCACCACCATAGTCCATCTCAGACAGCCTTTTCCACTGTTTGCCTTCTCTTTCTTCCATTAAATCCTTCCTAGTGAAATAAATCACACAAATCTAAGTTCTTGTCCATGTAGATGCTCCTGAGAACTTCTCCCATCCTCCTTCCCCCCATCTATAACAGGTTAGTATACAGATTGACTTTAATTGTCTGTTTCTCTTCAAAGATTTTCCTACATTTACTGGGCTGGATTCTTATCATTCAAAATCTTTCATCCTATAGGTTTGTCTGTAAACCACAATATCATCTTTAACCAGACTGTGAGCCCTCAAAGAAAAAACATGTGCCTTATCCAGCCTGGTTTCCCCAGATTGTAACATGTTAGGCTCATTATAAGTTCTCAAACATAAATTTATGAATGAATGACAGAATCTTCACTATTTTTAAAGATCTATGAAATGAAATTCGCAATTTCTGAATGACTCATTGCAGTAGATTTCAACTTTCCTGGTTCTGTTAATAAAGTCATTGCAGTATCTCCTTACCTCAAGAGCATCTTTCTTATGCCAGCTTTGCCTAGACAGCAATTAAAAGACTTTTAACTGAAGCCCATAATTGTCGCAAAGCTGAGACTAAAAATATTTTCCTTTATAAAATGCCCCAAGTCACTTTTTCCTGGGGGTAGGTGTACAGCTTACTAAAGATAAATTAAGTCATTCATTATTTCTAAAATTAAAATTAAATTTCAGTCATTCATTATTTCTAGAATTATTTACCAAACATCCACTAATTTGTAGGAACATGGTTTTAAATGATGTATCTAATCCAGTGTCTGCAAATAAATCAGAGATTAGTTAAGAAGAAAGAAAAACTGCAACAGAAAATTACAACCCTAATGTGGTAGAGAGATGCAGGGAAAATTAAGGGGGCACTCAGATGTGCTGAGCAGAAGTGAGGACATCAAGGTAGGCTTCCTAGAGGAGGTAACTCTTGATCTGAACCTTAATAATGAGCTTGTGTTAGGTAGACAAAAAAGGGGCTGAAGTTCCAAGTACAGAAGAGATGACATGCAAAGCCGCAGAGATGAAAGAGGGGGGAAAAAAGTATGTGCGGAGAATAATAGGATCTTCATTACAAATGAAACATAAAATTATGAAAACAGAAAGTCTTAAAAGAGGAGATAGGTAAGGGAGGACATGAGGGAGCAGGCAAGGGATCACTGTACACCATATTAGAGTTTAGTCTGTACCTCAAAGAATTATTATTATGTTCACAAAAATCTATTTTTACCCCAACCAAGACTTATCATTTAAAAAGTATATACTGCCTAGCCTATTAGGATTTGATTATTTTATACCTGATACTAAAATACTTTTCTTAAATAATCTTGGTAGGGAACGTGGATCCCATCATTTAGATCGTAAGTCCTAGGTTTTCTTTCTAAGAAGAAATAAGGTACTTTTTAGATCCTTTCTAAGAGAAACTACTGTTAGATCCTTTCTAAGGGAAACTACTGTAGCTAAAGGATTATTTCCTTGATCTTGTTGGTCCTGTTGGTGTTCTGTCACTCGGCCCTCGCTTTCTCTCTCACTCTCACTGTCGTTGTTTCTCTTTTTTTCTTTATCAACAATTTTGCCTTTGATGCCATTTTCACAAAAAGGCATAGCAACCACCTCCTGAAATTGTCTCCTAAGCCAACAACACGTAACGGGTCAGAATATAGCTCTCTGCCAACCATCTTTATGCATCCGGCCCACTCTTTTTCACTTGTCATGTTGGGACTCATAAAACACATCTGGGACCTCAGGCTGCCCTGACTCTTGAAAGAGTAGGGCATAAACCAAATTTTGGAATCCTCTGTTGATAATAATCCACTCAATATATCACCTGGAGTGGTTTTTTTATTAGAGAGAGTAAGTGCTGTGCTAAGCGCAGTGATGCAGTTTGATGGAGCTGCCCTTGGAATGTAAGAAAGAACAGGGGACATGCTCCTCAGAGTGTGTTCCTGAATTAAAAGCCAACGGTGTAAGGGATTGCTGGAGAACCCAGACAGGGAGAGATGTTTTCTCCACGACTGTTGGTGACACTAAGCATATCATTAGTCTATTCTAGTTAGCTATTTACTTCCAGGTGCAACTCAAAGTGTAGTGGGCGGGGGGGGGGGGGTGGAAATATATATATGCACAAAACTTTATATTATGTTTGGTCTTGGCTAACTTAGAAAAGACATTCAAGCCTTCAGTGGTGAGGTGCCCCTTCAGTAGTGAAAATGAAGTTTTACTGCTACTGGGTTCAAAATATAAGATCCGTGCAATTGGAAGCTGTGTGCTTTGCAAATCCCACTTTTCCATAGTTTATGCTTTGGAGGTCTAATACAAAATCTTTCTTTTCTGTTTGAAAATATATAGTATTATTGGGGGGAAGTTCTGAAATATTCATTTTTATTCCTTTATTTGCAATTATTATTAAAAATAAGTATCTAAATAGAGTCTTCTTATCATTTTTACATGAAATTCATAGTTCTACTACTTACTTTCTCAGAGTGAGGGAAAATCCAAGAGTATTTTAATCTAAACTGGAGAGTTGTTTGATGACAAATACTAAATCCTAGGTTCAGATGATATAATCCGATCATGCTTTATTTGTAAATAAGAAGTATTCCAATAGTCACTTCTTTCGTAGTCCCTTTAGCAACTTAAGGCTGAAACTTCCATTTTTTTTAAAAAAATGCATTGATTTTATTATTTCTTCCACATGTGTGAAAGAGAGTATTTTGCAAAAATAATTATAAACAACTTGGTTATTCCGGCTATTGCCCAATAATACAAATGACTTTTTTTTCCAAAAAGTATCAACATGTAAATTAAATCATTCATCATAATAATATAATATAATATAATATAATATAATATAATAATGTATATCATATCTACAGAATTCATAAAAGAGAATTCTGTTTTACAAGCATAGATTGACTCATACTTCCCTATCATAGTCAGGATCTTGTTTTGAACGTTCTTAGTTACATGCACTACTGCTGACCTTTTTTCATCAAAAGGTATCAAAATAGCTGTGAATTGACCTTTTAATAGTGATATCATCAACTACTGATACAAACAATAATATATATTTATAATAAAAGGAAACCTAAAGAGCATAACTTTGCAAACATAAAAAAAGATCAGATGTTTTTCTAAGAACTAAACCTCAACTAAAAATTATTAAAAGAATTAAATGCTTCAGATACCTCTGCATCACCTAGACAACATAGTTCAATTTCTCCTGATGCAGTCTGACATGGTGCAACTTCTAAAACTTAATCCAAGTCAAATCCGATTTTAATGATTAAAATAAATGGATATGTTCAAAGATCAAAAAAAGCACACAATATCTGTGTTATAGTTTCTATCCTTATTTCCACTTAATGAAGATAAATGTTTATGATATGACAAAATGATACATTTGTCTGCACTATTTGAGAACTTCCATGATTTGTAGAAAAGTTCTGTTTTTAATTAAAGTGTATTACACAACATTGGAATTTTTCTTCTTTATTATGCCAAGGAAGCATATGGAAATTTGAACTCTAAGATGTTACTGATTTATTCTGATGTTAGAGCATTTTGCTCCCATGTAAACATATCCTGTGACACAAATATGAATAGCTTTGTGCCCTAGAAAAGTCCATTATTATAGGTAGCATATGGTTTTGACACCTAAACTATGAGGAATATGAGAAAACCCAGTTTGCCAAGCAAGTTATTGTAAACATTTTGTGCACCCCTAAGTTACAGACAGAGATAATTACTAAGTCTTTTTTTTCCTCTTCCTTTTTTTTCCCCTTCCTTTTCTCTTCATTTTTCTCTTCCTCATTTTGCATTTATTTTTCAGAAGTTGAGTTGAACTTTCCCTGCAAGATTTGTAGACAAATGCCAAATATTGGGGGCCTGCAGCCCCCCAACTCTGAGGACACAGATGTCAAAATCAAGGTAAATGGCAAACAAGCTAATGGAATGTTCCACACCAATGCTTGTGTTCAGAATATATCCTTTCTTAATTCCATCTTTCATAATCATAGAAACATCCACTTTTACAAATGACATTGTGAAATAGATTGTATATTTTAATTTATATATTAAAGAACTCTGAAAGTGAGCTACAAAATATTGATTTTTATAACTTTTCAGAAGCATTTGGATTCTCCTGAATTATAAAATGCGAATAGGGAATTTCCAAATAATAAATTTAGACTTAACCCTAATTTCATATTAAAAACACGATTAGGGCACCTGGGTGGCTCAGTGGGTTAAAGACTCTGCTTTCTGCTCAAGGCATGATCCTAGGGTCCTGGGATCAAGCCACACATCACATCGGGCCCTCTCCTCAGCAGGGAGCTTGCTTCCTTCTCTCTCTCTGCCTGCCTCTCTGCCTACTTGTGATCTTTATCTGTCAAATAAATAAATAAAATCTTAAAAAAAAAACTTTAAAAAAATAAAAACACGATTAAAGAGAATAGAATATTGATTTCAACACTACGTGAAGTTTTTTTTTTTTTTTTCCCCCTAAAAAGAGAGTAACTTATGCACCCATTAACTCATTGATTTCAGTGTTTCCCAAACAATCCTGATTCATAAGAATCACCTTAAGGACTTTTTGAAATATGGATTCTAGAAAACAGTGGTTCAGATGGACATTAAATCTGAAAGTTTTGGAACAACAGATTGAGATCTACAATGGAGACAAAAGGACTGGATTGATATGTATCATATACTTTTTTCTAGTTTTAATGTTCTATGATCTATGAATTGACCAAAAAACTGCAGATTCATTTTTTTGATACAGAAACAATTAGATGTAGATATAAACACTGGCATAGACATATATATCCTAGTAGAGTATTTTTGATGACAGGTACAAAGATAGATACATAGATAGATATAGTTGACCCTTAAACATACAGGTTTGAATGGTATAGGTCCACTTATAGGTGGATTTTTTTCCAACAAATATATTGTGAAATTTCTTGGAGATTTCTGCCAATTTGAAAAAGAAATCACAGACACACCCCATAGACAAGAAACATTAAATGTAAGGTTTCTAATATTGTATTATGAGTATGACTGTAACACTATATGCCATAAAAATCTTATAATGATCCATTCATTACTGTATAGGCTAAGCTACCATGAAGCAATTGTATTAATTACACTAAGCTACCATAAAGCAATCATATTGCTGCTGCTTCATGATCAATGTGTGAATCATTCATTATACCTACAAATAATTATAAATTTTTTTCACATTATCTTTTCATTTTTGAGGTCTTGTGTTAATATAATAATGTATATCATATCTACAGTATTTTGTATCACATCTGCATATGATGCATGCATACTGATGATATGATGTATATCATATCATCAGTATTTTGTACAATATTGATGTAGATACTAACATGATTCATCTTGAAAACAGATAATGTAAAAAGTCGTCATTTGTAAGCTGTTATAATGCAAAGTGTTGCATTATCAATAAAATACAATACCGTACATTTATGTACTATAAATGTATTTCGTCTTCCTTATGATTTTCTTAATAGCATATCTTACTTAACAGTTTATTGTAAGTGTATAATATATGTAACATGCAAAATACATGTTAATTGATTGTTTATGTAATTGGCATGGTTTCCAGTCAACAGGAGGCTATTAATAGTTAAGTTTCTGGGGAGTCAAAAGTTACATGCAGGTTTTCAACTGCACGGGGTCAGCACACTTAACCAGCATGTTGTTCATGGGATAACTGTAAATGAATTGATAGATCTAAATAAATGTCATAACAGATAACCCTTTTAATCAAACTAACTCCATGAAGTTATCAGCTGGAGCTCTCTGTCCTTTTCCAACAGACATGTATCTAAAATGTAGTGGTGGGGAGAACAAATGCAAATTAATCACTGAAACTATTGTCTACATGTGTTATACTAATTGTATACCTACTCAACAGTCTTTTTGCCTACAGATATAGAGACAGATTGCATGTGTATTTATATAGATTTTTAGTTGCTGCATGTCTAAAGCTAATTACAAGGCAACTTTGGATTTAGCAAAATTAATTTTTTTAAAAGCACAATTTGCAACTTTGAACTGTGTTGTTCAGAAAATCCTAGAGAAATAAAATTAGAGAACCCGTAGACCTAAATGTTAATTACAGACAATGTTCTATGTTTCTAAAATTATCCAACTCCTAAAGCCTGTCAGCATCAGCCTCCTAAGTGTTGTCTAAATAAGTGGTTCTCAAATTTTAATGTGTATACAAGTCACCTGTAAATCTTACTAAACTGAAAATTGATTTAGTATATGGATGATGGGACCCAAGAACATTCATTTATAACCTATTATCAGATTATGCCAAAACATAATAATAATCCATGAGACAACCTTCCCTTAGCAAAGCCTTAAACAACAGCAGCAAAGGTAAAAAAAAAAAAAAAAAAAAAAATCAAGATATAGCTCCTGATCTAAAGCTTTTTTTTTTTTTTTAAAGATTTTATTCATTTACTTGAAAGAGAGAGAGAGCATGCAGGTGGAGGAGCAGAGGAAAAGGGAGAAGCAGACTCCCCACTGAGCACATAGCCTGACATGGGGCTGGATCCAGCTCCCTGAGATCATGACCTGAGCCAAAGGCAGATGTTTAACTGCCTGAGTCACCCAGGAACCCCCTGGCCCAAAATATTTCATGCTATTTAGGAGAAAGATGTCACTGAAGGAAATTTATCTTGGTAGCATGTGTAACACCTATCCCTCTGTAAGAAGACAATGAATAGAACTAAAAATTTTCATTTGTTTTAGAAAATTAAAAAAGGAATCCAGATCGATGTGCTTTTTGTTGTTCATTAGTTTGTTTATTTGTTTGGTTTGCCTTTCATATATTCAACTCTACCAATCAGTAGTTTTCTCACTTTATTTTTTTTAAGATTTTATTTATTTATTTGATAGACAGATCACAAGTGGGCAGAGAGGCAGGCAGAGAGAGAGGGAGGAAGCAGGCTCCCTGCCGAGCAGAGAGCCCCATGCAGGGCTCGATCCCAGGACCCAGAGACCATGACCTGAGCCGAAGGCAGAGGCTTTAACCCACTGAGCTACCCAGGCACCCCCTTTTCTCACTTTATAGAGTTATCATTAACAACAGGAATACATGTTTATTGTATGGCCACTGCATACAAGTCATTAGGACCTATAGGAATGCAAAGAAACTTCTACTTAATATTATAATTTCACTTTACAATTTATTATTGTACTCCAAATAATTCCAATTATGATTGTATGATTTGAAAAACATACAATAAAATAAGGAACAAAATTAAACAAAATTTATGTACCAAACAAAATTAATGTAGAAAAAGTTGTGAAGTGAAACAAGGTAGAGAACAAAGATAAGGCCAGTAATAAGAACCAGTATTAATGGAATTCATACAGTAAGCTCAAATGTTAATCCTATAAGTGGACCTATATTTGGATAAGAGGCTGACCTTTCCAGCAGCCACAGCCAAGAAGAAAATATAATCAGACACAAAGTTTATAGGCAGTTTACTAAAGCTTTCTGTGGAACTGATATCTGACAAAAATTTGTTTGCCACGCCTTCATTAAGAAGACTCCATTAGGAGTGCCTGGGTGGTTCAGTCGGGTAAGTTGTGAGGATATATTTATATAGATTTTTAGTTACTACATGTCTAAAGCTAATTACAAGGCAACTTTGGATTTAAGATTTACGGGTGACTTGTTTACAGCTGTCATGATCTCAGGGTCCTGGGATCGAGACCCAGGCTGGCTTTCTTGCTCAGCAGGGAGTCTGCTTCTCCCTCTCTCCTTCCCCCTCCACACCATTCATGCTCTGTCCCTCTCTGTCTCAAATAAAAAAAATAAAATCTTTTTTTGTTTGTTTTAAAGAAGAAGACTCTATAATACCGTTTGAAAGAGACTATGTCTTCAATAATTTTTCTTCAGTGAACACTACTAAATACACTACCATATATAAAGAGGAAACATGCCTATAAAAGCTTGTAAGCTGTACACATGAACAAAAAGTAATGTAAAATAATAATCAGTGCTTTTATTTATTAGAATCCATTAAGATACAATTGTGCATATTTGCAACAATTTTAATCACTGACTATGAGTGGTTCATATAGTTTGCAATAAAGTTTTAGTGGGATGTTGAAGAATGTGTAAAAATTTTTAACTGAAATGTTTCCAGATTGCATAATGGGAGTGAAATGACTCAAAAATATATAGACACTGATAAATTGAAACATAGCATATTTTCTCCAATAAAGAAATAAATTCTCCTTCCAACTCTCTGCCCCTTAGGTATTCCTAGGCTCTCTCTTCCCCTCAAATGGCCAAACTTATCAATAGAATTGTCTATTATTGTCCCCATTACCTCATTTCCCCCTCATTGGTCAACCATTTCAAATCTGGTTTCCATACATGTCATCAAACAGAAATTGCATTCATAAGATTTTCCATTCTCAATTTTCTAATTGTAGAGTATCACTTTGAAAGTTTCTTATCTCCTATTTGAATGAGAAGGAAAATGTCCCTGGAGCAAAAAAAAAAGACAAATCAGAACTATAAAGAGAAACTAGTGAAAATATTGACTCCTAGATGGAAAAAAAAAAGTACTATATATGTTTACATGCTAAAATCCTATGATCCTATTATTACTAAAATACAGAGTAGGCACAGAGTAGCTTAACAAAAGACAAAGTCACAGAAAGCTTATGAAATGTAAAATTCACATGACAACATAATTGCATATTAATAAAAGTTAGTGTATTATATATTAACTTTTAAAAAATGCCTAAACAAAATCATTATTTAATAAAAGCATAAATAAACATTTTATTTATTTTTATCTACATTTATGCAAAGGGAGTTCATTCTTTTTCTTTGATTATTTAATCACATTTTATTTCTCTCCTGTGTGTCAAATTCACTTTAAAAAAACTAGTTTTCCTGTCCGAAGAAAAACATGTATGGACATGCACCCTCATTTTTACTGTTACAGCAATCCTCCAAGCCCCAAAAACTCAAAGCTAAATATCCTGAAAAAAATACAATTATTTATAAAAAATTTTATTTTCAGGGTGTCTGGGTGGCTCAGTTGGTTAAGCCTCCGACTCTTGATTTTAGCTCCTGTCATGGTCTCAGGGTTCTGAGATTGAGCCCCACATTGGGCTCTGTGCTTGGATATGGAGACTGCTTAAGA
This sequence comes from Neogale vison, assembly GCF_020171115.1. Taxonomy (NCBI): domain Eukaryota; kingdom Metazoa; phylum Chordata; class Mammalia; order Carnivora; family Mustelidae; genus Neogale; species Neogale vison. Next base: position 73,703,702 of record NC_058096.1, on the reverse strand, counting down.
TTCTCTCTCTCCTCTTCTGCACCCCCAGCCCTGCTCACCTGTATGCATGCTATCTCTATCTCCAAAATTAAGAAAAAAAAAACCATTAAAACAATTTTATTTTCATATACTTATAATGCCCAGAATCACGTATTAAGTAAATGCCAAGTCAGAACTTTTTAAGTTTAAGACCTAAATCTGCTCTGGGAAATAACACAAATAAGACTTGGTTTCCCTCTTCAAGGTACTGAAGGAGAGAAAACTCTAAGAACTATCAGAGGAGAATGAAGAGGTGAATGTAGGGACAGTTCAAAACCACCTGCCAGCATATCAAGAAGTCAGAGCTAAAACCAGGTAATTGGGCTAAGCAGTGTTTCTCTACAGGGCAGTGTTGGCACTTGGGATCAGAAAATTCTTTGTTGCTGGGGGCTGCCTTGTGCATTAGAGAATGTGTGACAACATCTCTAAGCTCTACCCACTAGATGCCAGTAGTAATCCCTCCACTCCCTAGTTGTGACAATTAAAAATGTCTCCAGGCATTGCCGAACATTACTCAGAGGGAAATTTGACCTCAATTAAGTATTACTGGCTTAGGGTCATACTGGGAGTGGGGAGTATTCTAAAATGGTAGACCAAATCTGGGCATAATTCAGAAAATTATATAGTCCAAGTTGTGAGAGTAATAATGAGAATGAAGAATAAAGAATAGACTTCATTTATTAAATCATTCATGGACAAAGAAACATTCATATCAAGCACAGTTAGATTCTTTGTATAAAAGATCTAATATATATCTCACAAAAAGCCTTTCAAGTCTCAGAGATTTAGGAGTTAAAGCTGTTGTTGATTTTATAACTTCCAGCATTCACAATGGCCAACAATGGTAAACAATGACAAAAACCTCCCAACAAAAACAGAAAAAGCCCAGGACAAGATGGCTACCCAGGTGAATTCTTTTTTTTTTTTTAAAGATTTTATTTATTTGAGAGAGAGCACAAGCAGGGGGAAGAAGGGCAGAGGGAGACAAAGAAGCAGACTCCCCATGGAGCAGTAAAGCCCAACACAGGGCTTGATCCTGAGGTCAGAACCTGAGCCAAAGGCAGACGCTTAACAAGTTGAGAAACCTAGGCGCCCCTCTAGGTGAATTACAGCAAACATTTAAAGGAGAATTCATCCCAATCCTTCCTAAACTCTTCCAAAAAGTTAAAGAGGAGAGAATACTTTTAAACTCATTTAACAGGACAAAAGCCAGGTAAGGACACACAACAACAAAAATTACAGGTCAATATCTCTGATTAACCTAGATGTAAAAATGCTAAACAAAATACTAACAAACTAAATTCACTAGTACATAAAAAGAGATCATTCACCATGATCAAATGGGATTTATCCTTGGGGTGCAAAGATGATTCAACATAGGCAAATAAACAAATGTGACACATCAGATTAACAAAATGAAGAATAAAGTCATATGATCATCTCAATCAATGCAAAAAAAAAAAGTGACAAAATTCAACATTCTGTCATGATAAAACTCTCAACAAATTAGTTGTAGAACTCTCATCCCTTTTAGTCAACACAATACTGCAAGTACTAGACAGAGCAATTAGATTAAAAAAAAATAAATATGGCATCCGAATAGGAACGGAAGAAATAAAGTTTTCTCTGTTTACCAATAATATGGTTTACATATAAGAAACCCTAACTACTCTACCAGAACTAACAAACAAATTCAGTAAAACTGCAGGACATACAATCAGCATACAAAAATCAGTTGCTTTTCTATACATTAAAAATGAACTATTCAAAAAAGAAATTAAGAAAATAATTTATTTACAATAACATTAAAAGGAATAAAATATTCAGGAATAAATTTAACCAAGGAGGTAAAAGATCCATACACTGAAAATTATAAGACATGAAAGAAAATGAAGACAGAAAGAAATAGAAAGTTATCACATGTCCTTAGATTGAAAGAATTAATATTGTGAAAATCTCCATACTAACTCAAATGTATCTACAAAGTCAATCCAATTCCTATCAAAATTCCAAGTAGCAATTTTTATAAAAACAGTAAAAAAAATCTTAAAATTCATAGGGAACCAGAAAAGATGCTGACTAGCCAAGCGAACTTAAGAAAGAAAAGGCTGGAGGCATCATACTTCCTGATTTCAAACTAGATTACAGAACTATAGTAACTGAAAGAGTGTGGTACTGGCATAAAAACAGACACATAAATAAATAGAATAGAATTCAGAGTCCAGAAATATACCCACACGTGCACTGTAAATTAATCTATCACAGGGTTCCAAGAATTCACAGTATGGAAAGGACTGTCTGTTCAATAAATGATGTTGGGAAAACTGACTATCCACATGCAAAGAGTCAAACTGTGCCCTTAAATTATACCATATATAAAAATCAGATAAAAATGGATTAAAGACTTAAATGTGAGACCTGAAACTATAAAACTCCTATAAAAGAACATAGGAAAAAACCTCCTTGACATTTGTCTTGGCAAGGTTTATTTTAGAATATGACACCAAAAGCACAGACAACAAAAGCAAAATAAATGAGACTTTATCAAACCAAAAATTTTCTGCCCAACAAAGGAAACAATCAACAGAATGTAAAGGCAACCTATGGAATGGGAGAAAATATTTGCAAATCATATGTCTGATAAGGGGTTAATATCCAAAACAAATAACGATCTTCAAAAACTCACTAACAAAAAATGAATGAATGATCTAATTTTTAAAGGGACAAATAAACTAAAAAAGACATTTTCCCAAAGTAGACAACAAACATCCAACAGGTAGCAATAGGTTGTGATAGGATCATACTTTTTCTTTTTTCTTTTCTTTTTTTTTTTTTTTAATTTTTATTTACTTGTTTGACAGAAGGATAAGGAACACAAGTAGCAGGCAGAGGGAGAGGGAGAAGCAGTCCTCTTGTTGAGCAGGGAGCAAGATGCAGGCTGATCCCAGGACCCCAGGATCATGACCCAAGCTGAAGGCAGATGCTTAACAACTGAGCCATCCAGATGCCCCATTTTTTTTTCTTTTTTTCTCTGATATGATATTGATAGATCTCTAAGAGTACTTTAAAATACACAAAAAATTAAAACATAGTTTTCTATTTCTTTTTAATATCTCCACACACTGATGCCACAGTCAAATTCCCTAAGTGTGATAGATCTTACTAGTGCTCCTCCCTTTCCTGGTCTTGCAGGAGAATTAAGCTTCCTTGCCCCTTTAAGTTTGTCCTAATAACGTGGCTTGATTCAGCAAATGAAATGTGAGTGGAACTGTGAGGTCACTTTTTTTTTTTAAGATATTATTTATTTATTTGACAGAGAGAGACAAAGCAAGAGAGGCAACGCAAGCAGGGAGAGTGGGAGAGGGAGAAGCAGGTTTCCCACTGAGCAGAAAGCTCAAAGTGGGGCTCAATCCCAGGACCCTAGGATCATGACCTGAGCCAAAGGCAGACGCTTAACAACTGAGCCACCCAGGCACGCCAGATAGGTCACTTCTAGTTGGAGCCATATAAAAGATGATTCTCCCTGATTATAATGGCAAACCTTGAAGGCTCATGTTGAAATGGAGATATAAGATAATAGAGAATCCATCAGCCCAAGCCCCTGAGCACATCTCAACCCCAGCAATGGGCACTGGCATGCAGAGGTACAAATATTTTGTGTTAAACCGTTGAGATTTAGAGGTTGTCCGTTACTATAGCATAACCTAATCTATCCTAAGAACAGTAGATCATTCTTGTGATGTATCATGACACCAAAAATTTTCCAAAAGCCCAACCAAAAGCTTATGCCTCTTACCATAGTCAAATACATATAACTAGAAAATTTTGTATGTTAGGCTAAAATTATATATTAGTTATTCTAAACAAAGAAATTTCAGAGATATCAAAAATCCTGAGGATCACAAAAGCATTAAAGGTCTTGTCAAACTCACAAAATAATACATTTAGAGGTTAACAGTCCTAATTTCCTTACTGTCCATAAAATCAAGTGACACAATAATGACACAATTCTAATGAATTGATTATAAAGCAATCAATGTGTCTAATTTAGAATGAAATCTCACAAGTCTGTAGATGTTAGTAGAGTCTTGTCTTCCATTTGTTACCAACACTTGGAATTAATAGCTGGGAATTGAGTTGTTCAGCAATAAAAATAAGACATGAGCAGTGGTTAGAGAAGCCTAAAGGCATCTTAAGGGAGATAATGATCAAGTATTCAGTAGACTACTAAGAATTAAAAACCAGGTGAAAATTAAAACCTTTTAATATTGACCCCATTTCAATGTGGCACCGCAATTTTCTTGACATGTCGTAGTTACCATTAGGTTGTGGTTTGCAAATGATTGTCTTGGCTTATAAATGAGACCAGATTCAAGATTATTCCTAAAATAATGTCACCCTCAATTTTCTCCCTATCTGCATTCTTGAATACAGAAGAGGAGGGTAGGATGGGATACCAGAAACGATACCCAATCCACAGGCTGCAATATCAATGCGATTGCCTGTGCATAGTATCATCCTTGTGTCAATGGAACACAAGGGCAATCATACATTAGAATAGATTCCTGCATAGTTTCAAGAATAAAATCTTTAAGCTACTTTGTTGGATGTTTTCATGTTTAAAATGTCACTGTCATAAACATTCTGGAGAGTTTTCATTTCCTTTGAGCCTCTTTTATTTTTTTATAAAATTAATTATATACTGTGCCATTATTTGTTGTTTTCTAGTCTGGGACTGTAAAAGTCAGAGGCTATGTTTACATTTGTATTAATGCTTATAATACCCCATGGTGCCTAACACATAGTCTGTACTCAAAAAACACTGAATGGGTTTAATTAGATTTTTTTATCTTCAACATGGTCATTCTTCCTAGTTATCTTTACCCAGACTTCAGATCCTCTTCTGTCATTGTACAGCATATAATGTCTCTTGAAGAGAGCATAAGAAGATAAAAGGTAGAAGGATTAAATTCTGTTCTCTTTATAAAGGTCTTTATTCTTATTTATTGACAGGAATTGAGATGGTTGAAATGAATAACATGCAAAATACACCTAATAAATTAGAAAATGAGGACCAGGGAGAGGATAAAAAATAAATATTATAACCAAAAACATTATATGGTTCCTATGTCAAAATATCCTATTAAACTCTGAGCTTTGTGAGAGTCAATGTAGAAAAGAAACTCGTAAAAAGTTCCTATTAACTGAAAGTAAAAAGCATATGCATTCCTCACAGAAGAAAATTCTAATACTTAGACTCTAAATTCTAAAAGACATTCTCCTGTGGGATTTAATCTGAAACCCCTGAGAAATAGACCAAATGTTGCTGCTTCTTGTGATCTCTTTCAATAAAAGCTAGAGGCAGGAGGAGGAATTCACCAGCTCTAATTTAATACAAATGGATCTTATTGCCATTCTGTCTTCAAACTAGATCCAATGATAATATCTGAGTATCCTCAGAAGTTGAAGGAGGACAAACCCTTGGACTAATGTCTCAAAAAAAAAAAAAATTTCACTTCTCACATTCAACTTCAGATGAAGTTGACATGTCGTAGTGATCTACACCTGGGAGAGATCACAGGCTTTGGAACAAGGAGATCCAGATTTGACAATGTTTCAGTTTGAATTTGGAATAAATTTGACCAACTTATTTCACTTCCTTGAGCCTCAGGCTCCTTAGCAGAAATACACAAGTGAGGAATAAAAATATGACACATGCTTTGGTAAAGGCATAACTTGCTCCAGAAAAATAAGGAGAGACTTTGGATTCTGGATGAGCAGACAAAACTATTACAGTTGTTATGAGGCCTGAGAAGGTTATCCAAGATGCTTTTTCCATGGAAGGCCCATGACCAACTCATGGAAGAGACACAAAGCCAGATCTTCTCTCAGGGAACAACTGGCATTCACCTTCAGTAATTAGACAAGTATTCAAGTGAGATCTCATATTTTCACACCGTAGGATTGTCTAATATCAACCTGGGAATTATACAATCAGACTCTTCCTGTTGTCCAAAGAGAAAAACCTTAGTACTGCTTCCAAGGATTAGATGATTCTGAAATGCTTAGCTTTTCCACGAGCATGCCAGGGTTAGTTAGCTGCAAATGTATGCCCAGATCACGGAACACATGAACTGGGTATATAAAAATATTTAGTATTCACTACCCTAATATCAGGAGCTTGTCTTTGTCAGATAATGAGTTTCACTTATCCTAGTTAATGTTGAGCTAATTCGTTGGCAATAAATTCTATACTTACTCACTTCATGGAGCCATCAAACCAGGTCATTGGACTGTGGAAGAATATCTTTTTCATTGTATAGGATGTATGAAGTTAGCTCATATAAAATATTTGCATATACATTAAACAAAAGTAAAACAAAATATGATTACATTTTCTATGACCTGATATTATTATCTGATCATTAGGTCATGCAATCACATTTCTTCCAGACATGAGAAGTGTGAATCACAACAACTAAGTGATATCACTGATTTCATGCAAAACTTTTTTAATAAAACAATATTTCTTATAACCAACTCTAAATTATATCATTTCTCCATTGATACAGAGGATTTTCCTAAAAGACCTCACAACTGTTCTTCTATTGAAATATGACTGAGTTCAATGTGTTTGATAATACTGTTTCAGAATAAATCCAACATCATGAGAAATGCAAGTAAGGGACAAACAGCCACATTTTTTACATGTTGATATTAGCTTTTTACTTATTTCTTTATACTTGTTTTCCTGTTTGGCCTTCCATGCATGTTTTGATCTGAAATTAATCTCATTTTTAACCCTTTTGCTCTATCACCACCACACCACCCACGCCACCCCGCCTCCAGAAAAAAAATACCTTAAGTGTAGTAAACGATCCAAATATCCCAAGGGAAATTTTTGCCACTTTAATCCACGTACAGGAAAAATGTATGTCATCTGCTGGTGGCTCAGCAGCCTGTGAACAATGTGTTAGTGAGCTCAGTCCTGTTGCTAGTAGCAAAAATAATCATGCTCTGTATTTACGTAATACCTTTCTTCTGTGGAGCTTGCAGGGTATTATGTGTCTTGCATCACTAATCTTCATAACATCCCCTATTTATGGGAATCTATTGAAGGAAGAACCATATTTTAACCTGAAAGATCATGAAGTGGGCAAAATTGATAAAGAAAGATGCTAAACAGAGCTGATCTTGTTAAGGGCATATGGAAATGTTGTGGGGCCAGACTCTCATTCCCCGTCACACTATATGCACCATTTTCCATAAACGAATCCTTTTTTTCCCATCTAGACAGAGAGCCATGACTGAAAGCTGAAAAGAAGAAAGATTCAGTGACTAAGCAGCAGAGTGGAACCTCAGGGCCTCTGCGTTTTCTTTTTAATTCTGTTCCTAATTTGTGATGTGACCCCAAGAAACCTTTTGCCCTCTTTAAGCCTCAATTGTTTTACTTACAAAATAGTATCGTGAAAGCATGTTGCTCTGTGTCCTGGCTCTGGCTTCCAACACTCTATCTTTTGTAGTGTCCTTTAATTAATTTGTTCATCTATTCAACAAATATATATTGAGCATCTTCCATGTTTAAGACACTGGGGCAGTTGCTTTGGGACTCTAAAAGAAATTAAGACATTACCTAGAGCTTAAAAAATAGAAGCAGGAGCACTTACATGTATAAAACTAACTACATAATAAACTACTCTATGTTAAGTGTTGTTGAATGATGTAAATAATACACTAAACAAGTTCTGGAAATTTGCTTCTGGCAGGCTGTGTTAGCAGAAAGATCACTGAACAAGGAATAAAACCTCATCCGTAGATCAGCCACCTAGCTCTCTGTAAAATGGATAAAACAGCAGCATGTAACCTCACAAGCTTGCTGTGATAGTTAAGATAAAATACTATAGAAAAAAATACCTTGTAAATGTAAAGGGTTTTTGTTTTTTGTTTTTATTTGGGTTTTGGTTTTGGTTTTGGTTTTATTGTAAGTGAAGAAATCAGAGAATGCTTCAAGTAAGCACCATTCAGAATTATCTTTAGATAATGAAGAATATCTCAGTAGATATATTAATATTCTGAACAAAAAGAACGGTATAATCTAAGGCATAGAGCAGGAAACATAGTAAGAGAACTAAAAAAATGAAAATATCAATTCATAATGAGGGGAGCAAATACTTTTAGAAAATAAAGGATGATGGAAGAACTTAAGGAGTGAAAGATAGGAAATCAAGGAAATGATGATGATGGGACTTTTTAGTTTAAGATATCCAGTAGTTTAAAATGTTGTAAAGGAGAATGGGGGTTGATCCATGCTGAAATGAACTGAAGATTCAACGCAACAGAACTGAAGTGATTCAGGAAATTTTAGTCCATTTTTGTATGAGTCAAGCATAAAGACAGAGATGAGAATGCAGGGTGGAAAAGAAAATTCTCAACCCTGTGTACTCTTCATAGTAGTGAGAAACATGGGGAGGAAAGCCAATAAATAGTAAAAATGAAGCAGATGAAAGACTGAGAGAAGTTAGGTCACAATGAATTGTAGGAAATAAAAAAGACTGAAAACATACAAAACTCTGTAGTTTGTTTATAGTGTTTTGTTTAGGAGTCTCCTAAAATCACATTCTTCAGCAACTAGCTCCAAAGTCCTCCTTAACCTACAATCATTAAAGTTCAATATCCAAGCCATGATTACGTGGCATTCTCCATATCCCAGACTCAGGATAGCACAGGTGGTAGCCATACCCTGGTCTGTGATCAATGACTTCCCTGGAAGGAAACCTTCCCAATACTTCCTTTCTCTTCTCCCCCCTTCCCACAACACACACTCGTATATCTACTTTCTTTTTTTAAGTTAACTCTACACCTAAACTGGGGCTTGAACTCACAACTCAGAGATCAAGAATCACATGCTCTACCAACTGAGTCATCCAGGCACACACCACATATCCACTTTGAGTAAGTCAAAAATAGCTCAAATTCTGGGAAAAATAAGGATTTCTACCCCTCAAGGTCAGAATCATCTGCAATTTATTAGACCACTCTCTACCATGGTGTTGAGTATATGTACACAATGTTAAAGTTAGTGTTTGACCATTTATCCATGTTGCATGAATATATAATAGCAATCAGTAAATTTATAAATTTGAGGTAAATTCAGAGTTGCAAGATTATCTCATTTCTATGTTATGAAATATTCCTTCCATTTATTGTCAGATTTCAAAATCATTGTCTCCTAATATAGATCACCATGAATTCTGTTCTTGGGTCTAAATTGATGAAAACTAGTATCATACATGAGATCTTACAATGAATAAAGCATTCTAAATATTTTTTTAAAAAACCACATGATTAACTAATGAGCTAGGAATGAGATGCTTCCTTTTAGATTATTCCTCATTTTGTTTTTTCACCTTTGACCTAGTTTTTCTTTCTTCTTTTGATAACTGGTTTGCCTTTGATCAACAAGAGTGAATGTTCAATGATCAGAATACAAGTCTTACTTCAAGGATCAGAACAGTTTATTGATGGTCAGTCTTATGAGTAATTCACTATTAACTGGTACATTTAGCTAGACTATGTGGAATAAATATATCTTGTATACATTTTTTTTCTTATGAGGAGAAAAAAGTTACTTGAAAATATGCATTTAGCTATGAGTAGACCTCCTATAGACTATCAGAATATACATGCAGTGATGATCATTATGTCCACTATATATGTTCAGACTTCATGTTTCAGGTATTTGTATGATTTAATTTCTAAACTAAGGCAATGTCTTACTCTCAAAAGCATTCCCACATAAAATAATATCTTTATTAATGTGGTTTATTTTTTCTAAAATTTTTAACCTTTCTCCTGAAACACCAAAATGATATGATTTTCTCATTAGTTATATTAATTTCTCATGCTAAATTTTCTTATAGTTGGCTCTGAAATAATCACTAAATAAAAAGACAAGTTCTTTTAACAAGCTAATATCTATTTAAAAACTTATTTAGGGATAACATAGTCCCCTTAAAACAATTCCAAAGAAACAGATACAATAACTCCTCCATATTGGGCAAATAATTTAATCTCTACATGTCAATGCACAGTTTAAAAATACCTTACATGTGGTGTAGCCACTCTGAAAAACAGCATGGAAGTTCCTCAAAAAGTTGAAAATAGAGCTACCCTACGACCCAGCCATTGCACTACTGGGTATTCACTCTAAAGATACAAATGTAGTGATCCAAAGGGGCATGTGCACCCAAATGTTTATTGTAGCAATGTCCACAATAGCCAAACTATGGAAAGAACCTAGACATCCATCAACAGATGAATGGATAAAGAAGATGTGGTACACACACACACACACACACACACACAATGGAATACTATGCAGTCGTCAAAAGAAATGAAATCTTGCCATTTGCAATGACGTGGATGGAACTAGAGGGTATTATGCTGAGCGAAATAAGTCAATCAGAGAAAGACAATCATATGATCTCCCTGATATGAGGAAGTTGAGAGGCAAAATGGGGGGCTTGGGAGGTAGGGAAGGAAAAAATGAAACAAGATGGGGTATGGAGGGAGAAAAACCATAAGAGACTCTTAATCTCACAAAACAAATTGAGGGTTGCCAGGGGAAGAGGGGTAGGGATAGGGTGGTTGGGCTGTGGACATTGGGAAGTTATGTGCTTTGGTGAGTGTTGTGAAGTGTGTAAACCTGGCGATTCACAGACCTGTACCCCTGGGGCTAATAATACATTATATGTTAATTTTAAAAAAATACCTTGCGTGTATTTTAATTTATTTGATCCTCACAGATCCCAGTAAATTGGGTTTGCAAACATTTTTATTATCTCTATTCTCAGATGAAGAAACTGAGACTTGGTTAAATACGTTACTTGCTCAAGATTATATAAATAACAAGTATCAGAGGCTAGAATTCATGTCTTCAAAAACCACCATTTTGATCCAAAATGAACTAAGGAGAGAACCTTAATAATTTGCCACTTCAAAAAACATTTGATTGCAATGCAATAAAATATTAAAAGGAAATAAGAGGTATAGAATTAGAAAGGAAGAAAAGGTGTCATTTACACACAAAATGATTGTCTACAGGGGCTCCTGGGTGGCTCAGTGGGTTAAGGCCTCTGCTTTCGGCTCAAGTCATGATCTCAGGGTCCTGGGATCAAGCCCCACATCAGGCTGTCTGCTTGGCGGGAAGCCTGCTTCCCCCTGTCTCTCTGCCTGCCTTTCTGCCTATTTGTGATCTCTGTCTGACTTGTGATCTCTGTCTGTGAAATAAATAAATAAAATCTTAAAAAAAAAGAAATGATTGTCTACATAGAAAATATAAGTAAATTTATAGGTAAGCTATTGAAAGAAATGAGTTTTTCAGAGAAGCTGAATAAGACAGTGTCCTATAAACAATCAAAAACCTTTTAAAAATATATAAAACATATTGAAATATTATTTAAAAATCATATTCACAATGAAAACTTAAGATACCTGAAAATAGAATAACAAAAATATACAAGAACTGAATATGAAAATTGTAAAACTTCATTAAGGCCATAAAAAGAAGACTCACAAATAAGATTTTTCTCTACTCCAAGAATTATCATTTTAATTGGAAAACCCTGAAATACATATGTTTGTGACCTTATTAAATACAAAAAAAAATTAAAATGTTATATAATGTAATCAAGGAAGATTTTATCCTTTTGACATTTTTTGCCTAATATTTCCCCAGTTTGAATAATGACACTACCAAAATAAATGAATAAATAAATAAATACTTAAATGTTAATATCATTTTAAAATGGCAGGTAGGAGGGTGGCTCAGTAGGTTAAGCCTCTGACTCTTGATTTCGCCTGAGGTCATGATCTCAGGGTTCTGAGTTGGAGCCCCATGTCCAGCTCTCTGCTGGGTGTGGAGCCTGCTTGCGCTTCCCTCTCTCCCTCTTCCTCTGCTCCATTCTTTCATAAATAAATAAATAATAAGACAGGTAGATCAGAATAACTCAAACTAAAAAGACTTCACTTTCCACATGTAGAGGAGTTAATGGTAAAACTGGGAATACTGATGTACTACTGGCAGAAATGTAAAATTGTTACAGTCCAGTAATTTCTTAAAAGGTTAGATTTACACTATAATGTGATCCAACCATTTGGAAAAAAAAGTATACGTTCATACAGCAAATTGTACATGCATGTTCATAGCAGCTTTCTTTGTTACAGCTAAATACTAGAGCAAGCTAAATACCTACCATTGGGAGAATGGATAAACAAATTTTGGTACATGCATATAATGGAGCACTGCTCAGCAATAAAAGGGAATAGACTTTGATAAACACAAAACAAAGGATGAATTTCCACTAACTATGCTAAAAGAACCCAGACAATTCCATTTATATAAAACTCTAGAAAATACAAGCTAATCAAATCTATAATGTCAAAAAACAGATCACTGGTTGCCTAGGGTGCAGGATAAAGAGGGGACAGGGTGAGAGAGACTCTTAGATAAAGGTATGAAAACTGTGAAGTGATGGACATGTGGGTTTCATGTGTATATACAAATGTCAACCTTAGCAAGTTGTTACACTTTAAAAATGCAGTTTATTGTGTTTCAAGTGTGCCTCAATAAAACTGTTTTTTCAAGTAATAAGCAGGCTAGAATAGTTTAGCAGAGAGTAAATTCCCAATCTTCAACATCCAGAACACTACAAACTTATTTTATTAATAATTTACACAAAAAGTTGCCTTCTATAAAAGATATTTGTTTATTACATTCCTAAAGGAATGAATCTACAGACTTGATTATGATAGGTCTCTGAATTTGGCTATTAAGAGACTTTAATTTCACCCATTACATTCTTTTAATTGTATCTAATCATTTGTGAAACTACTGAGATTCAGAAACTGAAATTTGTTATCACCCCCTTGCATTGATTGATTGAAATTAAATATAAATCGGTTTAAATTCAGTGCTGAATAATTGTGTGAACCTGTGCAAATTACTTCAACTTTCTCAGCCTCCATTTGCTCATCTGTAAAATTGAGATAAGTATTCACCTCTTTGCTGGTTGTTGTTGTTGTAAAGAAAATTTACATCTGTGTACAACAACAGGTATGTGGTAAGTGGTTATTATTATTACATAACATTATGAGATAAACAAACCTCATTGAAAACTTTGGTAGTTTTTCTGGTCTCTTTCTAACCAATTGATCAAATTATGGGTTTTCACACATATAAATATAAAGTATAATCTATGTACATATATGCATGTTCTTTTGTTTAGCAAGTATTTTTTATTAAACCCCTATAGAACTGTACAGCAGTCATGAATTTTTGGCATATCAAATGTTCAGTTTAATAGCCAGTAACAGTAATAGCCAGTCCTTTAAGAACTAACGACTGAATTCTGATCTTCACAATAATTATTATCTAAATATTCTTCCATAATTACTTTTTCTTTAAATTTCCAAGCACTGTTTAAAGATTGGTAAAATTAGAGTATAATACATATAATAGAAGTTGTGTATGTGTGTTCAAAAAAGGAAATTCAGCAAAATGTTGAATTTCTTTTTATCTTGATTGGACAATTATTTTTATTTGTTTTTCTCACTTAACTATAATGCCAAATTTTTTTGAAAGTAGGTTTCATCTTTAAAGGGGAAAATAAATCTGAAGTAATGAATAAAATATTTACGGCCTAAATTTGGCAGTGTCCACAAATGCTACACTTAGAAACGTCACTTGGATCCTCACTCCTGTCCATTCCCCCGTCACACTATATGCACCAACTTTCATAAGTAAATCTGTCTTTCAATCTAAAGGAGAACCATGACTGAAGGCTGAATAGAGGAAACATTCGGTGACTAAGCAACAGACTGGAACCTCAGTGCCTGTGAATTTCATTCAAAATTCTGTTCCTAATTTGTGATGTAGACGACAGAATTTCTCAGCCAGTTTCTGCCTCTCTTACTTGGCTTGTAAAATGGTGGCATTCACAGTTACTCTGACTCTGCCTGGTTTCTGAGTAAGCATTGTATATATAATCAAGCCCTATATTGGTTGTTCACAATGATTCCTCATAGAGATTATATTCTCCCACTCAGATCTGGTCATGCAAATATGTAAATATATCAAATAGCCACACTTTCAGACTGAGAAACAAGTTGATCAGTATCACACCATCATTTGGTTTTCATTAGGAAAGAGTCCAAGATTGGTTGACTCATCTTCACACCACTCTCTATATCCCCCAAGGATCTGGCAGTAGTTATTGGCCCCCAAAACCATTCCATCAACAATTAGAATAACCTTATCTCCTTATTCCCTAAACACTTTAAGACTTGAGGAAAATAAAAAGTAGATCTTCCTCCAAGAAAATGAAATATCCTATCTTGGAAGTGAGGAACTTTATTTCACATGTTCCATAACCACCTACCACATGTCTCACAAGACTATATTTGAAGATTAAATAAATCAATATAGCCTTAACTGAGAGATCTTAAATCAAAATTTTACGATCCTTCAACATGCTACATCACCTCTACAATCTTTAGGCCAGGTTGAAATTCAAATACCCACTTTATACAGTAATAAGAAATTTCTCCCAAACTTCAAACTCTGACATTGAGGAAAAAATATGCAAAATTCCAAGACAGTTATGTAAGGCAACCAAACCTGCTGTTTGCCTGAGAATGAATAAGATGGCAGTGACTAGAAATCAAGGCCCATCCTGTGGCTATCAGGCATGTCATCCCAGTACTGGTTGAGGGCAGGGTAGATCATGATAGTGGTGGAACCCAAGAATGACAGAGCCCTGGTAGAGGAATAGGTCTTTAATGCTTTGATCAAACTTGATCTAACTTAGAGGGCTATATTCCCTATGCCATAGCAATAATGACACTATCTATTAAGAGGACATGAATTATTAATTCTTTCTGTTAAGAAAATAAGACATACTGGTCCATAATTAGCAGAAATCTTTCACGAACTTGGTAGAATGGTATCATGTTAATAGTTGCCCAGTCTCTCAGTATGGTGCATGTTTATATTTTTTCACTCATATCTTGGCCCCATGGTTCCACATTTTAATTCTTGGGAAACTCTGGCTATCTCATTGATTGTCATCTAGTGATATTACCACATTTAGTTTACAAATAAGATCTGGAGGACTCTGAATTTACTGTTCTTTCAGGTGATACCCAGCTATCAATTTGAAAACAGAATTCAAAAATTTCCGACTTACAATAATATCTAGAAAGGAGTCACTCATACAGACTTTTCCTACTTCCTACTAAAATGTACAGGGAAAAAAAGACCAAATCCCATACCACAACTAAAAATTGAGACTGAATAAAAAAATCTAAATATGAAATTAAGGTGAAAAACTCCATGATCTATGAAAGGAATATAGCTGTATTGATTTTTTTAAGAATCTAGACTTCCTCTCAATAAATATAGACAACTTTTTAAAAAGGGAAAAATATTGGCTATTCTCTAACTTAAGACACACAATTTATAGCATCCTAGAAATCAAGTATTTAATTATTTACTGTAGAGGTTTAAAATACTGCATTTTTGTTAACTGGGAAACTATTTTATGCACACATATGTACAGAAAATCCTCTCCAATTCCATTCCCTCAAATTTGCATACTATATCCATTCATAGACCATGTGGAAGGATGGGCTATGGCAAGTTGCATATGTCTGTAAGACTAAACAAGTAGAAGTGCAAACTGGGACTTGTAGTTTTTTACACATTCCATTACTCAGGGTATTAAAATCAAATGTCAGAAGGATAGGAAGGCACCCTAATGAAAGAAGAATTATATAGAGAAAAATTCCTCGTAGAAATCTGAATAGGATGCCAGCTTGTCCTTTAATTTCAGATCTGAAAAAAAGCAACAACAATAGCAACAACAACAACTATACTACTACTATTCTCATAGACAAGAGCAGGGCCAGGGCTATTCTTGTCAAAAAAATCTTAAGTGTGGTTGGATCTTGCCTGATTAATAGACAAATATATGTAGAAATTCAATCTGATGTCTCCAAAAAAATATAGAATATGGAAAAGAGAAATAATTCCAAAAACTATTTATTTACTCATTTATTCAACAAATTTTTTTGAACCTGTCCTATGTAATTAATGTTATCAGAGATACTAGACACAGAAGGGAAAATAAATGATATATGAAGAGTCTACACTAAATTTAAAGTCAAATAGGAAGGCAGATACTAATAAAAATTATACAGATACATTTTAAAAAACTGTTATACACACAAAGAAATGTATGGAAGGACTTAGAAAGTTATATTACAGTATTCAAGACAAATTTTATAAAATATCTTGACATTCTCATGTATGTCAATGTATGTAAATACATTTATATTTGTGTATTTCAATGCAATATAAATATAAAATATAATGTAAAAAATTATATGGCCTCTGTAAAAAAGAAACAAGATCATCGTAAGAGAATAAGCCTGAAAAAGAAGACAATATGTACAATATGGACCAAATGCAAAGAAATTAAAGATGTAATGTCAAAATAAAAATACATACTGGAGAGAGAACAAAACTGAACAAATACTGAGAAAGTGAAATGAATAATATGCAAAATAAAACTAATAAATTCCTCCTAGAGTAAACAGGATATGGACAGATAGATGAAAATGATAGAATGAAGACGATAGTTTTGGAATGCACAGAACAGAGAACAAGTGAATAACTTGAATTTCTAAAAAGAGATCACAGAAAATAGAACCAAAAAATAGTCCCAAAATGGGGAAGGGGTTGGAAATGGATAGAATATTCTAAACTGCACAAAGTCTTGTTCTGCTAACACCAAACACTGTGGGAAAGAGTAAAAGCTTTTCCATAAGATTAAGGATAAGACAAAGATACCTGCTTTCAACATTTTTATTCAATAAAATCATAGAAATTCTAATCAGAGCAATTAGGCAAGAAAAAGAAATACAAGGCATCTAAATTGGAAAGGAAGAGGTACAATTAACTTTATTCACAGAGAGCATGTTCTTATACGTAGAAAAAACTAACAAATACACACACACACACGTAACTCACAAAACCAGTTATAGCAAATTCAGCAAAGATGCAAGATAAAAAAACCAACACACAAATCTCCTCTGTATTTCTACACATGTACAATGAGTAATCTAAAAAGAAAATCAAGAAAGCAATTTGAAATAGGATAAAACGAAAAAAAGAAATAAATTTGACAAAGGAGTCATAAGCCTGTACTTTTAACTACAAACATTGCTGAAAGAAATTAAAGAAGACAAAAAAAAATTATAAAAAAGGGAAGAAAATTTTAAAAAGACCTAAACGGAAAGACATCCGAGGTTAACAGATTGGAAGACTTAAAATTTACAAAATGATAATACTACCCAAAGCAATATACAGATTTAATATAATCCTTATCAAAATCCCTACAGAGTTTTTGCAGAAATGGAAAAGCCATCTTAAAATTTGTTTAGAATTTCAAGAGATGCATAATATCTAAAATAGTCTCAAAGAGGAATAGGTTGAAGAACTCACACTTCCTGGTTTCAAAACTTACCACAAATTTACAATTATCGAAAGAATGTAGTACTGACATAACGGTAGACATACACATAAATGGACTAGATTTGAAAGCCTAGAAATAAACCCTTACAACTATGATTAATTGATTTAAACAATGGTGCCAAGATAATTCAATGGGGAAAAAACAATCTTTTCAACAAATGGTGGGAAAATTGGATATACTCGTGCAAAAGAATAAAGCTGGACCCTTACATTACATAACATACAAAAACTAACTCAAAATAGGTCAAAGACCTAAATTTAAGAGCAAAAACTATAGAGTTCTTAGAAGAAAATATAGGGGCAAATCTGCATGATCTTGGATTTGGCCATGGTACCTTAAGTGCGACACCAAAAGTACAGGCAACAACAACAAATAGATAAAATGGATTGCATTAAAAGTAAAATTTTTGTGTATCAAAAGACATTATCAAAAGAGGAAAAAAGACAACCCACAAAATGGAAGAAAATATTTGCAAATCATATATCCAGAATATATAGAGAACTCCTACAACTTAACAACAAAAGGCCAAGCAGCCTGATTTAAAAATGGGTAAAGAGGGGCACACAGCTGCCTCAGTCAGAAAAGCATGAGACTAGATCTCAGGGTTGTGAGTTCAAGTTGTAAATTGGATGTAGAGATTGCTAAATTAAACAAACAAGCAAATAAACGTTAAAGAGAGAGAGAGAGAGAGAAACAGTTTCCCCAACACTAAATGTGTGGAATAATACTAAGAAAAGTTGTAAAAATGAGCAAAGGATTAGAATAGATATTTCACCAAAGAAAATATACGAATGCTCAACGTGATTAGTCATTAGGGAAATGCAAATCAAAACCACAATGAAATACCACTTTACACCCATTAGAATGGCTATTATCAATAAAAAAAGATATGCCTTTTATCCTCAATTTGTTTTTTGAAGGGTCCCTTACTTCTGGCTTTTCCCTATAGACCTATCTTCACTGTAACAGCAACCTCAAGCAGGGACTGTGTTTTCTCTCATTGCGCCTGACTAAGCAAGGAGTTGGAGTACATGTCTTTTTTTTCTCCCTATTACAAGTTCCAAACCATTCTTCTTTCCTCACTCCTCCCTAAAATCTCACAGCTTTCTATGGGTCTTCTGTCAAGCTCCACTATCCCTCATTTTTCTATTATAATTCCTGGGTCATGGCTACTCTCTAAAACATACCCATTAAAAATCTTGGTGGTCTCGGGACTCCTGGGTGGCTCAGTTGGTTAAGCAGCTGCCTTCGGCTCAGGTCATGATCCCAGGGTCCTGGGATATCCGGCTCCTTGCTCGGCAGGGAGCCTGCTTCTTCCTCTGCCTCTGCCTGCCTGTCTGCCTGTGCTCATTGCTCTCTCTCCCTCTGTCTCTGACAAATAAATAAAATCTTTAAAAAAAAAAAAAATCTTGGTGGTTTCACTACCTAATTAGATGAGGCTTCTCATATGTTGTCCTCTCTATTTCCTAATCTCATCTTCCAATGATCTTGTCATCTATTTTAGTTCAGCCACTCACTCCATCGGTCACACCCTAGACCTGCATTATCCAATACTGAAGGCACCAGCCACATGTGCTACTGAGCTCTTGAAATGTGGTGTGACTGACAGGCTGAATTTTAAATTTTATTCAACATTATTTAATTAAATATAAAATTTTTAAATTATAAGTGATTTAGTCATTGAAAAACTTTTAAGAATGTTTGGATAAATTTGAATATGTAAATTAAATTTTTTCAATTGTAAACGTTATGAAATCTAAATACCTATCAAGCATCTCTGATAATAATTTAACTTCTTAGTTGAGATGTACTATAAGTATACAATATAGGGGTGCCTGAAAGTATCAGTCAGTTACGTGTCCAACTCTTTTTTTTTTTAGAGATTTTATTTATTTATTTGACACAGAGAGAGAGAGATCACAAGTAGGCAGAGAGGCAGGCAGAGAGAGAGGAAGGGAAGCAGGCCCCCCGCTGAGCAGAGAGCCTGATGTGGGACTCGATACCAGGACCCTTGGATCATGACCTGAGCTGAAAGCAGAGGCTTAACCCACTGAGCCACCCAGGTGCCCCTAAGCGTCCAACTCTTGATTTGAGCTTGGGTCATGATCTTAGGGTCATGAGATCAAGCCCTAAATGCCCCTCCATGCTGAGCATGGGGCCTGCTTAAGATTCTTTCTTTCTCCCTCTCCTTGTGCTCCTCCATGCCCCCCAACTCAGCTCTCTTTCACTAAAAAAGAAAAAAAACACACACACACAAAATATATACCAGATTCCAAAGACCTGGAGAAAAAAAAAAGAGAATGTAATATATTTTATTAATAATTTTTATGTAGATTATGTGTTAAAATAATAGCATTTAGGATATATTTATTTAAATAAAATATATTATTAAAATTAATTTCATTTCTTTACTTTTTATGTAGCTACTGGAAAATTTAAAATTATACTTGTAGCTTGCAAATTTCTGTTGGACAGCATTACCCTAGACCTCATCATTACCAATAACTGCACCACGATATCAACAGCAAAGGTCCCACTCCTTGATAACAAACTATCTTTCCACCTAATACCCCAACTCCAATAATTATTGAACCCAAGACATTCAATCCATTGATGTAACCATTTTAGATTATCCTCTTCCAGGTCAACAGTTCCCTTTTACTCAACGTAAACTCCATGTTCCATTGTTATAAATGAATAAATGAAAAAATTCAACAAAAGACACACCATGGGGCGCCTGGGTGGCTCAGTGGGTTAAGCCGCTGCCTTCGGCTCAGGTCATGATCTCAGGGTCTTGGGATCGAGTCCCGCATCGGGCTCTCTGCTCAGCAGGGAGCCTGCTTCCTCCTCTCTCTCTCTGCCTGACTCTCTGCCTACTTGTGATCTCTCTCTGTCAAATAAATAAATAAAATCTTTAAAAAAAAAAAAAAACAGACAAACATTCTAAAAAAAAAAAAAAAAAAACACACCATGATACAACATTTATAGCTAGTTTTTATTGTGTTCTCTAAGTATTTTCCATTATTTTATTAAATCTCTCAACAGACCTAGGAGGTAGTTCCCTTCATGCTAGTTCCCTTCACATACTACTATACCATGATGGAAAAGGGAAATAGATAATATGTTTGCTCCATAAAGGAATTAATGCCTCTGGGACCTAGGTCTTATATAAAATTTAAAGCTATGCTTAAGTATCTCCACAACCCATTCTTCATAATCTATTCTTTCCAATAGCTCCAGGAGTAATTTGTTTATTTATAACTTCAACACATTTACTTAGAATCTTCTCTATAGCAGGCACTACTATAGGTGCTGGTAATATAGCTGTAAACTAAACCACAGGTCTTCAAACTATAAAAGGTCAGATAACAAATATTTTAGGCTTTGTGAGCCAAGGGGCAAAATCAATAATGATTTTACAAAGCATTTACAAAAGAGAAAACAAATATCCTCAATTTTTATTAATGAAATAAATCATAAAATAATAGGGGTACCTGGGCAATTCAGTCAGTTAAGTGGCTGCCTTCGGAGGGGATCATGATTCTGCAGTCCTCGATCAAGCTCCACATGGGGCTCCCTGCTCAGTGGGGAACCTGCTTCTCTCTCTCTCTCCCTCTGCCCTTCCCCATGCTCGTGCTTGCTCTCTCCCTTTCACTCAAATAAATAAATAAATAAATAAACAATACATACAATAATAAAAACTAAGTACAATTTTTTTTGTAACACGAGCCTCCTAATAAGAAGAATAAAATCCTTTTTCTAGAAAGGATAACATTTTTTTTTTTAAATTTAGATTCAAAGTTAGCATTCTTATAATGAAATCCACTGTAAATGTCCATCTGTACATTCTAAGCTCAGGCAATAACAAAAGGGCAGGCCAGAAATTGCTGTACTGTGCCGACCACTGAACTAAACATTAAACCCAAAAAATCCTTGTTCATATGAGGCTTATATTTTCATGGAGGGGTAGGGGATAGAGGCAATAGACAATTATAATATGTCAGATAGTGATAAGTGCAATAAAGACAAAACAGGGAGTGAGAAATCAAGGGTGACTAATGAAAGATGACAGAAACAGTGATTTTACGTAGGCTTGTCAGACAAGCCTTCCTTGGCTGAAACAGAGACCTGAGAAAAGCAAGCTGGTAAGCGATGGAAGAAAGTGAGGCAAGAGTGGGACCCTGGTAAAGGCTCCTGAGTAGATGAGTGTGTGATCGGCGCCCTGGAGTGAACAAGGGATGGTAGTGGGAAATAAAGAGGTGTTTTCGATTATAGAGCTCCTTGTCAGTCCAGAGTGAAATGTAACATCCTGGCAGGGTAAGAGGAAGGGAAGAGAACTGGATGAAAACTTAGGGTTGAAAACATAAATGAGATTAGACACAGCTTAATTGATCTCCACTCTCAGTAAATAGGGTCAAACATAAGAGAACCTATTCAGCAATTTTGAATTACTCCCTCTCCCCCTATTTATTTATTTATTTTTATTTTTTACTGAATGAACTCATAATATTTTGTGAGCTTAGGCTGTGAGAAACTTAAAGATAATATCTTATCATTTAAATTAATTCCAGGGGCGCCTGGGTGACTCAGTGGGTTAAAGCCTCTGCCTTTGGCTCAGGTCATGATCCCAGGGTCCTGGGATCGAGTCCCGCATGGGGCTCTCTGCTCAGTGGGGAGCCTGCTTCCTCCTCTCTCACTGCCTGCTTCTCTGCCTACTTGTGATCTCTGTCTGTCAAATAAATAAATAAATTCTTTTAAAAATAAATAAAAATAAATTAATTCCACAAATGCATTTAGACAACTATAATATATCTAGAAACTTTCCAGTTATTGTGGAAGAAGTCAATGAAACACAAGGCAAGGCCTTATAATCACATTAGAGTCAGAAGATGTATAAACAATGGGCAGATTCCTCTTCTGGGGGCTCTCATGATGTGTATACACAGCCTTTAAGATGGTGACCCCCTCCCACCTTGGAAGTCCAGTGAGGCAGACTATTCCTCTCTCTGCCCCTGTCCTAAGTATGACAATACACTTGACTTAGGTTCCCTAAGCAGAAACACAACCTCACACTTGGGACTTCAAATCCTAAACAAGTGATTTAGCAATATATAAATTCAACAGTATATTTAACAATATAGATGGAGTTCAAATTTCTCTGTAGCATAGAGAGAACATAAGAAGGACTCTTCCTCCAGTTTTGTATTTGTGTGGGGTAAGCTGCTTAGCCCTTGTGTTTTGTTCACTTTCCAGCCTGGTTTTCAGCCTTTCCATGACTCTATGAATCTCTGACTGTCCTCTAGAAAGCCAGAGTCCATTTCTATTGCTGATGACCAGGAAGTCTATAATGTCAATAATGGAAGGCAGGACAATTTGGGGCATCCAGAGGATTAAGGCTATTACAAATACAATTTTTAAAAAAATCATTGTTACACAACAATATAAATGTATGCAAAAACTCTCCTCTGTCTCTGAAATAAATCAAAAAAAATCTTTTAAAAAATGAAATTAAATTATCCCCTACCCCTCCATAGAATTTTAAAAAGGAAATTCAAAAAATAATTCCAAACAAAACATTAACAGGTAGGGAGATATGGCTGTACATAATACGTACTGGGGAGTAAAATAAAGAAGTGGTGTTAAGGAGTCATGAGGGCAAAGATTTTGAATGGTTATAGAAATGTTAGCTTTCATAAAATCTGAATGTCTAGACAAGGTATGGGTACTTAAGTTTCTACACAAGGACAAAGAAGATGGTGAGGAGGAATCAATACCTTGGATATAAAATTATAGAATGAACTATGTCTGCCATTTAGAGCCTGAATAGTTATTTAACTTGTGTATTCCAATGAATTCTTACTATTTCTATGGCATATCTTATAAATTCCTCTGCTAATTAGCTTTTCCAATCTTCTAATGTGTCTTTGTGTGTTATGAAGGCTAGAAAGTTAAAAAAATTAAACTTGGGGCGCCTGGGTGGCTCAGTGGGTTAAGCCGCTGCCTTCGGCTCAGGTCATGATCTCAGGGTCCTGGGATCGAGTCCCGCATCCGGCTCTCTGCTCAGCGGGGAGCCTGCTTCCTCCTCTCTCTCTCTGCCTGCCTCTCTGCCTGCTTGTGATCTCTCTCTGTCAAATAAATAAATAAAATCTTTAAAAAAAAAAAAATTAAACTTCTCAGACTCCCTTGTAGTTAGCTTCCCGGATATCATGTTCTGCCATCAAATGTCTTCATACAAGACTAGAATTTGGATCTGAAGTAAATGGGAGAGAAGTGACATGAGATATCCATTTTGCTAGTGGAAATTGGGGCAGAGACAGCATGGAGCCAGGAGCTTTCATAGCAGCTTCCCAGGTAAACACTGTCATGGCAACATCAGCAGCTCTCTTGGCAGCCCATTTCAGGAGTGGTCTCTTCTGGGCGTCCCTGGAAACTCAACCTAGAATCTGTTTCGTCAGCCCTCCCAAAGATTCAGCTAGCCATTTAATACTCTGTAATAAATCTTGTTTGCTGAAACTAACTCACTGGATTCTGTTCTCTGAAACTAACCCTGACAAATATTTGTTCTAACTGTACCAGTTTGGAAATAACTATACTTTGTTAATGAATAGCATGTGTAGGTACAGAAACACAGTAACATACATCTTTCCTTTCAAAACTGTGAAATATTAAAATTCACCACATTATTTTTACACTCATTGTCTCTCTGTACTCTGAACAAAAGAGAGATCCTACTTATCTAAATCTTATTTGATAGAGGCTATCAATGTTAAAAGAATAAGAATAATGAATATATCCATTTTGGCATTTCCAAAATATTTTTCATGATCAATTAAAAAGTATAAAGTAGTTAATTCTGATCAGGAAACATTTATTTGGAAGGACTCGTGTCAATTTTATTCAAGATGCTCCTTAATATATTATACTAAAATTAATTGTAATGACAAGAAAATTCTATGATACTATTAAATATGAAGAGGTGGGATTGGTTGTTGTGTATGTAGCCTATTTACAGAGTCCACGCAGAGGCTTAAAGGTCGTCCCCCCCACCACCATGGGAAAAGCAAAACAGATCCCTAGATTACTCATAGTAGCAAATTTATCACTTGTTTTATCAAAAAGCAATTTGTTTTTAATAAAAACATTTCACTGGTTGACAAGTGAAATAAAGCTATTCAGTTGTTGGCATTGTTTTTAAAAGGAGAAGAACTCTGTGTGTGTGTGTGTGTGTGTGTGTGTGTGTGTCCAGTACCTAAAAATTACTGGCTTTTCCTCTAACATAAGTATTGGGTATGTGAGTATTCTGGTGTGCATCCAATGATTAGGAAAGCACGGAAAACTGATTTTAGTACGCTTTTGGTCTTAGCAGCAGAATATAATCATTTTTAACAGAACTTAAGGAACTGAAAATTAGCATGCTATGTACATTTCAAATTACAAGACTACATGTGTACATATAGTGCTTGTGGATGCATTAGAAAATCTTTACTATTACATGTTGCTGTTTTTTACTTACTTAAATCAATAGCTAAACAAATTAAAGTCATACTAGTGTTTCTCAGCCCAGTCATGTCAACATTTAAGTATTTAATACATATTTCTATTGGTTTAAATGTTAAGTATCTTATTTGTCTTGAAATATTATGGTTTTTTTATAACCATTTTTGGAAAATACACCAATGGATGTTGAAGAGAAGAAAATCTAGAAACAGAAAATTATAAACAAAAATAAGTGAAACAAAAAGCCAATTTGATAAATTATTTATGAGGTGACTTAGTATTGACTTATTCTATGACTACAGAAAGGTTCAACTAATGAGCACAACAAAGAATGATAGAGGAAAAGAAAAACATATTACTTCTAAAACTGAGACACACTCTAAGCCAGTTTAGTTTTTCATACAAAGAGCTAAGCATCTGGGCCTCAGGGCCACTTCCAAATGCCCTCAGGAAAGAGGGACAAAATGCAGTCATTCAGATCCTAAATATCCAACTGCATGACCCTGTTACAAAATCCTTTTTTATTCTGAAGGTGAGTCTGCTTCCTGGAATTTATGCTCAAATGCAATTTGGAGTTCTTAAAAACATTATCTCCTTAACTTAAACATTTTGCATTTGCATGAGACACCAGGGAATATGAAATGATGCACTAATTGAAACATGACTTAATAAGCAGTCCATGAAACCAGGAGAGCCCCTGAACTGTAATCCCAGCTTGGATACCACTTGCTGTGTTTCTTTGGTTTAATTGAATAATACACCAGAATTTTAGTTCCCCCATTTGTTGAAAGAAATAAACAGTGAAGCTACCAGTCACTGAAAAATTGAATAAATTAAATAGTTAATTTTGTGCCCTTTTGTAAGGATGAATTATATATGTAAAGTCGTGTTTGCTGAAAATAGAGCCTGCTGCCTGAAAGCCCTCTTCTACTGTGGAAAAGTCTACCAAAATCTATAAAGCATCCCTTGATTGCTGATTATATATATTGAGTATATATATTATACTCAATTTTGGTATCTTTATTTGAGTACTATGTTAATTTGTAATTCAACAAATAAAAATGGCATGAGTCATTAAGAAGAACAAGGTCAATCTATATATGTACTGATAGGAAAAATCTCCAAATCTATTGCTAAATGAAAAATAGAAAGGTACAATGCAAAGTATAGAGTAGTCGATGAGTTGAGGTAAGAGAAAGAAGGATGGGGAAAGCAGGAAAGGAAGCAAAAGGGAGAGGAAAAATGATTCTAATCCAGCCACAACGTGATGAGTTTTTCTGAGTGCTTAAGAACACTTTTATTTTATCCTCATAAATACAGCACCTGTTTCAATGCCTGGTTCAGATGAGATGGTAAGTGCATATACATGTTGTGACTATCATCTCTAGGATGTTGTGTAGGCATTTCACATATAAAGCAAAAAGAGTTATACCCAAAACAAATAAAGATTTTATAAACGCTTTTTTAAGGGGTTCTGAAATTATAAGCCGGCAAAACACAGCCAATAAGAAAAGGATCAAACAAACTGCATTATAACCATTTTGCTGAAGTATTGTGTAACTAATAAAAATTAGTTTTAAAAACTACGCAGCAATAAATAAAAATATTTAACAGTAGAAAGTTAAATAAAGGGGCCCTTGGATGCCTCAGTGGGTTAAGTGTCTGAGTTCAGCTCAGGTCCTGATCTCATTGTCCTGGGATCGAGCCCCTTGTTGGGTTCCATGGTTAGTGGGAAGTCAGCTTCTCTCTCTCCCTCTCCCATTGCCCCTTCCCCACCTGTAACTGTTTCTCTCTCTCTCTCTCTTTCAAATGAATAAATAAAATCTTCAAAAAAAAAGTTAAATGAAAAATGAAGTATCCACTAAAACTGGATACATGTATTCCCTATGATCCAGTAATTTCACTTCAAGGTGTATAGCCAACAAAAAATGTGTACATACATATTCACTAAAAAACAGAAGGACAAGAATTTTCATAGCAACACTATCTGTAATTAAAAAAACTATTTTTTAAAATTTATATCATATGATCTCCCTGATATGAGGAAGTGGTGATGCAACATGGGGGCTTAAGTGGGTAGGAGAAGAATCCATGAAACAAGATGGGATAGGGAGGGAGACAAACCATAAGTGACTCTTAATCTCACGAAACAAACTGTGGGTTGCTGGGGGGAGGGGGGTTGGGAGAAGGGGGGTAGGGTTATGGACATTGTGGAGGGTATGTGCTTTTGGGTAAATTGGAAGGGGAGATGAACCATGAGAGACTATGGACTCTGAAAAACAATCTGAGGGGTTTGAAGTGGCGGGGGGGTGGGAGGTTGGGGTACCAGGTGGTGGGTATTATAGAGGGCACAGCTTGCATGGAGCAATGGGTGTGGTGAAAAAATAATGAATACTGTTTTTCTGAAAATAAATAAATTGGAAAAAAAAAGAATAGGGTAGAAAAAAAAAAGAATTTAAAAATTAAAAAAAAAAAGAAGTGAAAAAAAAAATTATTCACTCTATGATAGATGGACAAAAGAAACATCCTTCAGCTCCACATGTATTTTCTTATTGTGGTTATTTTCACAGGAAATATTTTATTGTCAACCTTCAAAGCACAGAATGAGGAATCAGAAATCATTTCAACTGGGACTCGCATAGAATAAAGATAGATAACAGTTTTAAAAGTTTTAAAAGTCTTCATAGAGTCGTGATACGTAGACATACAGCAGGACACCACAGTTCATGGACGACGCGCCTGACCAGCCATCATGGGCTGCACCTCTATTGTCCGCAAGCGTAGGCGGAAGCATGCAGGAACACAAGGCGGTGCATTTTTTCCCAGTATTTCATGCATAGTTCCCTGCTCCACTCTGGGAAATAGCACTTCACTGAGATAGCAGCCTCTAGCTTCAGACATTAATTGAGCCACCAGGAGCCAAGAGCTATCAGCAAGAACAGGGGAAAGTGAGGTGGAAAGCCCTGGCCAGAGACCCCACGGGCAGGAGAGGGACAAGGGTGACCACAGGAAGAGCAGGAGCCAGAGATGGCAGTAGGCACCCCAGGAAGAGATGCCATGAGCTCTTCACTTGGTATAATGACTGCCCCAAGGTGAATGCATAAAAGCAACAATCATGACATCTCATTATATGCTGGCTCTTGTGTCAGCCCTCAGTCAGCATGACTGACTGACAAAGCTAAAAGTAAAACCAATAATAAGATTCCAGATTCCCTTGGTCTCTGACACCTCAGAGTGGTAACTGCTTATGAATGGGACAGCTACAGCCTTTGCCAACCTCAATTACTTCAAATAATCAAGTGTCACTTAACTAGTTTAAATAGTTTAAAAATTTCAGCAGTAACTTCTTCAAAATAAAAACCCTGCCCTATGTTTTTTTATGTTATCTCAATACCACAACTAGTAAAAGAGCAGACTAGCTAAAAGGCATCAGAAACACCATCAGAAAACATTTGGAAGACCCCAAACGTTCCAGCAGATCCCCAAGCAGTTTCTCTCTCCCACCAGAAGGTAGAGGCTTCTTTCTGCAAGACAACTGGTGGAAAGCAACTAATATGCCTGTTTTTTACAAAACAGCATCTGTTCCTCCTTTAGGAATATCATGAGTATTCAATTATTTTCACAGAAAGCTCTCCATGACCTCTCAATACACAAACAATAAAGCCCAGCTTAGGAACCTAGATCAGTCCTAGGAAAAAGATTGCTCTACTTCGTATTCAGGGAGTGAAATAAGAAGAAATTGCATATTTAAATTCAACTGATGTTAAAAGGATTTGCTTGTCCAAGCATTAAACATATTATGAGATTTAAATCACCATTACCCACAAAATAATCTCTTTGGAAATTAACCCAAAGCTGCAAATTTAGGTTGAAATTATTTAACAAGAGAGAATTCTATAAAATACTATATTCTTACAAGGACAGGTTTTCAGAATTATATACTAATAGCCTGAAACTTGAGGGTATTTTTCAATGTCTTTTTATTCTTTCATTCAACAAATACAGCTCAGGACCTACTCCTTAAAACAAAATATGGTAGCACTAAAGAGGATAAAAGGATCAACTGAAAGCAAAGTCTCCATGATTTTTTTCTTTAAAAGATTTGTTTGTTTATTTATTTTGGGGGAGGGGGAGCAGAGGGGGAGAGAGAATCCTTAATCAGACCTCTGCTGAGCATGGAGCCGGACAGCGTGGAGCCCGACACAGGGCTAGATCCCAGGACCCTGAGATTATGACCTGAGCCGAAATCAAGTCAGATGTTTGGTTTTTTTTGTTTTTTTTTGTTTTTTAAAGATTTTTTATTTATTTATTTGACAGAGATAGAGATCACAGGTAGGTAGAGAGGCTGGCAGAGAGAGAGAGAGAGAGAAGCAGGCTCCCCGCCGAGCAGAGAGCCCAATGTGGGACTCGATACCAGGACCCTGAGATCATGACCCGAGCCGAAGGCAGCGGCCCAACCCACTCAAGTCAGATGTTTAACCGACTGAGTGACCCAGGCGCCCCAAAGTCTCCATGACTTTATGATATAATAGGGAAATTGGCAGATACTATAATGACAATGTGAGAGAATACATGATCTTCTTACTGAATGACTTCTGTCGGCCTGACCCACTGTATCAAGTGCCAAGTATACACCAATATTCTAGATTCTGGGAGCTCATAGTATATTGGACAGGGCAGTTATATAAGCAAACAAGTCAAAAAACAACATGATAAAGGCTAAAGCAAAGGTTTATGCTCTCTGCTATAAAAAAGCATAGAAGAGAAAATGGCTAATTGAGCCAGCCAGAGAAATCAAAGGGGATTGATTATTTTTGGCACCTGGCAATTATATTGGGTTTGGGGGATGGGTAGGATTTCACGAGGGGGAGAATGAAATTGATGACAGAGAGGATATTCCAAGCAAAATGAACAGAAGACACAAATAAGGCACAAATGTGAGAAACCAGGGGGATGATAGACACTAGGATTCAGTTTTTATCTACTGTCCTGACATTATTTAGTAGCACCCCCTTACACTCAAAAGCACTATCTTTTGGATGTTACAGTACATGGTCAAGTTAATGAAAGAGCATATCTCAGTTCAGCACTACAGCAACCTTAGACAGATTAGGGAAGAAAGATAAGAATAAAGGAGCATATTAAGGAATCAAGGTTTCTGTCATCTTGTAGGCAATGAGGAGACATCAGAAATATTTAACTGGAGATATATCAGAATAGGTACTTTTAAAAAATAACAGTAGTTGCCTTTTTTTTTAAGATTATTTATTTATTTGACAGAAATCATAAGTAGGCAGAGAGGCAGGCAGAGAGAAGAGGAAGCAGGTTCCCCGCTGAGCAGAGAGCCTGATGCAGGACTCGATCCCATGACCCTGAGATCATGACCTGAGCTGAAGGCAGAGGCTTAACCCACTGAGCCACCCAGGCACCTTTTTAGAGGCTGGACTGGGTTGTAAGGCATGAATAGAGTATCTGATATTACAGAACTGATTAATGAAGAAGAAAATCCAGATCCTGGCAAAATCAATAGGACCTTAAAGACTATTCAACAAAAGAAGACACCAGGACAGCCTTTTTTTCTCATCTCCACTGAAGCTGTTTATAAACCTTTATCATGTCCTTTAAGCCCCTAACCATGTGTGCCAGATCCCAAGTAATAATCCAAGAATATGTCCACTAAGTTTCCTGGACTTAACTTCAAGATTTCTTCCATCTCTCTCTTATATCTTCCATCATCTTTCCCATCTTCATAAACTTACAAATATACCCATTTCTCCATCAATTAAAAAAAAAAAAAGCGTTCATTTTAAGCCTCTTCCCAGCTCTCTCACGGCAATCATCTCTATATTCTTGTAGAAGTGGTTTATACTCACCATCCCCAGCCTTCTACTGTCTCAGTTCTTCAGCAAATAAAAACAACAACCACAATAATAACTAATATGGACTGAGTGCTTACTAGGTTCCAGACACAAGAAGACTTATCAATCTTCTCACCAAAAACTCACAGCATAGGGGCCTGGGTGGCTCAGTGGGTTAAAGCTTCTGCCTTTGGCTCAGGTCATGATCCCAGGGTCCTGGGATCGAGCCCCACATCAGGCTCTCTGCTCAGCAGGGAGCCTGCTTCCCTCTCTCTCTGCCTGCCTCTCTGCCTACTTGTGATCTCTGCCTGTCAAATAAATAAATAAAATCTTTTTTAAAAAAAATTTAAAAAATAAACCTCACAGTATAGTTACTATTACTTAGAAAACGAGGCTCACAGAGGTCATCAAAGAGAGCTACTTTCTGGAGAACCTCAGCCAAAGAGGCCTCAGCCAACACTTACATATTTTTGACTCCTAATATAAATAATATGAGAACTGCCTCTTCCCACCTGAGCTCCAGACATATCCTTTGAACCCCCTACATGACATTTCTACTTGAATAATCTGCTGAAAACCCAAACTTTATACGCACAAAACTAAACCTAGAATCACTCCCTTCAATGACCTTTGCAAAAAACCTTCTGGTAGTTGACACTAGGCGCCTGAGGGTAAATTTTGGTTCTTCCTTCTCCACCTTCTTTCCTCCCTCAATCACCACTATCAACTGTTTTGCATGTCCCATAAGATGCATCTCCAAAGTCTCTTGCTGATTCATGCCTTCCTTCCCCTACACTGCCCAAATCCAACCCCACATCACCTCTTAACTACAGCATTATAATAACCACATATTTCAATCTCTCAACCATTCTATTCCTCCTCAACACACCAATCATAGCCATCTTATCTACACAAATGGTTACATCTGCAGATGCCCTACACAGGTCTAATCATACTCATACTTAGTACCTTTACAGGCTCAAAGCTTAGCTTACATGTCAGTTCCTTTTTCTAACTATGCTCTCTGCCCAAAGAAGAGTTAATCATCACTACCTTCAGAGTGTTTCCATCATAGTTCATGCTAAAGGAATACTTATCTCCTTTATAGCATATAGCCATGCATGTTGTATTTTGTCCTTCTCAGCCATGACTGTGTGTGCCTTGATGGCAAGGATCTGGACTTATTCAACTTTGCATACCCAGCATTCTAGCCTAGTGCTTAGCATCCATGTTAAATAAATGTTTGCCTTATCCATCAGTTTAGAAATGGCTGGATGATAACCATACACGGTCATGTCCATGTGCCGAACAAGCTTTAATCATCTTTCTTTCCAAATAATAAGGGTATTCATGGAGAATTTTACTACAAAACTCTCATTAGAAGGAAAATGGTAGTGAAAAACGGTACCCGGTATTTCTAGCCTGAAGCAGAAGGTGCCAGATCTCATGGAAACTTTATTACAAAGTGAATTTTCAGACAGGCTGTATTCTGCAAAGGTGTAGAGGTCAGATAACTAGCCGATTAACTTCTCTATGCACTTCCATTTTGAAGACTTATCTGAACGTTTCTGAGGTTTTTCTCCCCATCTCCTTTTGCTTTATCCTTCACATCCTCATCATTGAGAATGTTAATAGCCTTTAAAGAAATCAATATCCTGCAATCGGACTCTCACAACGAGTGCAGTGCAGGTCTGGCAGGTGAGTCATTATAGCACTGGTTATGGAAACAGCTGCAAACCTTTCCCAGGGACATCAGCTGGTATGCAAAAGGGCAGAATGTGGCCTTAAGATGAAACTGAATGCGAAGTCAAAATTAATTTAACTTATATTTTATTTATGAGTCAATGAATTAATAATCAAGGATATTTGCATGGGCAAGTTTTTTAAGCAGTAGAGTATCCTTTGATTGAATTAGTATTTCCCTTCAAAAGATATTTTAAATATTAGCATAATAGAGCATATTGGAGGGAAATCCAAAAATCCATTTGTGAAAATTCTTTACACCTTATGCAGGTATTACCTGCGTATCTAGTGGGTAGGTAGCAAAAGATGACAGCCTAATTTATACAGGCTAAAGCCATGACAAATTTTTGCTTTTATGAAATTTTCTTGTAGTAAAATTATATAAGAAATATCAGACTTATTGGTTTAACAATTTCTTTTTTTTAATTTTTTTAAAGATTTTATTTATTTATTTATTTGACAGACAGAGATCACAAGTAGGCAGAGAAGCAGGCAGAGAAAGAGGAGGAAGCAGGCTCCTCGCAGAGCAGAGAACATGATGCAGGGCTCGACGCCAGGACCCTTGATCATGACCTGAGCCAAAGGCAGAGGCTTTAACCCACTGAACCACCCAGGCACCCCATAACAATTTCTGATATAAATCAATATCCTTCAGCATTATTTTTATAAATTATGTCCAAAAAGCCTATTGAAGTAAGAATCTATTTAGGTTCAAGAGTGATAAACAAGGTAGGAATAAATGCTATTTGAATATCAGGAAACTGGGGCCTATCCAACTGTTCTTTATTTCCCCAAAGATGTAACTATTATATATATATACACTTATGGATTTGGCTTTGGCTGCCCAAATCTTTAATTTCTGGTTGAAGTGCATATATCCAGATCTTTCCTATGCAGTTATTTTCATAGACATTCATATGGAGATATAAATGATGGTATTTAAGGCTTTTATATTTATATCACACTGATAACATAATTTACCAAAGTATTTTTACTTAATCTTTTTTGTGGTTAAGAAAAGCATAGAGTCAAATCCCAACTCTGTCCCTTTATCACAAGTCACTTAACTTCCTCTCTGCCTCAGTTCTCTCATCTGACAGATTGAAATAAAAATACTACCTCCTTCAAAAGATTTTGTGAGGTTTAAAAGCAAATCCTTTAGAACAGTGCTTGATGCATGGCATAAATTCTATGTGTGTTGGCTTTCTATTATCAATGCTACTGTTTTCCTTATTTTTCTTAATTTCTGAGTATTATTCCAAATTCCAGAATCTCTGGGGATCACCTCCATCTCATGACTTTAAATACCATTCATGCACTGCTCTCAAACGTATGTCTCTGAGCTGTACCTCACCACTAAATTCTGACTCACATATAGAACCGTCCACTCCCCTTCCTTAGCAGGATGTCTAATAGACATCTCAGAGATAGCGTATCAAACCCTGTACTCCTGACCTTCCCTCGGCCTGGTTAATCCTACTACTCTCCTTCTAGCTGACAGGGCTAAAGCCCTTGAAATCCTCTCGGACGCCTTCGGTCTCTCTCACGGCATGTCCTGTCTATCAGGAAATTCTGGTGGCACTATCTTCCCTACACTCACATTCAAACTCTTTTCACTACATCAACAGCCCCGATGCTGGTCACAGCTATAATAATTCTCATTTAGATGATTCTAATAGCCTCCAAACTGATTTCCCTGCTTCTAACTTTGCCTCCTTTATTCTGTTCTCCACACAGCATTAGCAAGATTCTATTAAAACATACAGCTGACCTGGGGCGCCTGGGTGGCTCAGTCAGTAAGCATGTGACTCTTGTTTTTAGCTCAGGTCATGATCTCAGGGTCATAAGATTGAACCCTGCGTCTGCTTCACACTAGGTATGCAACCTGCATTAGATTCTCTTTCTCCCACCCCCTCGGCCCATCTGCCCCCCCAAGACCCCCACCCCCGCTCACTCTCTCCCTAAATAAATAAGTTTTAAAAATATTTTTTAAAAATACAGCAGACTATCTCACTACTCAAAACACTGCCGTGGCTCCCCACCATTCAGAGTCAAAGGCAGGGAATCCTCAAAAAAGCTACAGACCCTACCTGCAAAATCACCCCACTTCTGACCTCACTTCCTACTAGTCTTTCCTCAAGCATTGTCTTCCATGAGAATTACATGGCCTCCTTGCTATTCCATGAAACATCAGGCATGCTCCGCTGCAGGGTTTTTGCAATTATTAGAAAACTAACTAGATGTTCTTTCCCCAAATATCCACACGGCTCCCTCCTTCACATCCTTCAAGTATTTATTCAGATGTGACCTTCTCATTGAAGCCTCTCTGATCACATTATTTAAAATCACAAACCAGGTGCCTGGGTGGCTTAGTTGGTTAAACATCTGCCTTCAGGTGATGATCTCAGGGTCCTGGGATCAAGCCCCACATGGGGCTCCCTGTTCAGGGGGAGTCTGTTTTTCCCCCTCCCTGTGCTTGAGTACTCTCTCTCTCTCTCTCTCTCTCTCTCAAATAAATAAATAAATAAATGGGGTGGGGTTTTTTTGTGTTTTTTTTTTTAAATAATAAAATTACAAACCATCCTTCCCATGTTCCAACTCTGACCCTGGACTTTCTTTTTCTTCCTTTTTTTAAAATTTGTTTATTCATTTATTTATTTGTCAGAGATCACAAGTGGGCAGAGGGACAGGGAGAGAGAGAGAGAGGGCTCCCTACTGAGCAGAGAGCCCAATGCGGGGCTCGATCCCAGGACCCTGGGTCATGACCTGAGCCGAAAGCAGAGGCTTTTACCCACTGAGCCACCCAGGCGCCCTGACACTGAACTTTCTCATTCCCTGCTTTTTCTCCATTTCTTTCTTCTTGCAATCTCCCAATACTTTAGTTTTTAAAAGTTGTGTTTCTTGCCTATCTCTCCCGACTATAAGCCCTACAAAGGTATATATTTTTGTTTATCGTTCCAATGCTTTATCTCTAGTGCCTAGACAGTGCCTGGCACATGATAACTATTCATAAAGATCAATAGTAATAAGTATCAGTAAATATTTGATAAATAAATAAGTTAAAACCCTATGATTTATTTACCCATTTCCTTGATGAGAACATTTAAATGATCTTCTGTAATGTGAACATCTGTGCATGTCTTCCTAGAGTAGATATCAAGCAGTGGAAATGCAGGATTGAGTATTTGTACAAATTCATCTTAAAATTTACTGCCCACTTGCCCTCCAAAAATATCTGTAATAACTTATATTTCCAAGAATAATATGTAAAATACTCCTTCAACGTCCACCTTAAATATTAGTGCCTTTTAATCTATTGTTCCTTTTGCTTAGAATATCCTGTCTTCAGCTCTCATTCTCTCCCTGGTAAAATTCTACCCATCCTTCAAAATCCAAATCAACTGCCATGGTGGAAACATAAGCAAGCTTCTCTGATTTACCTGGCTGGCTCAATTAGCCAGGTAACTCAAAATAGAAGCTTCTTGCTGTTTCAGTGCTGTATTTCAAGTTAGTGAAATAGGAGCCAGAAGAGTTCATGTACTTTTCAAGTGGGAAGAACCAGGAGCATATGGGAGGAGAGGGTGATATCCAACACCTGCACACATGGGACACACAAAATAACAGATATTCTTATTAATTCCCCTTTTATACAGATGAAAACTGAGGTTTAAAGTGGTTGAGTAATTCACTCACATGCACACCTCCTAGGAACTCGTAGAATTTAGATTTTTAACCCAGGTCTTTCTGACTCCAAAACTGATGTTTTTTGGTTTTTGGTTTTTTCCATTATACTACATTTCTCCCATATGCTGCAAAGAAAATATACTTAAGTGTGTAAAAAAATTAATTGTGTTTCTTACAATTAATTACTTAACATTATCATTTAACAGTTGTATAATCTTCTACTAGTCCTTATGTCTCTTTGGACTTCAGCTTCAGAGGAGGGTAATGGAAGAAAAAAACAATAGTACTGACCAAAGCAAATCTATAGACGTAAGACCAACACATGGTAGCTGTCAGGAGATACCAAAGATGGTGACTCCATATGCCACTCTCCAGTGCCCCCAGATGAAGACTATTATGGACAAGGTCTCTCTAGAATGAGTGAACAGAACAGTGCTTACAATGAGAGTCATACTCAGGTTCGATACTAGCAAGCAGAGACAAAATGCCTAAGACCCACATTGAAGGATCTAGCTCCAAATCCCAGCTCCATTACTCCACTAGCTATACAAAATCTGACAAAGCATATACTCTTTCTCAGCCTCAGTATCCCATCTACCAAATGGGGATGATGGCAGTATCATTCTCATGGGAGGGTTAAATGAGAAAGTAAGCCTGCCATCCAATAATCTCAGTTGTTATTACCTATTTTTATTATACCACAGTGTACTCAAGTAGTCAGTAGAGGCACCTAAAATTTCCATTCACTCACAAATAGAAATAAAATCCAATATGCTTAGGTACCAGGAGCCAAGCCAGCAGAGTGAGTGTGCTCTATCTTGATGCCTGTAAGAACCTAGAAGTTTAACTTAAGGTTTTAAGATTTTATTTATTTACTTGAGAGAGAGGGATCACAAACGGAGGAGCAGCAAAGGGAGAGAGAAAAGCAGGCTCCCACCAAGCAGGGAGCCCAATGCAGGGCTCAATCCCAGGACCCTGAGATACTGACCTGAGCCAAAGGCAGAGGCTCAACTGAGGCACCCAAGTGCCCCAAGATCAGTTATTTAATACTTTAATTATCCTCTTAACGTTTTATTTACCATGTGATAATACCTATAAAAGTACTTTTTGTATTAGTGCATCTAAGATAACGTAAGCCGTGTGCCTGGCTAGCTCAGTTGATGGAACATGTGATCTCAGGTTTGTGAATTCAAGCCCCACGTTGGGTGTAGAGATTACTTAAACAAATTAAAAATTAATTAAAAATTTAAAAATATCTTAAAAGATAATGTAAGCAATCACGGCTTATGAATTGGTATTTGTTTTCATATGAAAAGGTCTTATGGGGGCGCCTGGGTGGCTCAATGGGTTAAAGCCTCTGCCTTTGGCTCAGGTCATGATCCCAGGGTCCTGGGATTGAGCCCCCGCATCAGCATCTCTTCTCAGCGGGGAAACTGCTTCCTCCTCTCTCTCTCTCTGCCTGCCTCTCTGCCTACTTATGATATCTGTCTGTCAAATAAATAAATAAAATCTTTAAATAAAAACCAAAAAGAAAAAAGAAAAGATCTTATGAAATGTTCAGGGTAGAGCCAAAGTTTATGCTATCTAAAGAAACGCAAAGATTGTGTGTACATTGATATATTTTTAATTAAGATACTACCAGAAAAATTTATAATTCCATATTTTGTTTTATTTTTCTTTAAATATTTTATTTATTTGACGGAGAGAGGCACAGCAAGAGAGGGAACACAAGCAGGGAGAGTGGGAGAGGGAGAAACAGGCTTCCCACTGAGCAGGGAGCCCAATGTGAGGCTTGATCCCATGACCCTGGGATGATGACCTGAGCCGAAGGCAGATGCTTAACGACGGAGCCACCCAGGAGCCCTATAATGCCATATTTTAAACAAGTGTAGGCAATTTTAGAATATTTGATATTATATTCAACCTATTATATAAGAGTTGCTGAATGCCATATTATGCATTATGTTTGTAAAGTATGTGTTCAATCCTCATGCAAAACTAAGGTTTAGTTTATATTTTTTTTAAAGATTTGTATTTATTTATTTGCAAGACAGAGATCACAAGTAGGCAGAGAAACAGGCAGTGAGAGAGAGTGGGAAGCCCCCCGATGAGCAGAGAGCCCAACACGGGGCTCGATCCCAGGACCCTGAGATCATGACCAGAGCCGAAGGCAGAGGCTTTAACCCGCTGAGCCACCCAGGCACCCCTAGTTTATATTTTTAAATCAAAATTAATTATGCAAAAACTTTCTTTCTAGTAAAATCTATTACACACCAGAAGACATGACTATGTAACTGAATTAAAACATTGTATGATATAATTAATTTTTTAAAATATTTATTTTTTGAGAGAGAGAGAGAGAGCGCGCATACAGGGGAAAGGTCCTGGGGAGTGGGAGAGAATCTCCAGCAGACACCATGCTGAGCACAGAGCCCTACACAGGACTTGATCTCACCATCCTGAGATTATGACGTGAGCTAAAATTGAGAGTTGTACGCTTAACCAACTGAGCCACCCAGTTTCCCCTGATCTAGTTAACTTTAATGTACATGTGCTATATATACAATACTTTGTAGGGTGAAAAAAGCTGTTATTTTAACTAAGGTTTGAGAAAGCATGTAGACATATTCATTCCCACACAAAAAGTTGGGGTGGGTGGATATGATGTTGGAAAAAAAGGCAAAAAAAAAAAAAATTAAATTTCCTTACTACTTATAGCCCATTGACAAGTTCTTGAAAGAGGCAGAATGACATTCCTTTAGGAACTCAGCTACTTCTATGTTAATACCTTGCTAAGGGCAAAAGGCAATCTTAGCCTGACCTCCAGGATCCTGTGAATCTACTTTAATATACAAAATACCTTTGGAAACTTCCTTTATCTCTATCCCCAGGATATATGTTGGCAATCATCCCCCAAGCATATGACCCACCAAGAGACATCTGAAGGGTCTCATGACTAAGGTTTTATTAGACAGTAATAAATGACCTTTCCCTGACAATAGCTAGCCCCCTCAAGGTCCTGGAAACCTTGCTTCCAAAATTCCTTAGAGACTTACACTATCCTTAACCCCCTCCCAACTTGATAGTATATAATGGACCACTCGTCATAACCCTAGAACATCTCTTTTTTCCCCTAATCGATTTTTAATTAAGTCAAGAAAATAATATTAAATGGTATGAAGTAATCAATCTTGTTGGAATACCAATAATGTAAAATCAGTTGCCTGAAATCTGTAATCTATATAGAAGGCCCCCAAAGTGTCTTAACATTAACTTCGGAAGCAAGTGTGTTTACTACAAAGCATGTGTAAGAGTGATCAAATAATTCTTCTTTAAAATTTCTAATTATTTAAATTTCTAAACTTTTTTATGAAAAATAATTGAAAGGAAAAATCTTTTCATATTATTAGCTACTATTAATTACAGACTACTTTTATCCACCATCTTAAAATAGTTTGAAAAAATGAATGAAAGCTATTCAAGACTTAGTTTATTTATTTTGTCTAACTTTATTTTTCACGCTATCAATGTTCTTTCACTTAACTTTCTACTTATAAAGTATTATAATAAAGTAAGTTCATATTAAAACACTGGATTGTTTTGTAAACAGCAAATGTCTCAGTTGTCACTTTAGAGGACAAATGTGGTATCAAATTAGTTTTTTGTATTTATTTTCTTATAAGACCCAAACTTACATTTCGGGGACTTTTATTCAAAATCACTACTGCTGAATTGCAAAATGTTGTCTTTGTCCTTAAGACCATGACAGAGAACTTTATCTGCATTCAAATTGCCTACTGGTTTGTGGTATTTCAATAATAAAACAGCAGGATTGAAGGCTCATGATGAGAAATCTGACTAATTACCTGTTAGATGATAGATGGTTGAAACTAGGCAGTGCCAGTCACTGAAAACAAAACACTTCGAGATATCAATCAGCTTCCTGACAAATCCAATTTCCCTCACATTCAGCGGACAACAAATGGGAATTTTACCTCTACATTCACAGAGTGCAATGTTTTAACTTTAAAATATGCATAATGATATTTTAATAAAGTACAGGGTTTTAATAAGTTAGTATTTAAATACCCAACATATTCATATTTCAATTTCACAGCTTTTAAATAGATAGGTGGTGGAAATAATTAACATTGTAAATCTGTATTGTATTCCATTGAGGAGGGCAAGGTGTACTTAATAGTAGTTTTCTTATTTTCTTTCTGCATTTTCATTGAACCCAAATTATTCACAACAACTCTAATGGCTGTATTCACTCTCTTCATTTTTTTTTTTTAATTTTGTGGTAAATGAGTTGGATGTACATTCTACGTGAGATTCGAAAAGCAGAATGCCCAATTAACACTGCCACATATCAGCATGTGGGCAGAGTTAAAGCAAAGAGGGATTGAAGCATGGAAATTGAATGTAGGCCCAGAGAAACACCTCTTTCTCCCTATAAGAAGTGATTACATAGTCAATATTTGAAATTTATGATTAACCTTAATAAGTTATAACCTTCAGTATCCAATTTTGTGATAAAAACAAGAAAATTAAAGGTGGCAGAGAAATAGGGAAAGGAAGAGAGATAATTTGGTTCCTATTTATTGAAGAAAACTGAATTTGTAGGCGAAGATCAAAAAGTTTAATAGTGGGGCACCTGGGTGGCTCAGTGGGTTAAATCCTCTGCCTTAGGCTCAGGTCATGATCCCAGGGTCCTGGGATCGAGCCCCGAATCTGGCTCTCTGCTCAGCAGGGAGCCTGCTTGCCCCTCTCTCTCTGCCTGCCTCTCTACTTGTGATCTCTGTCAAATTAAAATAATAATAATAATAATAATAATAGTATGTAGTCTGAAAGCAGGCACTTTCAAATGTTGTTAGTGGGAAGGTAAGTTGATACAGCTTCACTGAAGAACTACTTGACAATAACTATCAAAATTTAAATGCTTAGACACAGTAATCCACTTTAAGGATATCTCCAATAATTATCCCCATATATCTCTTTGAATGTTTACTGTAGTACCATCTTTAATTGTTTTTTAATATTTTTAACTGGAAATAACTTAAGGTCCCTCCATAGGGAATGGATTCAATAAAGTATTTATACCCATGCAATAGAACACTATGTAACTACATATAGTGTTTTGAAGTAGATCTCTATGTGCTGTTCAGGAACAACAACCAAGATACATTTTAAGTGAAAGTAAGCCAAAAACACCTCAGCTTTTTAAAAAAATTTAAAATAAGGGGTAGAAATATAAATACATGTTTGATTATTAATAGAAAATTTATGAAGGGATACATAAAATGCTAGCTATGGCTGCCTTTGGGAAAGGAGTTTAGAGATCTGAAAAGGACTACTTACCTTCCATGGCATACTCTTAATTTTTTTGAAATTTTGCCATGCTCTTTTATATCTTTTCCAACGATAAACAAATAAAAGAAGAGAGAGAAAAAAGGAAGGAAGGAAATACATGCACACAGATGGGCTGTTTGACTGCAAAGTCCGTTCTTCTGTAGCTGTTTCACAGTCAAAAACATGAGGAGAGGTGATTAAATTTTTTAAAGCAGCCTAAATTCTGCATGTTTCTGACATAACCCTGAGAACAGAAACAAAAGACATTGCCTGAGTTGATACTAATGAGCTGAACTTGAACATGACCATCCCCTGAGGCTGACTGCTTGGCTGTGACCTAGTCTGTGACTAAGAACTGTGATTGAGTGTTTGAGGACTGCAGTATCTAATCCCAGCCACCTGGGAGAATGAAAGGTCATTCTGGCAGTGAAGCACTTCAAGCTTACACTTTGTGTACCCAGCCAGGCAAAGAAGGGGATTTACAAGGACTATAGAACTTAGAAAAGTTGGAAAAGTTGGAAAGTCCTCCATAACTCACCCTATTCCAGAATATTATGGAGCTATTGGAGTGAGATACCTGTCCTTTCAGGACAATAAAAGACATGTTGATACACACATACACACCTGCAGACACATTCAGATACACACACATACACCCACCATGCTTTGTCCTCTCATGCACTCTTTGCAGAATGGGAATTAGATACCTGCAAAAGTCAAAGAAAACCTAGAAACAACAAAACACAGTATCAGAGCTAACCTTATCAGTAGAAGGGATAAGTCTTTAAACAAGGCATGATTA
The DNA here is from genome assembly GCF_020171115.1 of Neogale vison. Classification (NCBI taxonomy): domain Eukaryota; kingdom Metazoa; phylum Chordata; class Mammalia; order Carnivora; family Mustelidae; genus Neogale; species Neogale vison. The sequence continues at coordinate 73,661,154 of NC_058096.1, read as the reverse complement.
AGGAGCACATATATATTTGACTGGAAATCTCTACCATAGAGGGCATTAGCTCATTAAATACAAAATCAGGAATCTAAGGTATAAAAAACCTGATGAAAAACTGATGTAGAGGTGACTTCTGTAATGACAGGCCTCCTTGGAATGACAGGGCATAGAAAGCAGAGATGGACTTCGAAAGGAGAGAAGAGATTTAAACCACCAACTATGAATAAAAATTAAAATTCACTCACTCTGCTGCTGTTTAAACACCATCAATGAAGAGAAATTAAAATTCATGGAAAGAGGAGATTTAAAACAAAATCTTTACTCGTTTTTTGTTTTTTAGAGAAGGGGAGAGGCAGGAAAGGGAGAGAGGCTCTTAAGCAGGCTCCAAGCCAGAGCAGAGCCCTATAGGAGGCTCAATCTCAGAACCCTGAGATCATGACTCAAGCCAAAATCAATAGTTAAATGCTTAGATGACTGAACCACCCAGGTGTCCCAAAATCTTTATTTGTTTCTAAATTTATCCCAGGCTCACCCCATTCTAATCAGAAAATTTGTAGGTACAATAAGGGTACAGATACTTGTATAAATAACAGAAAAAGAATCATTCCTATGCCTTCTAACATCTTTTCAATTAAATATATGTATTTATTGTATATACTTCAAAATATAAAGATTAACTATGAAGATGACAAAGCATTCAAAAATTATATTAAATAAGAAAACAAGAAAAAATTTGTGCCATATGAGGATGTAGAGCAACTGGTACTCTCCACATAAAGACTGAATAACAGGAAAATAATGCAGATGGGGGGCACCTGGGTGGCTCACTCGGTTAAGCCTCTGACTCTTGATTTTGGCCCAAGGTCATGATCTCAGGGTCTTGAGATGGAGCCCGCATGGGGCTCTGTACTGGGTCTGGAACCTGCTTAAGATTCTCTCCTTCTTCTCCTTCTGCCTCTCCCTCCTTAAAAAATGCAACTTGGCACAGATTGCATAGAGCACTGAGTGTGGTGCAAAAATAATGAATACTGTTACACTGAAAAGAAATTTTAAAAAAAATGCAACTTGGGATGACCAACATAAAAAAAAAATTAAAAATATGAAACTCAAAGAGAAAAGTTTAGAATGTTATTTTAAAAAATCATGGGCTTTTGGTTTGGCTTTTGGCTCAAAGGAGAAGAAGCTGCAAGTGTCTTCAGTCATCCTGAATCCCGATTCATCTGACACCAGCCATCTTCACCACGCCACTTAAGTTGGACCCCAACAAGATCAAATTCATACACTTGAAGTGACCGTGGGGATGTGGGTGCCACATCTGCCCTAGCCCTGAGGAATAGCCCCGTGAGTCTGTCTCCAAAAAAGGTGGTGATGACATCACCAAGGCAACTGGAAGGACTGGAAGGATCTGAGGATTACAGTGAAACTGACCATTCAGAACAGACAGGCCCAGATTGAAGTGGCACCTTCCTCTCTCTACCCTGGTTATCAAAGCCCTCAAGGAATTGCCAAGAGGCAGAAAGAAGCAGAAAAACCTTAAGCACAGTGGAAATAATTAGTTTAGAGGAGATTGCCAACATTGTTGGACAGAAGGGGCACCAATCTTTGGCCAGAGAACTATCTGGAACTATTAAAGAGATCCTGGGGACTGCCCAATCCGTTGGCTGCCATGTGGAAGGCCAACATGCTCATGACATCATAGATAACATCAGCAGTGGTGCAGTGGAATGCCCATCTAGTTAAGAACTACAAGGAAAAGTTTTTTTTTTTTAAAGATTTATTTTATTTATGAGAGTGTGTGTGAGAGGGTGGGAGGGCAGAAGGAGAGGGAGAGTAGCAGACTCCCTACTGAGCATGAAGCCCAACAGGCACTGGATCTTACAACCCTAAGATCATGACCTGAGCCAAAATCTAGAGTAATTGGCTTAACCAACTGGGCCACCAGATAACCCACAAAGGAAAATATTACAATGAAGGATCATTTGACAACCAAAAAAATAAATAATAAATAATCAAGGAAAATAAAAATGAAAATAAAGCACAGAAGGAAGGCAAAAAGGAGTAAAAGTGTAATGTATTTTTATTCAAAGTTTCCAAATATGAAATGCAAATTAACAAAACAAGCTTCTTCAAGGAATCAATTATTTGTATTATCAAATTATATATATGTGTATTATATAAGGTACATTCATAAGAATTAATTCAAAAAATTCAAGCTATAAAATATTCTAAAATAATAGGAGTATTTTGAATCTTTAATAAAGTTATCAAAGTTTAACAATCATGCCTACTCTTTCTCTTATCATTTGCAATTCATGAAATTTCTCAAAGGACACAGTTACCAGAATACACATTTTTCACCAAAAATGTCAAACAAATCTTAAACTCAGGCCCCAAAATTAGTCGACAATAGACCACAGAGATTTTCAGAGAACTGGAATCTGGCAAGTGTCTTCCTACTTCATAACCAGACAATGACATAAATTCACCAAAAATTATTCAAGGATGAGCAAATCAACATTTGAAAACATGGATGAAGTTGAAGGACTAGAAAAAATAAGTTTCAAAATTATCTTTTATTTTTAATAATAGATATAAAAGTAAATTAATTTTAAACACATATATTGGCTATCCCCCTAAGCAGCAACAAATATTCAATGACTCTTGAAAAGTTTTTGAGAAATGCTAATGAAGCATCCTAGTACTCATGCTCAGGAACAAAAGGACAGACTCATGGTGGACAGTGGAGAATGAAAGGACAAAGAAGTCAAGGTATTGGGAAAAGTAAGGGCAACTTAAAACAAAATGGGTTAGAAACTAAATGTTCAGTGGTAGACTGGTACTGAAACAGTACCAGTGGCTCAGTCAGAAGAACAAGAGACTCTTGATCTCAGGGTTATAAGTTCGAGCTCCACATTGAGTGTGGAGCCTACGAAGAAGAAGAAGAAGAAGGAGAAGGAGAAGGAGAAATAGAAGAAGAGGAGGAGGAAGAAAGAAGAAGAGGAAGAAAAGGAAGGAGGAGGAGGAGGAAGAGGAATAAGAGAAAAATGAGGTGTGGGGACAAAAGAAACACTTGAGTTGTCCATATAATTTGGGGTATGAAAAGGGATAGCATTAATAATTACAACTGCTACAGGCTAAGCTAATGCTTTCCTGGGAAGTCCAGGATATATGATCACTCTACTATTAACCAGCAGGTTTCAAATGTCAGACTAATGTGATTTAAAATTTGCTACAAAAACAAAAAAGAGAGAACGACTTGTAACTGCAAACATTTGGATCATTAGCAACCACTTTTTTTTTTTTTTTAAGTCTCTGTCCCAGAGCATTGCCTAACCACTGATTCTTCTGGACCAGAAGTTGCAAACTGGTGGCCTGGGGTTGGATCCAGCCTGCAGATGTGTTTGCTTTGGCCTGCAATGTACTGGGTGCAGATTGCTTTTCTTAAAACTTTGAGTTCATTGCCAATATTTCCAAGCTGAAAGATGTCATGTTAAAATCCAGATTTCTATCTTCTCTTGAAAAACTTAAGGAATGTTAAGACAAGGCAAACATTCTTATGTGTCTGCAAGTCCACCCCAGTCCTCACTTCTCCCTAGTGATTCTAATTCTGAGCTGCTTTTTGTTTGGTTTCTTCTTTGGCACCTACAGATACTTGACTTTTCAACTTTTGGCCTAGATCAAGCTCCCTTCATTAGATCAATGAAAGTGAGGTTGCCTGCAAAAACTGTCACTTTATAAGCAACTGAAAGTAGAAATCAACAAACCCAGACAATTAATCTCGAAATTCCTGAGGATATGTAGACTTTTCTTTTTTTTTTTTTTAAGTAGTCCTCACACCCAGCACAGAGTCCAATGCAGGGCCTGAACTCAAAACCCTGAGATCAAGACCTGAGCTAAAATCAAAAATGAGTTCAAGCTTAATTAACTGAACCACCTAGGTGCCCCCAAGATTTATAAACTTAAAGCCCAACAGAAGAAGCTAACTCTATTTAGAAAATTCCTGTTTAACTTTTCTTCTTTCAGATCATTTCCTATTTCCCTGAAGTAATTTAGCTGGAACTATGTGAGTAGAGCTCCCAGAAATTCTCTTACTAAAAAAGACAACAGCCAATCGACAGCCCACTGGCAAAATGCACTGTTACAGGCCCCAGCCCAATGACTGTTGCCCACCCTATTTCTTTCAACAAGCCCGGAACATCACTGAGTGTGTGATTATTAGCAAATCTTCATTAATTACAAGCCTCATAAACAGCTGTGCAATGTGGGAGGTTGGGAAGAAACAGCTCCTGTCTTCATAAGGGAGAGGTGGAACTAAAAGGGGTTTCTAGCTACAAAGCATTCCAAAACAGGATGAGTTGTTTTGAGAGTAGAGAGAATAGCATCAGAAAGCAAGAATGCTCACCCTAAAGATTGGTACCCAAACAACAACTAAAAAAGCTTCCATTCTTTATCACAAAGAATAATGGAGATCTATAGTTGGTTTCATTATCAACTTATACAAACATATATTTTGGGGAAAAAAATTACTGGTAAAATTATCTAGGGCCTGCACTGGTTATCTCTTATGAAACAGAAAACTCTATTTGCCTGCTTACTGTTGCCCTAATCCAAGGAAGAGAGTTACTGGAGAACATTCTGGAGGATTTTATTTTCTACTGGTTTCCATTATGAAATCCCCCACTGCAGCTGGGTTTATGTCAATTCTTGCCTCTACGTGGTTTGGTCTCTCCTACTAACTATGGATTTCCACTGAACATGTCATCTGCTTCAGTGTTTTAGGGTAGGGATGATTGACATTTTTGGTACTAAAATAGAAGAATTAAGACCTATTTAAAGAACTATCTTAAATACTTGGTGGTCATTCATATAATTAAAAATTATGGAATGATTAAGAGAAAAGAGCTAGAGCTATAGAGTATGAATCCCTAGTACATATTGCTCCATAAAAAGGTGCCAAATACATAATATCTACATAAAAATACCATTTTATTCATCCTATGTGCCCATTATCTCCAGTTCCTCTACGCCTATCGTCACCTTCAAAACTACTCTCAAGAGATCATTATCTCTACGATCACAAACCCCCTGAGTGTTCATGTCAAATCATTAATACCCGCTGATACTGAAATAAATGTTCACTTCTTTGTCCCCATCTGACCTGACCTGCCACTATATCTGACACAACTTATCACTCCTTCCTTCTTGAAATACTTTCTTCACATGGCTTCCAGGACACCACCTCTCCTGGTGTTCTCTCTCACTCACTGCTTCTCTGTCTCCTTTGCTAATTCTTCCATATCTTTACATCTTCTAAATTTCGGAGAGACTGACTTGAGCCTCAGACCTCTTCACTTCTTTCATTACCTTTGTTTTTTGGTGGTCTCATTCAGTCTTAAGGCTCTAAATACTATCACTATGCTGTTGACTCCAATCCAACTGCCTGCTCAGTCACTCCACACAAAGGTCTACATTTTTTTTTTAAGATTTTTATTTATTTGAGAAAGAGAGAGAGTAAGAGAGAACACAAGCAGGGTTAGAGAGAGAGGGAGAAACAGACTCTCTGCTGAGCAAGGAGCCTGACTCAGGACACAGTCCCAGGACTCTGGAATCTTGACCTAATCTGATGGCAGGCACTTAATCAACTGAGCCACACAGGAGCCCCCATACAAAAGTCTAAAGGCATATTTAAACAAACACTCCCAAAACTGAGTTTTTAATTTCCACCACCCCAACACACATGCCCTAAAAACTTCCCCTTTAACAGTCTTTAGCACAGTTAATGAAACCAGCATCTTTCTAGTTATTCAAAGTCAAACTTGTCAATCTTGACTTTTCTTTTTCTCTCACATCAATATCTAATCCAGAAGCAACCTCTATCGGCTCTACCTTCAGAATCAACCCGGAATCTTGACTACTTGCCACTCTCTCTACTACTCTTTTGTCCAAATCACTATTATCTCTTGCCTGAATCACAGTCATAACCTAACATCTGACTGCTGCCAGCCTCCCTTCAGTCTAGTCTCAACTCAGAAACACAATGATCCACTCAAAATATGACAGATCAAGTTACTTTGCTCAAAACCTTACAGTATCTTCTGCCTCACAGAGAATACAAGTAAAGGACTTAAACTTGTTAACAAGAACCTGAGTGACTAGTCCCAACTCCTCCCCAGCTCCCAGAATCCATTAGTTACTCTGACCTCCCCGACTCTTCTCCCCCTTGTTTATTCTGCTTCAGACTCAAAGAACTTCATGTTCTTTGAACATTCAATCACCTGCTGTTGTTCCCTATGTTTATAATGTCTTTCCTCTAGATTACCTCTTATAAATTTTGGCTCAAATGTCACCTTCAAATCGGTCTGTTCTCTGACCACTTATTTCCTATTATCTTCAGGATCCATTTTTCCGCATAACACTCATGATCTTCCCAAGTACCATATAACACACTTAATAAGCTACATAAGTAGGTACATAAGCTACTTTTATGTCTGTCTGTCTCCTCTAGAAGGTAAATTCCATGAAGGCAACAATTTTTGTTCATTTTATTCAGTGCTAAATCTCCAGTGCTTTCAACTAATATTTGTTAAATGGGGAAATGAATTTATATATTATAATATATTTTTCATGGAATATGTGTAGGTGTGTATAACTCTAAGCTTCATTTAGCTCTAGAGAGAGTACTAAGTAGGGAGAAGGTAAATGGGGTCGTGATTTGTGTGCTATGGGTGGAAGAGGTTATCAGAATGACACTTTATCCTTAAGTATTATGTCAAGGTTTTAAATGTGGTATAGTCATTATTTTTATGTAATAGGGGATTGATTTTTTTGTCAATTATAACATCTCACCAGCACATACTGTGTAGCTCCGATCTCCCACTCCCCTCTACCAGCTACAGCTGTTTGGACCAGTGTATATATCTGATACTTAAACGGGGAAAATCAAATTATCTCTCATAGGAAATTGAAATTGGTCATTGCAAGACTAAGCCAGTCAGAGAACTGTGAAAATTAGAACCATAGGCCACATGGAATTTGAGACCAATGTCAAACAATACCATATATAGAGTGAAATTTGAGAGAGACAAAGAAACCGTAACTAAGAAAGCTTAGGCAAAAAAAGAGAAACAGGGGATGGACCAGATATGTAGAGACAGAGATGCATGTGGCCTCCTACTTTCTATTGTCCACCCACATGCAGAAACTACACTTTGTTTCCTGTCCATATTCCTTCTTATCAATAAATACCCTTTTTAAAATTTCTTTTCACTGTTCCAGAATTCATTGTTTATGCACCACACCCAGTGCTCCATGCAATATGTACCCTCCATAATACCCACAACCAGGCTCACCAAACCCCCCAACCTCCTCTCCAAAACCCTCAGTTTGTCTCTCAGGCCCACAGTCTCTTCTGGTTTGTCTCCCCCTCCGATTTCCCCCAACTCACTTCTCCTCTCCATCTCCCAATGTCTTCCATGTTATTCATAATGCTCCACAGTAAGTGAAACCATATGATACTCGACTCTCTCTGCTTGACTTATTTCACTCAGCATAATCTCTTCCAGTCCCGTCCATGTTGCTACAAAAGTTGGGTATTCATCCTTTCTGATAGTGGCACAATACTCCATTATATATATGGACCATATCTTCTTTATCCATTCGTCCATTGAAGGGTATCTTGGTTCATTCCACCGTTTGGCGACTGTGGCCATTTGCCGCTATGAACATTGGGGTACGTGTGGTCCTTCTTTTCACTACATCTGTATCTTTGCGGTAAATACAGGGTAAAATTGCAGGGTCATAGAGTAGCTCTATTTTTAATTTCTTAAGGAATCTCCACACTGTTTTCCAAAGTGGCTGCATCAACTTGCATTCCCACCAGCAGTGTAAGAGGGTTCTCCTTTCTCCACATCCTCTCCAACACGTGTTATTTATTGTCTTAATTTTGGCCATTCTAACTGGTGTAAGGTGGTATCTCAATGTGGTTTTGATTTGAATCTCCCTGATGGCTAATGATTATGAACCCTTTTTCATGTGTCTGTTAGCCATTTGTGTGTCTTCTTTGGAAAAGTGTCTGTTCATGTCTTTTGTCCATTTTTTGACGTGATTATCTGTTTTGTGTATGTTGAGTTTGAGGAGTTCTTTATAGATCTTGGATATCAGCCCTTTGTCTGTAGTGTCATATGTGAATATCTTCTCCCATTCTGTGGGTTGCCTCTTTGTTTTATAGACTATTTCCTTTGTTGAATAAACACTCTTAAATCAACTACATTAAATAGAATTCTATTTCCTGTGATGTTTGAATCTTGACTTAAATAGCAATATCTTTTCTATAGTATAAATTAAGACAATAACCCAACATTGGAAAAATTATAAAATATAAAAAAGTGTGCTCAATGGTGAACCCACTGCTTTTAATTAAAATATATAAGAAGGCTAAGACCAAGCCTGATTCTTTTTGTTGTAGGATTGCTCAAATCTGTATTAATTTGCATACCCTCATTATTTAAGTTTCATCACTGTTAAAGCTATTCTTAATATTTATTCAGCAAAAACTCCTTAATTCTGCCATACATTCCCATCAATTAAAACAGCTGTTTTTAGCCTGAATATTGCAAATCCTTGGTGGGGAGAGTTTCATGTAATTTGCTCCTACTAATAAAGTACATAAATTTATGACTTTTTTCCCTTTTTGTAGACTTGAGAAGTTACAGTTCCTTGCACTCCCATACGCACACATTAGTGGAAGAGAATATGGTGCTTTTACAGGTGGAACAACAAGACTCACACATTATCATCAGCCTGTTTTACTATTTCCCCAACCATAATTTGAAATATCCAAAGGAGATATGTGGCACAAGTGTGAGCCTCTTAAAAGACCAGTCACTGACTCAGAAAGGCATTTTCTGGCACCTTGAGTTAGGGCATCCCCAAAAACAGCATCTATTACACTGTCCCATCTCACTTAGTATTATTTCATTTATTATTTTCTGAAACTTTTTCTACTTGTTTCTTTTGTTTATTTTGTCTTTTTCACTTGAAAAAATTCCATGGGCTCACTAGTTCCATAGGCTCTAGAACCCAAGATGCCTGTTTTGTTCCTCACCATTTCCGTAACACCTTAGAATATGTTGCACCCCACACAAAACAGTTACTCAGCAAAGACTTGTGGAGAAGAGTAAGCGAATGGTTTAACTGACATGCCAAATGAATTCCCACTCTAGCACCTTTAGATTTTGTCTTTCTTAAGCCAGAATCCCCTTCCTCTTGTTCTCTTCCTGACTGGTTCCTTCACATCATTTAAGTCTCAGTTTAAATGTAAGCTCCTCAGAAAGGCCACTGATTACACGAACTTCTCCACCCCTCAACGCCTCCATATCACAATACACTGGCTTAGTTTAAGCATAGCATTTACGACTATCTGAAGTTCCCCTTTGTATGTTATTCCTTCCATCTTAATTGTCACTGCCTACCCCCACCATAAGAATGTAAGCTCCATGAGGAACTTTGATTTATCACTGCATCTCCAGACCTTAGAAGAGGGCCTGGGACTCAGAAGCCATTCAGCAAATATTTGTTAAATGAATGAATGAAAGGTTGAGAACTGCAGTTTTAAAATATATATTTAAAATACATGCCCACTGCTCTTCAGTATAAGGCAACAGACAACAAATTAAATTGCTATATGCATAAATAATTTTTGAACAATTAAAATTTTACATAATATCTAGATAAAAAAAATTTACAAACTATATTTCCAGGTGTATTTAGAATCCTGGTTGGGTGCAAGTTGCTTATAATCAGTAGCTTATTTAACTTTGACTATGCTCACTTACTAGTTTCCAAGAGAGAAAATCTTTCTACCTTTCCTTATATAGACTAGAAAATGAAATTGCAAAGGAGATTCCACTACAATTAAACCACAACTATTTAGATTTGTTAAATGTATGCTACTGTCCAATGTATTTTTGTGTACAAACACAGTTCGTAAAGGAAGAAAATGTTCAATTCTAAAATCGTAACAAAACCCCCCAAACAAACAAACAAACAAAAAACCTTGCATGTTTATATCCACAAACAGAATTTAGTTTCACTTCACAACAGATTCAGATATAAAAGCAGGGGAGGAGTCCCTCCTCTGGGACAGAAAAGTCACAATTACAATCTCCCTAAGTCATCTGTTACTGAATTGGTCCATAGTAAGCAGAATGGAACTATTAAATATGGAGACATTCACCACTAAGTCAGTCCTATTTTATGTCTTGCAGTATTTCCTCTATACAACCATCACCAACCAATAGGTGGGCACCTGTAAGATCTCCCTTATACTCATCACTTTTGGGGAATCTTTTCTAATTAACTTCATTCAGTCAACAATTAGGACAACCAGTCAAAACAGATAAAAATGCTTACCCTCATGGAGTTTACATTCTAACTACATCACATTTACTTTATAGATAGATAAAACTAAAAAATGAATAAAAAATCAATAAATATAGATAAAAATAGAATGACGAATAGCAGATACTTGATAGAGATGAATATATAGAGTCAGAGATACACCAACAGATACTATGGTTGGTACGTAAACACATAGTTATCCTATATCTCCCAGGGCAGTCAGAATTATATCACTAAAGAGTATGTTTGGGATATAAATCAGATATGTTGCTTTCCAATTGTTTTCCTGTAACATTATGTGTGCATGTTATCCTCATTATGGGCTTCCCCTGAGCAGAAATATGTTCTTCATTTTCTTTGTACTATGTTCAGGGGGCAAGTTGTACAGTGCCCCCAAATAGGCTGTGAGTTCATTAACTGAGTGTTTGTTGAATAATACATGGCATTTATAAGGTGCTTTTTAACTTTTTAAAAGGCATTTTCATGCATATTATCATTATTAATATCATGTACATATTCTTACTCTAATGCTAGATCAAGAAGAAGACAGCTATTATAGTAAGGGTAATGGCAGTAACAAGTAGTATGTTTGAGACCACCAGCCTTGTTTGCTAAGACTCTGTCCAAGGTTGTTGCTGTTTGCCTTTTGTTTTTGGAATCTCTATGAAAGTCCAGACTCTAGAAATCACACACACCAGGAAGTTTAAAATCACAGCAACAGAAGCAGGATAAAGGAAACAACTTTGGGCCCAGAGAAAAAGTCAAATCCAAGGGCACAACCTAGGGCTATAGTCAATGACTTTTAAACTTTACTTTGTTAAAATGTAGATTCCCAATCAACACCCTAACCCATATATTCTCATTCCTTAGACATGAAGTGAAGTACAGGAATATGAATTTGTATAAATACCCCCCCTCCAATATTCTGACCCAAAGAGCACCTGGGTGGCTCAGTCAGTTAAGTGTTTGCCTGTGTCTCGGGTCATGATCCCAGAGTCCTGGGATGGAGACCAGCATCAGAATCCCTGCTCAGCAGGGAGTCGGTGTCTCCCTCTGCCCTCACCCTCTTTGTGTTCTCTCTTACACAGTCTCTCTGTCAAATAAATAAATACAGTCTTCAAAAATTATTCTGACCCAGAGCACCTTGGTGGCTCAGTGGGTTAAGACTTTGCCTTTGGCTCAGGTCATGATCTCAGGGTCCTGGAATTGAGCCTGGCATTGGGCTCTCTGCTCAGCCGGGAGCCTGCTTCCCCCTCTCTCTCTGCCTGCCCTCTCTGCCTACTTGTGATCTCTTTCTCTCTATCAAATAAACAAGTAAATGAAACCTTAAAAAAAAAAAAAAAAAGAGGGGGGTGTCCTGGGTGGCTCAGCGGGTTAAAGCCTCTGCCTTCAGCTGGGGTCATGATACCAGGGTCCTGGAATCAAGTCCCGTGTTGGGCTCTCTGCTTAGCAGGGAGCCTGCTTCCCCCCTCTATCTGTCTGCCTATCTGCCTACTTGTGATCTCTGTCAAATAAATAAATAAAACCTTAAAAAAAAAATCATTCTGGCCCAAGTCTTCTGAGAAACACTGGTCCAGAGAGAACTTCCCTGACTGCAAAGGCTGGACTGGGGGCCGGGGATAGTTAGTCAGTTCAATGAATGGCTTCCACAGCTTGGCTTAGTATCAAAAGTCTGTTACAACAGGCATAACAGAGTGATAAGAAAAGCCATCATTTCTGAGTGCTCTCGTAAGAACCACTGCTGCTGGAGATGCATGCACCAGGATCTACCCCAGGGAAGAAAGAACTAGAATGCTTCTAATGACCTAGTTTCATAGTACTACCTAGACTGGTTTGTATTCTTGGGGGGATTTGGGTCCCAAGCAGGAAAATCTAGCATAGTCAGAACATGGAAGAAAACTATGACAGGATGCCAATCTTTGGGCAGGACAGGTTGAGAGGAAGATAATTTTGCACTTTGAAGGGTTTAGTTATTCTTATCCCTAATATTCTAGATCTGGTTAGAAAATGGAGAAGGGCAACATAAGCTAAAACTAGAGGCCCACTATAAAAACTGAAATCTGAAAATCATAATTCAATTCCAAGTTTCATGAGTTACATTATGAGGATGCTGTGTTTTCCATTTCCATCAGAAATGGCCTAGAAATCAAGTGGGAAGGACAGGTGTGTTATGGAAGGAGAAAGAACGAGGCAGAAGTTAACCCTGAACTTCAAGAGTCTATATTTCTCACCAGAAAAGTAGATGGCACAGCATTATGCTATCACAAGAATTTCATTTTAAAATCTATAGCTATCATTATTTTCCCCACATGATAAGAGAGGTTCTACCATAATCAACGCATAAAACAACCACAAGTAGAAACTAACAAACAGATCTTTTCATTGATATTGGAATATTTAGATGACAAACATTCAAGTAACTGCAAGTTTAAATTATTAAGCTACATTTTTGCAAGCAAGCTGTTATGAACTGATATCTAATATATAGGAATATATGGAAAAATATTAGCATTTATTTAAATCAAGAGAAGAATTATTATATATGTAAAAACTAACATTGAAAGAAGTTCATTGGCTTTTCCAAGTACACACTTGGTTAGTCCAGGATAAAAGGAGTAAAATTTTACCTTTTTAATTTTAAAGTCCAAACAATTTTTAATGAAAGCCTTTTGATTTCTCTGCAGAAAGATAGATGATAGATAGATAGGACAGACACTTTAGTGGAGTTCTTCCTGACCTTTTATCTTTTTCTGCTAGTTTATTAAGAAAAAAATTAATTATATGCAGAAGTAGAGAGAATATTATCATGATCCCAAGTACCCATCACCCTGCAATAAAAGTCTTAGTTCTTACACTCACTCATACCCAGCCCTCATCCAAGGTTATCTGAAGCAATTCCCAGACATCACATCATTTCATCCATAAATAGTTTAGCATAAAGCTCTAAAAGATCAGTTCTCTCTTTTGAAAAATCAACCACAACACATAGTTTCATATAACTTAATGAGATAAGGAAACATACATTTAAATCACAGTGCATAAATTCATATTTATTACTATATTGATAATTGAGGTATGGCCTTGGGTGGTATAAAGCTGAAATCCAATGCATTTAAGTGATAGTTTTTCAAGTACAGTGTTTTTCCATACCAGTACAAGTTCGTATGATTTCTTATTAAAAGGAATTCCTAGTCATCACATTTTCCCCAAATCAGAAACTTTTGAGTGAATTATTCTCACTCCATTATCAGTACTAGACTCTGGAAGTTGTGAGATTTCCCACTTCAGGCTTTCATCTTCATTGATTATGATGATAATCAACCGAATTATTCTTTTCCTCTTGATCACTATAGAGCTCCTTGATTCCAGTGGCTAATAAAAGCTCTGGAAGCAAAACTGCTAAGAGGATCAAGAATAGCAACCTAAAGCTCAAACTCAAAGCTCAGTGTTTCAGAAAAACATACTAGTTGCCCCTCCACTTCATAGCAAACATTAACTACACTTTGGTTAAGTAACAAATATTTACATATTAAATAATACGATGTCTAGTATGTGCTTCAAAATAATCCTGGGGAAGAACGGTGGATGGAAGTACAAACTACATTGACTGTGAGTTGATAAATGCTCAGGTTGGGTGATAGAGATTTATTACATTATTCTCTCTATTTTGTGTATGTTTGAAATTGTTCAAAATAAAACGCTTAATGAAAAGGATAAAAAACACATGAAAACGACAAAACCAAGTCCTCAAACGTACTTTGCAACCCCTCTTGCCTGAAACGACTCACCCAAACAGCTAGCAAGTACAAATCGTACTGATCTGTGTTGCACCACTTTGCAACTGACCCAAAGAACAGCAACCAAAGAAAAAACAAAACAAAAATAAAAACAAAACAAAAAAACATGAATCTGAATAATATATAAGCTGACCAGTTATTTCTAATTCTTTGATTAGTCACCAGTTAGTCCTACTTAGTTTCTAAAGAACCTTTTCAGAAAACATGAATTATTCCTCGGTTTTGTAGGGTGACTATGAAATCTTATAAAGTGCACATGAAATTTCCTTGGAAAATACTGCCAGAAAATCACGTCAGTCTTAAGGAAAGAGAAAATACATGGCTTAATGTTTCAGAACAAATTGAAATTCATGAAAAATTAGTCATATGCCGATACATATATAGTAAATATTTTTTTAAACTGAATAAAAATTTTAAAAGAACCATAATAAAAATAAGAAAAAGATTTATTTGTTAGTGACAATGGAATCTTTACTTAGATTAATCAAATAATAGAGAGAAACCCTGTATAATTACGCAATGGGGAAAATATCGTGGTGACCAATCCGTGTCCTCTTCTGAGGTATTTGCCTGGAGTTGTCAGAACTTGGTCTCTGCTTGGTCTGACCCACTTCAATCATTAAAATGGACACCCTGGTTGCTGAAAAGCTCTGCCCAGCCCCAGAGCCCAGCATTCACAGAGTTTAAGCCCATCAAGGGAGCCCAGGCTAGCTGACTACAGATGGGCACTTGGACAAAACTTCCCCCCAAAAGACAAAGGCCTGGCAAGGATTCAGGCATTGAGCTCACAACACCACTACCACCATCCTGAGAAAGGTCTTTTGAAAATTTCATATTACCTTAGGTTCCAGAGCAAGGGAGAGAAGAAGAGAAGAGGGGGAGGTAAAGGGGAGGAAAAGCAAAGGAGCAAAAGAGGGCATGAAGGAAGTAGAAGAAAAATCCATGACATATATTTTGTTCTGATTTTCTAAATCAGCAAGTGATACCGAATATCTTCTTTTTTTTATTTTTTTCAGTATTCCAAAATCATTGTTGATGCACCACACCCAATATCTTCTTAAGAGAATCAAATACTTAAACATTTCCTAATCAATTTTGTTTATGCCTCTCTTACAACAAATACCACATTTTACTTTATATTTTAACTAACTGTATATGTCTCTCCTATTATATTCCTGGAGGGAAGAAAGCATTTGAAATTGATTTTTGAAATGCCATAGTTTCCATAACAATAACTATACTTATCTTTAAAGTTTGCCAGGTTAATTAGTTAATCAATCAATTGGCCTAGTCAAGTGCAGTTAACTGATAGGTAAGTAACAAGCAACAGCTGCAGAACCTGTGGATTGGATAGTATACACCCTGTATTTAGCTCTTCACACTGATCTAGAGAGGAGAGTGTGTAGGAGCATTGTGTTTTCTTCTTATTCTTGTTACTTTGGACTGTGGAATTTGTATAGCTTTCAGTTCATTAATACATATAGGAAGCATATTTTACATGATTTGCATATGATCAGAACTTAGCTTAAACTTCCCAAATCCAGATCCTTAAACAATTAAATTTAATAGTGTTTCCATCTCCTAAGCACCCTCTGCCCCTGGTTTATGAAAATATTCTTTGTAAGTCACTTAACAAAACACTAGAAATGTATTTCATTTCCTTGCCAAACTAAGAAAGAGAAAAAGATAAGTTCCCTGTATTGTTCCTAGTTTAATAGAATGTGTATATCTGAAACGGGACTCTTAGAAAAGAAAACCTTAACAATGAGGTTTTACAATTAGGAGTTGCTAGTTTATTTCATTTATATCCAAATCAGTTAAGAAGATTTCCCTGATTTCATTTTTTTCACAAATAAAATTCTACAGTTCAAAGTTTTTCTTTCTTTAATACATAAATAAGACTAAGTAAAATCACTGCTTTGAGGACTATATAAAAATGTAGTGAGTATCTTGTCTAGGGCACTGATTTCACAAGTGAAAAAGCTAAGTAAGAGCCAAGAATATTAACTGACTTTACGAGGTCAGCAAGTGAAATCATGATTGGAGCAGTATAAAAATTGTACAAACCACTTATTTGAAGATACACACACACAATAACCTTTAAATGTGGCCCTTCCATTCAATTATTGCCTTAAATCTGTAAATATTTATTGATTCAGGAACTATGATAATACTAGCTGACTTTTTTTAATCTAATGAATATCCTAGGGTTTTTCTCAACCAGGGTGTTATATACATAGTCTCAGGCTCATAAATTTCAGCCTGCTATACCAAAAATAGCAGAGCTTTCTGGAAAGATTTATAGTATATAAAAGTAGTAGGACAGAAAACAGAAACAGTGCCGAAGTTGTTGAATACCAGTTAAATGTTGTCCTCGACTCCAAATATTTTTTTTTCCCATCTCACACACATTTTTGGAATTTTAAATAAAAATTCAGGTATAACAAGCCATAAAAATAGGTACTAATTATTAAAGAAAAAAAAATGTTTGACCCTGGACCTTTGTTTGTTTTCATTTCCCTAAGTGATATCTCTTTTGATTTTTCTTTTTGTGCACAAGCATCTCTTTTCTAATATATTTAACATACACAATTCTTGGGAATTTTTATTGACCCATTCTTATGGAATTTTGTACATTTATTAATGTGACCATTTAAACTTTTTAAAACTGTCCTTCATAAAGATTTCAATACTGCAAATATATTTATAAGTTTTATAAGAATGTGCTCCATTTTTACTCATATTTTACAAAATAATTATTGCACACTTCAGAGGAATCTGTACATATTTGTTAAATGTTTACCATAAAATGATTGGTTAAAAATAAATTACTAATCTGAGAATAAAAGGTCATCATCACAGTTCTGAATCAAAAGCTGCCTGCAGGGCTCTAAAACTTCCAAAGGAAAAATTAAAGTTCAGTCAGTTGTTTTTCTGTATGTAAAACACTAAGCAAATTACCTGCCTTTCAAAGTGCTTTTCAAGATATTTCTACCTCCTATAGATAGAACTAGAAAGACTTTTCATACTGGCCCTGTGGATACTGACAAATACATTTTATATTTATGTGTATGAAGATAATTTTATATTTTTGAAAGGTGCTACTTACTAGTTTTACAAAGTGATACATGGGAGCTTCATTTTTATATGCAGGATCTCTCAAACAACTAATTTGACAAGGGAATTTCAAAAAAGTTATTTATGCCAAATAAGATACTATTCAAGAAGTTTAAATTTGTGGATTATTGTTCCTACTTACATAAAAATTATCTTAATTTGAATGTATTTTTAGTTTAATTCTAATATCACTTTGTTCTTTTTCCAGAAAATCACCTCACATCACCTGTGGAATTCTGTCATATAAGGCATGATTTTTTTTTTTTTTCCTTTTGTGGAGAAGAGCCCAAGAGAGAATTCGCACCACAATGACCCTGCTGTGCCCTATGTTTATTCGGCAGTAATCCTCAGGGAAAGGATTTTGAAAATGTATTAGAGCTAGAACCAAGAACTGATGTTATTTTGTAGAAGTTAGTACTGCTTAAAATTCTATTTTAAGTCAGATATTATATGTGTAATTCCTTTAAAAAAAAAAAGAAAAAAGAAAAGCTGCGTTTGATGTTACAAATGAAAAGTTTTGTTCCTGATACCGAATTACACTATTCATTTATCTTGGCCCTATTGGTGTAGGTGGAGTTTTTTTCCCCTCCTTTTTTACTCAACAACAACGATAGTATCAGATCTCAGACTAAGAATCTGACCAAACAGAAAGGATGATGTGAACATCCTAGATCCAGCTTTATGAAGCAACGCTCCCCCCGCCAACCCACACACATGCACACCCTTGGTTGATAGAGATGATTAAGCTCCTCAAGCTTGAATCTATCTACAGGGAAGTTGGAGCATGCAGTTCCCACACGCCCAAGTATTGACGCTTCCGCCAAGAATCCCCAAACCAGTTACAAAGTGAGGAGCTCAAATCTACAAAAGGGTGGATCCAGGGGGCAGACGGGAACGCAGGAGGGTGTGAAGTTAATAACTATGCTTTGAGAAACCGAAAAGCTTATTATGTCAAATATATGTTATATATATGATATGTATAATATACATATCGTATATATTATATATTATATAGCCAACTCCCACTTGAATAATAATAGCTTGAGCTTTCTTTGCAACACTTATCGTCTAATAATTAATGATGCCCGCGCGGGGCACCTTGTGGCCAGGGCTTGAGTTCGGGCGACCCGGAGCCCCCCGACGTCTGCGGCAGCGCGGCCTGCGGTCCGGTCCGGGTGGACCAAGGCCGTTGGGGGGCTTTGGGGAGGGAGCCCGGGGCAGGGCTCGATGTAACCCCAGAAAGATGGAAAGGGGCTTCCTTCACGCCAGCCAGAAAGTCACGTCGCAGTTAGAACCTCAGTGTTCGTGGCTCCGGGGGGCACTCGCGGGTACCCCAGACTTGTTAGGAGTTAGACGGTGAGACCAGGGCGGGGGCTGTAGAGAAGGTTGCCAAAGAAACAGAGCAAGTCTGTAAGCGGCGATCGCTTCCTTCCTTCACTCTTTCAAGATCGTAAATCAGCGCTACACTGTTTCCATCGACACCCAAAAGTGGACCTTAAAATGAAACACACCCACCGCTTCCATCTCAGCTTGACACAACTTGGAAGTTGGTGATCCTGGGCAGTTTCTCGCCCCTACACCAGTAGCTGGTGATCACAGCCTGGGGGAGGAGGGTGCTGGAACCCGCCTCTGGGGGAAAATGAACTCGATCGATGTCGCAGTTCACTAGCCACAATCTTTCCTTTCTCCTTTCTCTGACAGCCTTTCCCTTCTTTCTCCACTCTCTTCTTAACTCTTAGACCAGCTTTTACAACCTTTCCAAGCCTGAGAAGTTCTCAAGATTTTGGGAAGGTGTGGTTTTTCCAAAGGAGGCCAGGACGTCTGTCTTCTCAAAAAGTGTTCAGCCCGCGCAGTTGTCCTTGTCCTAAGGGTTGGGAACCAGCGTTTAGCGAGCCATCGGCCCGTGCCTGGGACGCTATCTACAGAACTCATTCTGGAGCAAATCCTGTAGGCCCTGTCTGGATTTCTTCTATGTAGGCTTTTGGAGAATGACTTCTCCCCACTATCTTTTATTATTATTATTATAGTGTCTTTCTCATTTAATTTCCCATCTTTTCATCTACACTCAGTGGACACAGGGGAATGGAGATAGAGACTCCCTGAGCAAAGACACGAGGCCAAAAACTGTTTCGTGTACGTTTTCGCCTGGAATAAATTCCAGTCACAGGAACCGCCCCTGTGCAAACCCAGCAAAACCCAGCGGCGGAAACCAGCACTCAGGTGCAGAAAACTTCCTTTGCTTCTGCGGTACTCTGCGCAGGACAGCACCGTAAGGAAGTCAGCGGGTAGAGGGTCGAGAGGCACAGAGCAGAACACCATTTCGCTTCGTCCTCCCCTGCACTCTCAGAGTGGCTGGGAACTTAGATAAGAGCGAACCCCCCCCCTCTTTTAGCGGGCTCTGCTATTGGGGGAAAGAAAAGAAAGCATTTTCTCTCTGTGCCTTTTAAAGTTAGACCTTTAATGTCGACTTAAATAAAATGACACCTTCCTGGGTCAGTCAATTAATATCGCGGGAGCCGCGGCGCCTTCCAAGTCAAAGTCCCCGACTCCAGCCCCATCCGTGTGGCTAGGGAGCTGCAGGTTCAGCCGCGGCGCTCCAGGCCAGGGTCCTAGCCGCCAGCTTGCCTTCGCTTTCTGGGCTCCAAAGTCTGGAGACAAATCGAACCAAATCAAGTTGAGGGATGCTTCAACTTTGAAATAGCTTTAAAATCCACGATTCTCCTCTGTATGTGCCCCCACTGCCTGGCGTATATAAATTCTGACACTCTTACTAACTCTATTGAGTAAAACATTAACTCAAAATATATGAATCTCAAAGAAGAATTTTTGTCATAACCCTGCTGCTGCCTTCACAGCCTTGCCTGGTGTTAGTATTTAACACAACAGAATTCATTAGAATGAATGATTAACCTTATTTATAAGCATTCCCTCAAAGTGGCGACTTGGAAAATTTCAGGAATTATTCAAAGAAGGCTTTTTGGTTTTATGTTGTTTGTTTTTTAAGGAGATAGGAATGTGTCTTTTACGGGGTGTCCTTCACTACCCTTTTCAGGCAGCGATTGGCCCTCCTGACATTTGGTTAAGCCTCGGGACTTAAAAAGATCATTTCCTCGTACACTAATTTGAGCAAAATCTGGATTCAGAGTGTGGGTTTACACGCCCAGCTCGAATGTCTAATGTATCAAATCCTCGTTAACGAACGGCCCGCTCCGTGGCCGTGTCAGCCAAAGGTCAGCCCCGTGCAACAGGGCAGCGCGGTTCAAAAGCACTCTTCCAGAGCCCTGCCTACCCCTCCCCCCAAAAATCCATCTTTCACATTTCAATAATAGAGCACACGGAGTTCCAACAAGAAATACCAAGGCTGTTTTTCTTTCTCTCCTTCTTCACATTAGTGACATGTAAACGACGTGTCCTAGAGCAACTACTGAAAATTTAAGTTTGCCCCCCTCCCCAGCCAGAGGAAAGGGAGTGCAGTTAGTGGACAAGGTAATTGTCGAAATGTCCTCAAGAGGCACGTATATTTGAGAAGCGTGACTGAGAAATCTTCACTTAAAATAGTAAGAACAACGACGACGACGACGAAGACTTCACAGCATTCAAATGGAAACCATGAGTAAACTTTGTTGGCGACCTTAGGGATTAGAAACTGCTTTGGGGAAGGGACGCTTCTCCTCCCCTGCTACTAGCCCAATACACACACACACACACACACTCTCTCTCTCTCTCTCTCTCCTGAGAGACCAGCAGAAAACTCCAGCTTAAAAAGGTAGATTTTGGTGTCCGCAGGGACAAAGAGGACGCAAGAGAGCAAGGATCCTTTTCGCTCCCGCCTCACTAGGGAGCCCCGCGACATGTCTGACTACCTTGGGGTCCCCGGCGTTCATACACACCAGCCGCAGAGGCTGGATTGGCGCGGCTGCTCCAAATCAGCCCAACTTCTCAGCGCGCGCCTCGGGCCACGCGCGTGCACGAAGTCGCGGGCCCAGTCAGCTAGGAAGGTGGAGGGGCGGGGTGGGGGAAGAACGCGACTTACCAAGTCTGGGGTCTAGATTTCGGGAAAGGTTGGCAGCAGACAGAAGCCGGGCAGATAGTCCTACCGAAGACGGGCAATATGGGCAGGGACTAAGGCGCGAGTGGGGGAAGGAAAGCGCCTGTCTGGTTTGGGGTCCATCTTGGCCCCGGCCCGCTCCCCCGCCGTCGCTTCCGCAGACTAAACTCGGACTGACCGGAGGAGGCCACAGAGCCCGCCTCGCCTCCATCAGGCCAGAGCCTCCGGGCCTCCGGGGCTCTGGCGCCGACCCGGGGGCGCCGTGGGGGTGGTTGGGGTGGGAGGAGAGGCGTCCCCACTCTCTGGCCCGGGAGAGAGCAACCATGTCGCCAGCAAGGATGCTGGCGGCCAAGCTGAGCAGCCGGGCAAGTCCGTCGCGCCCGGCCGCTGGCTAGCAGACCCCGGCCCGCTCCCGCCCCCGCCCCTCCCTTCCGTCAAGCCCCTCGCCAAATGAAAAGGGTTCTTTGGGCCCTGGCCTTTTGGGGAGGAACGCAAGAACCCACGCTGGGTTTGAGCTTTCCGCTCACAGTGAGCCCGACACGGGTCTTCATCATAAGCATGGAGTCCGTGGACTCTAGATCGCGCTCCCCGCTCCAACACGCAACAACGCGTTCGAACACAAAAGGACCCAAATCGCGAAGGGTTCCCTGTGAGGTGGGTCTTCTGGCGGGGAGAGTTCGATCAAGCGATTTCTGCCGTAGGGACTAGACGCTGGGCTCTCGGGCCTCTGGGGAACTCAGACAAGAGAACCCTCCTGCTCCAACCCGTTAGGCCAAATCCCCGTGTGTGCGGGTGACAGGCTTCTGCCAGGTCTCTGTGGGTCCAGGTCCCTGTGGCTTTTCTCATGCCATCTTCGTATTATCAAGCTCTGAGACCTAGAGTCTGGGAAAGAGGAAAGGCCTTGTCCTGGAAGGAACACTTCCAAAACCACTGGGCCGCGCCCTTAAGCTGAAGACTTAGTGAGTGGTGGCTGTCAGATTAAATGATGCTATGACACACACATACACCCCCAAGAACTGGAAGGGTGAAGCTGGCCCTGGGTTACAGTGCAGTGACACAAGGGCTCTCCTGTTGGCAGTGGGGGAAGCAAGAGGGATGGGTATCATGGAATGGGTCCACCCATTCATTTACAAGTAAAATCCAGAGGAGGATTGGAACCTGTGGCAGCCATTATCTGATGACAAGGAACCTAGGATTTCGACTAAAACACCCAAAGACAGAACTCTATAGAGGCTGATCTCAAAATAGAATAATCCAGGAACCCTCCACCACCCCTCCCCTTTGTTTACAAGTTGGTCACTCCATCGGACAGGTTATGTACTGATTCTGGAACTGTCAATACAATGGCCACAAAATACCATGCAACGTGCAGAACCCCAAGAATGTCACCAGTGCCATAAACTCCTGATTTCTCTCTCCAAACCCCACACTTTCCAGGTCTCTCAGGGCAGTTCCTCTACCAGTCATCAATCAGCTAAGCACGTTTGAGCTTAACAAAAGTACATCAACTAGAGAGCTGACGAGCATCATTTGGGAAGGGTCGATGAAAACCTTAGACCAAGCTGCTGCTAGCCCCCTAAATGGGTAAGTGGTGGCTGGGACACAGAGAGAGGAAGCGCAGCTAGGAGAAAGAAAGGAAAAGGGTAGAGAGACAGATAAGGGGACATTCAGGCCTATAGCTGGGCAAAGAGGGTGGGCGCTAAGAAAACCCCTACTGCCCTTTTCCCCCCTCCCCTCATCTCAGACTTGGGCTCTGTTTAGGTACCAGATGAGTGGAAGGAACGTATTCTCCTTGGAACTAAGGGAGAAGGGCCGGGGTGCAGCTTCCGGCTTAGGAGAGGACAGGCAGAGGGAGTGTGCTTGTCTCTTGGCTGGGGGTTGCGCACATCGCAGGGCACGACGCTTGGGATAAGGGAGACTCTGCCTGGCCAGCTCAGCTTGCGGTTCGGATAACAACGAGCATAGGCTCGAGCCTACGGAAGTCTGCCTGGCTTTGTGAACTCACTTAAACCAACGCGGTTTGAAAACAAACACGTGCAGCTTCCTCACCGCACTATTTTGGCAGCCCGGCCAGCCTTTCACCGGCCTGAGCCTCTGAGAGGTTCCCTCCGCAGCCCGCGTGGGCAAAGGCGCCTCCTGCATATTCATCAGCACGTGGAACCGCGGGCCGCGAGCCGCGCATGCGTACAGCTCTCCCAGCCGCAGCCCCGGCCCGCGGCAGCGACTTGGAAAGCGCCCCGCGGGGCTGCAGGGTGGCGCAAAGGGCCCCGCGGACGCGGACCGTCCGGCCCTCTGTGGAGGTGCTTTGGGGAAGTCTTACTGTTTCTCTCCCCCCATCCTGACACACACATCCACCCAAAAGCGTGTTTTTATATTTTCAGGAAATTCTCCATGACAAAAATCTCCCTTGACTCAGAGACTCGTCCACTTCTATTCTTTCTCTTGGTTTTACCTTCCTCCACAACTCAGTTTTCTTTGGGAGAAGCAAGGCGTTTCCAGGATAGAAAAATTTTTAAAAGGAATCAGGATGTGAGCTTCTCTCGCCCTCTTTACGTCTGTTTTCTGTAGCTTAATGGGAATTGTCACACAAAGAATACATTTACTAAGGTATCTAGCCTTCGAACGTCTGGTGGGGGGTGGTGGTGTTTGGTTTTTTTAAGATATGAATTCCATGCTTATATCCACGTTTAATAGTTGATTCTTGTGTAGGTGAAAATATCACTAAGTTTCACAACCAGTGAATTTCCCTGCATATACTAGAGATTCCTTGCAACCATCACAGGCACCCAAAATATTGTGGACAGATGACAGCAGTGGTATGTCTTTAGCATTTTCACGGCCAAATAATGTCATTTCCATACTAGATAGCTAAATCCTACTTTTTATTCTTGAAAAATCCACCTCCAGTATAGCATCAATTAGAAATTTCATACTGTTCTAGCTCCTTGCTCTAAAGTGGAAATAAACCATAGGAACTAATGCCAGAATTCGGCTTGCATGGTAAAAATAGTTTCTGGTTTGGCTTGATCTTGTTTCCTCTTGCTCAGGGAGAGACTCTGGAGCAACCAGTCTTGCATAAATTAATGGAGAATATTGCCCATTCTCTGTGTATATTACACCATTATATTTGCAATAAACTTTGAAGAAAAGACTCAAATGTGACATATCATAGAAAGTTATTAACATGTTTCTTTTTTCCCCAAACTAGTGATTATCACTTGAGAAAAAATAGATTGCTGTATAGTTACCCTTATAAAATATTACTTTCTATATCTAACCAGTTTGAATGAGAACACATTACTGATGGTGATGTAAAAAGTTGTAAAAAGTTGAGAGTACCATGTGCAATATGAACCTTTAGTGGTTAACTGGCATAGATGGGATACATCTTTTCATTGCCACTCTATTTTCAAGAATTCTAAAACCAGAGAGTGATATCAACTGTGACCATCTTCATGGAAACATTTTTTTTCCTAATATGAACACACGTGTTCTAAGAACTATACTTGATACTAGGAGGAAGCGAGAACTCTGCACCTAGAGAGGAGGAGATAAATTTGTAATTAGTATTTCACGTTGAAAAAAAAAAAAAAGGAAAGAAATGTGAGTTGGGAATGTCTGAAATCTGATGGTTTCATATATAGTTCACAAGTAATCAAAAGCACCACAAGTTCAATGTCTTCCTTTGGAGTTTGCCAATAACTCCCCAAGCCATCTTAAACTGATGCTGCTCTTTAAGGACCATAGCCTTCTCCAAGCTGCTTCCTGGAAAGAAGTATGTTTTTGGTACTAACTATACCAGCACTTATTCACCAGGAGTCCAACATACTTATTGTATCTTGGCCCCAAAAAGGAGGTGTCTGGAAGGTTCAGAGCTTGGGAGTGTAGTTCTGTTGCCAGTCCTTTAAAAGTTCTGAGAAAACTTCACAATCAACAAATAAAAACATCTAAATGCCAGGCCCATCACCAAAGAAGGTTAGTGCTATTTTCATTGTCAGCTAAAGCAAAAAAAAAAAAAAAAAAAAAAAAAAAAAAAATGATAAGCATATGGGCCAATTGAAAGGTTACATCTTTCTTTTGGAGGTGGTTTGCTTCTTAAAGGTTAACTTGAATGCTTGACTTTAAAAAATCAAAATCATCAGCTGCAAATGCTTAAAGCAGTTGGGGGTAGCTTTTGAAGAAGAAAACAAAGGATCTGAAATGTTTGAAAATTACTTAACCCCCATATAAATGGTGCTTGTATATTTATATGCTTACTCTGTAAATGTACACACACACATATCACAACTCATTTCTCTTCATTTCTCAAATATGATTGCTTGTACTTACGCATTTTTGTTGACACAATATAACTTTTTAATAACTTGTCAGTTGTTCTAATCACTTGATAGTACCAAGAAGACAATGCAGTGGAAATATGAATCAGGATGGCTTTCTGCCTAAACCAAAATCCACAGCTACACAGAGAAACCAGCCATTTGCAGCATATTCAGCTCCTGCTAAATAGGGTCTAACAATATATCTCGCTGTTCACATTCATGTATTTCAAAACCTAATAGCCCATGAAGAAAAGTATGAAGAATACATCTCAAGAAGCAGACATTAAAGGTACCAGCAAAATAATAGACTACATTTAAGTTTGAAGCATTATTTTAAGCAACCTACATCATTAATGACTTTTTCTTTGTGGTGGGTGTTGGGGAAGAGAATGCATAATGGGCATTGGCATAAATACTGCCTTCTACTGTAAAAGTTCCTTTCCTGTGAGGGAGATTATTCACAAACACACACAGTATTCCTCGAATGATTTTTTTAAAAATTATTTGGCCAAAGCCAAAAAAAAAAAAAAAAAACTTTTAAATGTGAAGTAGTTTTGAAATAAGTATTAACCCCTAAAATTTATATTTAAAAATCCTATAAATGATATATCATAGTATATTTAATTATTATACACAATAATATTAAAGTTAAAAAATCACATGAAACATAACAACTAGTGACACATTTATATTTCCAAAATTGAAGTAAACTGCTTTTAAGAATGGTCAAAGAAAAAAAATGCACTTGTTTACTATCTTGTTAAATGTACTAACAAAGTTAAAAAATACTGTTGTTATTATCATGATTATTATCATAAATACTCATGGTCAGGATCCCAGACATTTTGATCTCTATGGGAAGGGGAAGGATTATTAATTGAGGTGTTTATCTTTTTTTCTTAGAGAGATGGAACTATCTTCATTCCTCTTTTTATTTTTTTTTTAATTATTGGGCTTAATGTCTAGTGTCACTTCAAATACTACACTGTTAATCAATCTGAAACCTCCAAACCCAACTGGGGACAGCTTTTGGTCTCACAAATTTTAGGAGCTAGCAGCATTTCTTGTTTAGGTGTTCAGCTTCCTTAAATCTCACGAAACCTTGCAAGGTGGCGCTCTTTTCAGGAAAGGTTGATATTTACTCTTATAATCACAATAGTATTTTTTAAAAAGTTAAACACCACCATCTTCCAGTTTTTTATGTGCTACATAAACTGCACCAATTCCCCTCTTTCACCAATGAAAACTTTGTTGGCCAAAAGTGACAAATACAAATGGCAAGAGATGAAAAGACATGTCAACAAAGGATTTTTTAAAAGAATTTAACGTTTTGATTTTGTAATTGGTCAATGATATACTCTGAAAAATTAACGTCTCTTTGAAATAGATGCCAGTATCTTAAGGGGTTCTCATACTTTTGCAGGGTTTCCCCCCTCTTACTTTCCTTTTCAGAGTCAGTATGGCCTATGTTTTCCTGAACACACATAGTATATTTTAAAAAGCAGGTCCAGGTTCATCCTTGTCCACAGTGAGGTCAGTTTCTGCCTCCTGCTCTGACACATCCACACCCTTGCAGCTACAGCCAAGGCCCTGATTTGTGATCTCCCCTACGTTGTCTGCTTAATGGGGCGATCATACAAGCTACAACCAGAGACAAAGAAGCTCGCGTTCGTACCAGCACAGCTAACTTCGAAGGAGCAGCATAGCTTGCAAATCTATCAAACTAAACTGCAAGAAAGACAATCTGATTTAGAGAAAAGGCGTTCTGCTACAGTCATTAAGCACAAGTAATTTAGATTTTTTATATTGTCTCCTCATTTACAAATTTACTGTATCAACGCCAGCCAATGGAACGAATTTCTTAAGTAAATGAGAAATAAATAAAAGAGATAGAAAGATAATCAAATTACAGAAAATAATTCTCTTCCCTAGATGTATTTTTGAAAGAACTAATAACAGTGGCAAAATTATAGGAATAATAACATATCATAGGAAGTAATTAATTTAAATTAGCATCACATTTGAAGAAATATAAGTAAACCGCTTTATGGACGTTTACTTTTGTACAAAGAAGGAAGGTCTGTAAAAACATGCATCAATATCCTGAAAATTAGTTATGGCTATAAATGGCTTAATTGAAGACAGCAATTTAAAATATGATATTGTAAATCTGCAACTCGGTTTCAGCCCAGAAAATTTAATTTGGGGGGCAGCGGAACCCCTGCTTCAAGTTCATTTGCAACACTGCAGAGTGAGCCCCCAAGCTTCTGACAATTCACCTACATTAATATTGATGTCGCCTGTGCAATCTATTTCTCTTATTTTTATGGTTGTTATTCTACGTCTGCAAAGGTCATTTAAATTATACAGCGGCCGAAAATTTGTTTCATAAATTTTGATATAAATACTAATTACACCCTCTCGGAGAGCCAGCAGGGTAGCATTCATTTATCACGTTTATACGACCTGCAATGACAGAAAGGGAAGGCGAGGGAGACTGGAAAAGCTTTTCTAGAGACCCACTAATGCTGGCCGAAGAGGCAGCAGGTTGGTGGGGGTGAAGAAGAAATTCCTACCACAATCACTGAGATTTAAGAATCTTTAATAAGGTACGAAAGGTTACCAAACAGTTCTGGAAACTAAAGTGTACATACGAGTTTTTCTAGCCATAAATATTGAATAGCTGTAACATGAATAAACCGGCCCTTTACATGCGGATAAATATGGAAACTAGGAATTATATACATTATGTGGTTGTATCTTTTGCCAAAAGCAACGGACAGTTATAGTTTATATCTTTTTTAATATCACTTTACATAAACAAATGGAACAGTTTGACACGCAGATCCAGGC
Organism: Neogale vison; assembly: GCF_020171115.1. Classification (NCBI taxonomy): domain Eukaryota; kingdom Metazoa; phylum Chordata; class Mammalia; order Carnivora; family Mustelidae; genus Neogale; species Neogale vison. The sequence continues at coordinate 73,632,637 of NC_058096.1, read as the reverse complement.
TCGTACTATACGAATTCTTGACAGGACGTGAAACAACATTTTACTGCACTAAAGTACTTAGACTTTGGGACGAGAAATGTTTGCACTTTATACAAAAAAAAAAAAAAAAGCACATTAATACCAATAATATTCTGTTAGGTCGACGTGGAGACTGTAATCGTACAAAGTAATTCACATTTTGGTACACATTTACTAGAACATTCTTGCCATTCAGTACAAACAGTTGGCTTTCGGCCGCCCACCCCCCACCCCCGCCCGCCCGCCCGCCCGCCCGGCCCCTCCCCCCTCCCCCAATGCAAAGACCACAACGCCACGAACCCACCCGCCCGCTCCAACCGAGATATAACTATTTACAGAATCCAACAGTACAGTTTTAAGCTAATAATTCTGTATTTACAAGAATGCAAAGTAAAACAAAAACAAACAAACAAAACAGAAGCCCAGAGAGCCTGTTCGATTTCCGACGAGAAACTGGCCCTCGGTCGGGGTTGGCAGCTCTCAGACAGGCAGCCGCCTTCTCCTCGACCACCCTCCCGCCCCTTGGCTACCAAACCTTTGCCAACAACAACAAAAAAATAAAACAAAACAAAAACAAAAAAAGGAAAAAGAAAGACAGAGCAAAGAAAATAAAGGAAAAAGGGGGAAAAAAATAAGGGTTTGGGACTTTCTTTCTTTACTCGGTCCTGGGTCTATTGGCAGGTTTAAAAAAAAATAGGACTGCGGTGTCTGGGGCGGGGGGCAGGGGGGGGCTGTGTTGATTCGCAGGGTTCATTCAGTAATATTTTGTGTACGTGTGTGTTCAGTCTCTTAAATAGGGTTTTGTTCGGTGTTTTGTTTCTGATTTTAAACGTACCATTCATTAAAATTGGAAGAGAGCGCGCTGTGGCCGGCTGTGTGGTGGACTGCGGAGGAGGAAGGCGACAGGGAGCTGGTGGTCGGGTTGTCTGTGGAGGGAGACACGATGGTGGGCGGCGTGGAGGACTCGTAGCCGGAGCTGGCGGCGGGCGAAGGCTGCGAGCCCTGCGAGGAGGATTCGTGGACCTGCGGGAATAAAGTCGCGTTTTTAAGGAGATAAAGAGCCCGCGCGGCGGCGGCCTAGGACGGGTGAAGGCCGCTTGCCGTCTCCCCACGCAGCGCTGAAGCCCCTTGAGCTCCTGGGAGGCCTGACCCGCTGGACTTAGGCTTGGTTGCCCGCCTCCGCCCTGCAGGGCTCCAGGGAGGGACAGCGCCTCCGGGACTCACAAAAGAAAAATAGATCTGGGAAGCGGAAGGCAGGATTTGAGGCAAGAGCCGGCGACGGTCCCTCCTGCAGCCGTGGTACTTTGCTTGCGCAGATTTAGGTAAGCAAATGATTAGGTCTGTGTGCAAGAGCCCAGCACTTCTGCCAAGGCTGCCAGCTACAATGGCCGCAGCTCCGGCAGAGTCAACGCACTGGTACAGCCCTGGCTACCTCCCTACCTGGGCCAAATTCAGTCGCGTACTTCCTTCTTTTTACTTTCATTATTTAAAAGTAAACTTAAAACACCCTTGGGTGCCCTCATGACCCTTTCCAGCCCCCGCCCCCTCTGTCCAGCCGCACTCAGCTAAGTGGAACCTTGGCCTTTCTGCCTCCGCCAGCTCCTTCCACCACCCGGCTGCCACTCGCCGCTGGGCCCTGGCAGAAGAGCAGAGCGGGTCCTGGCTCAGAGGCCGGCAGCGAGAGCGCGGCGATTACCTTCATGTGTTTGCGCAGCGAACTGGGGTGCGTGTAGGACTTGTCGCACATCTTGCAAAGATAGGGCTTGTCGCTCGTGTGCACGTGCATGTGCTTCTTGCGGTCGCTGCTATTGGCAAAGCGTCGGTCACAGCCTTCGAACTCGCACTTGAAGGGCTTCTCCCCTGGTGCAAAGGCAAGAAAGAGAGAAGTCTGATGATAACAAATCCTGCGGCTATTTTTAAAATTTTAAACAATAATTAAAACAAATAAAAAAATAAAAAGACAGCAGCTCAGTGTTAGTACTTTGCAAGTTCAAAAACCCGGGTCTTCAACAAAGTCGTCTATCTGCAGTGGCATTATAAATATCTGAACTACTTTAACTCCTAATCCAATTACATCCAGATTTAATTTTTTATTATTATTATCAGTGATGGTAGTTTTTCTAGATCCCAGAGTCGCTGCAGGTCTGGCTGCTGGTTTTTCTGCCCAGAGCGATATAGACGACTTCGGGAGGCTTCTACCTAGCTCTTGCTTTCTAATTTTCACATTGAGAACTGATTCTCCTGCTGTTTTGCTATTCTCTCCTCCCCCACCCCCTCCCCGACGCTCCGCACCCCCCTCGTCGCCTCCTCCACCCCACCCCACCCTCTACTCACACTCACATTTTATAAGGTAATCTGGGCCGAGAGCTCGGCGCCGCAAATTCTTCCTTCACTCTGGTTTTAAACCCCAAGTTCCAAACGCGGTTCACAGAAATCACCCAGGCAAACCAGAATAGGGAAGCAGACAGGATTCCTGGCCTTGCTGGCAACGCTAGGAGCCCGGAATGGTCGGAATGGCCTGCCGGCTCAGACTACAGTCTTGAGCTCGCCGCGAACTTTTCTTTTAACTGTTCCTGGCTGGTCTCTTTATTTTTAAAGGCTAATACACAGCATTCGGTGTTTTGAAAACTATCTCATAAAATCTAATTAACAAAAAAAAAAAAAAAAAAAAAGACTTCTCCGCCTTCTATTGACTCTCCCAACTCTTCAAGCTTACTCAAAAACAAGTCACTACTTAAATTGGGCTCTTTAAATATGCATAAGCCTCCAAAAGCCTCCTCAGGCCCAACTTATTTGCTTTCAATACCCACCCACCCCCTTCGGTTTTTGTTTCTTTCTCTGCGCCTTCATCCTATCTCCTCCAATTTCCTTAGTTCCTTCATTTGACAACATCTTCACTAAGGTGGCTGGCGGAAGATGGTAGCCAAAAGCAAATGTTTAGATTTGTCTGCAGCTGGAGCTGCTGGCGCCTCCGCCGCCGGCAAGGACCGGCCACCTCTACTGGCGTTGCGCGCTGCAAGGGCTCCACAAAGCTGGGCTTGTCTTTCTGCACTCCTAGCCTTTTTTTAACCCTCATGTAAAAAATCTATATTCCTAGATACCTCTTGTCCAATCCTCTCTATACCTCTTCGTAAGTTCAAGCCTCAAACTAAAACCAGCGCACACTTACACTGCCTGCCTGCTGGAACCTGACGCCCAGAACCAAGCATGGCCAGGTTTGTGCGCCCCGGCGGCTGACTTTTAAACTTCGGGTCCCAGGCCCAGGATTGGGGGTGGGGGCTCAAGAACAGCGGTTTCGTACCTGTGTGCGTCCTTTTGTGGATCTTTAAGTTCTCAGAACGCGCGAAGACCTTGCCGCAGCCAGGAAAGGGGCAGGGGAAGGGCTTCTCGCCCGTGTGCACGCGGATGTGGTTGACCAGTTTGTATTTGGCTTTGAAGGGCTTGCCCTCGCGCGGACACTCCTCCCAAAAGCAGATGTGGTTACTCTGCTCAGGTCCGCCGACGTGCTCCACGGTGACGTGCGTGACCAGCTCGTGCATGGTGCTGAAAGTTTTGTTGCACGACTTTTTGGGGTTGGCCAGCTGCTCGGGCTCGATCCACTTGCAGATGAGCTCCTGCTTGATGGGTTGGCGCATGTAACGGAAGAAGGCGCCAGCGCCGTGATGCGCGGCCATGTTCACGTTCATGGGCCCGTAACCGTGCAGCTGCGGCGCGGCATAATGCTCCGAACGCGGGCTGGTCACCTGGCCGTACTGTTCGGGCCGCGGGTACATGTCCCCGGAGAAGCCAAGCCTCATCTGCCCGTTGACCACGTTGGGCGACGCGTGGCCCGCCGCCTGCTCGTGAAGGCCAGGGAAGAGGAGGTGGCCCGCGGCGTCCGTGTGACCGTGTGGGCCCCCGAAGCCTCCGGCTGAAGCAGCGAACAGACTGTGTTGGGCACTGGCTGCAGCTGCCGCGTCGCCAAAGCCCCGGTTGCGGAACAGAAAGTCCCGCGTGGAGTTGAAAGCTGCGCTCGAATAGGAGCCGACGTGGCCCGGGTGGTGGTGATGGCCCAGGGCCGCGGCAGCCGCGTAGCCGGGGGCCTGCGACGTGAAGGCCGTCTGGCCGGCGGAGGCCAGCTCGTGAGAGCTGGGGTTGAGCTTGAAGGCGCCCATGCCGTCGGCGAACGGGTTGATGCCCAGGCCCACGTCGCGCTCGGCCACGTCGCCCGCCGAGTGGTGGCGGGACGCGCCAAAGGTGGTCACGCCGATCGCGGGGTACTGGGGGCCGGCGTCCAGGAGCATCGTGGCTGCTCGGGGCGAGCCCCGGCCTCCCCCGCCCCCCCCACCCTCGCCCGCCGAGGAGGGAAAATCAGGAGGAGGAGGAGGAGGAGGAGGAGGAGGAACCGGAGGCGGAGGAAGAGGAAGAAGAAGAAGAGGAGGGAGGAGGAGTCGACCCACCTCGCGAAGTCCTAGCCCGCAGGCAGCGGCGCGACGCGCCGGGACGCCCGCCTGACCAAGCGCTGGGAAGCCGGACGGCTCCGGGCCGCAGGCAAGGCGGGCTCCGGCGCCCGCCAAGCAAACCCCGCCGGCCCGGCTCGCACTTTTCGCCGCTCAGTCTCTGCCGAGAGGACCCTGCGTCAAGGCTGCCCAGGGAAAGGCGTGGAGCATCTCAGCCCCCCAAAAAAAAACTTCCTCCCGGATTTGTAGCATAGAGGAATGTGAGCGCCGGAGCCGCTACTACTCGCCCTTTCTCCGCCTCGCGCCGTATGCCCCTCCTTACTTCTCCACTAGCCCCTCGCCCTTTCTTTTCTCTCTCTCTCCTTTCTCTCAGGCTCGCCTTCTCGCTCCTTCACTCTCCTTTTTCCCCCTCTGCTTTTTGCGGAAAAAAGGGGGGGGGAGAAAAAAGAAAGAAAGAAAAAGCCAAAGAAAAGGCGCAAATCATGCACAATATTGTCTTTTGCGGTTTATCTTCCTGGGGAGAAACTTTCACCTCCTCAGCCGGGCGGTGAGCGCGAGACTGATAGCAGCAATCATTCCTGCAGATAAATGAATTGAAAGGACGACACCGTCCCCCCCTTGATGAATGGGAGCAGGGGGAGGTGTCACGTGCTGCTGACGCGGGCGCCCATTGGTGTGCCCGCTCTCCCCCCGCCTGCAGCCGCCGCGCCAACGGAGGGCGCGCCGAGGCGCCGCGCGCCGTTCATTGGCCCGCCCGCCTCATCAATCCCAGGTATTGTAAAGCGCTTGACATCCCCTTTTGACAAACAGGGCTGCCAGGAGTAGCAACTTTTTTTTTTTTTTAAGCCAAATTTTTCCCTCTTCTCATGGAAAAATTGTTTCGCCACGATTCCTTTTCCTTCTTGCAGTCATATACACTCTCTCCTTTTATCCTCCCTCTCTCTTCCAATCCCTCTCCTTCTCCCATTCCCTCTCACTCTCTATTTCTCTCTCTCTCATCTCTCTTTTTTCCCTATCTTGTCCTTCTTCAAACCTGCTCTTAGCTGATCGATTTAGTTACTCGGGGCGTCTCCGAGAGTAGGAGGTGGGGATGGGGCTGGTAAACACAGGCACTTCCAGAATGTCCCGATTCAGCAACTTTCTTTTCTTTCTTCTCCCCTCTCTTCCCCAGCCCCTTCAAGGGCAGCAAAGGAGGCTTTTGTTATTTGCTCCTTTTGAAGTTTGCTTCCCTCTAGCCTTGTCCCCCTCCTGTTCATAATTTAAGATCTCGGTAGCACACGGGCACTTGGCTAACTATTTAAAAGAAATGCGATTTCTCAGGGTAATCGGTTGCCTCATTTTCTCACTTTTAACAGATCGATAAGGCTTCCTGCTCTCCCCCCCCCAAAAAATAAGCACAGGTGGAAGAGAGCTTTTAACTTTCCAGGTTGTTGAGGCGGCATTTTTTGTGTGGGGGGGAAATTGGAAACATTGTTGCGGAGTTGGTGGGTTTTTTTTTTTTTCTTCCTCTCCAGTGTTATTCTTTTTTCTTCCTTTTCCCTAGTCTCCCTGGTCTGCCCCCCACTAACCCCCTCCTTCTGCACTCCTGTTCCCAACCGAGGCCCCTTTCATTCAGGTAAAACTGTAAATTTCCCAAACGCGCCATTGTTCTTCAATACTGCCCAAAGCTCTCTAGAAATCCCCGAATACTTTTTTGGTATTTAAATCCCCGATAGATAGGACCAATGTAAATTTTGTGACATTCAAACCTTTTCTGGTTCACAAATCAGTCACCCTTGTCACAGTTATTGAAATTCCGCAACTCGCCACACCAGGACGGTGGAAAAAGCGGGCGCGGTCTTTGTTGCCGACCAGGCTTTTGATCGCCAGAGAAAATTTACTTACCTTCAGATGAGTGAGCAGAAAAAGAAATAACACTCCCTTTGATTTAGTTAGGAAAATGCAGACATTTGGATTCAGTGCAAACATACAACACTCGCTTGTTTTCGCGATGCGGCCCTCGATTAACCTGTCTTTGCCCAGCGCAAAGTCTATTCAACAACTGCGCGTAGTTGCTTTTTGTCCCGTCCACAAAGAGCCATTGACTATATATTAAAATGATTGTTGAAAGGTAGAGGAGTATGGCACTTAAAAGCAGGGGGAAAAAAAATCCCTGTGACTCAATCAATTAAGGCGGGCAACATTTATGCATTTCAAAAAATGCACGCAGATGCGGGGGGTTGGGGGATGAAGGTTGCATTTCTCGCAGCTCTGTTTAAAAACCCAACAGCCCGAGCCGGGCCGAGGGTTTAGCTGAAGCGTCTGCATATTCATTAGGTCTAATTATTTTCTAGTAAGGAAAACACAAAAAGCCAAGAGTCGGAATCCTTCAATTTGCCCTTTGTTTCTAACTTCATTTGGCTTCTTTGCAGCTGAATCAGAGCCCTAAACTCTTCTCAGACAAAGAAACCTCAACTCATCCTTTCACTGGCGGCCCCGTTGGGAAACTCACCAGTTCCCCAGCGAGAGGAAAATGAAAATGAATATTTTTTGCCTAGTCGCCTGCGCTGGCCACACCGGCTGGAGGAAGGCAGGGTCAGTGTCGGCCTCTTCTTGCCTTTTTAATTTTCTGGTCTTTTCATCGACTAGATCCTCACTTGGTGTTGGCGGGCTGAATTGCCCTTTCCCTGGCTCTCTCGGCTCAAAACTCAACTTGTGTATCTGGGATGGTTTCCCGGTGTCTGAAGGGACCTGACCAGCATTTGTACTTATTGTGCTGGGAAATAGAAAATTGAGAAAGAAAAAAAAAATCATGTTCTGCTCCAGCAACAAGTCTGAATATAGCAGCCCAGCATTCCCCACCAACTTTGAGTGGAACCAGTATGGGGAACAGAAGGAAAAGGCTAGGGCTCAAGGGGTGGTTTTTCAAAACAAACAAACAACAACAAAAAAAAAACACAAAAAAACAAACAAACAAAAAAAGCCAAACTATTACACGGTTTGTTCAAAAAGATGTATCAGAACTACTCAGTTTTCTCTGCTGTCTACAGAGGAAAGTTGAATCTTGCCTCCACTGCAGTTGTAAAAACCTTATTTGCAAGGAGAAGTTTTCTCTAGAGGCTGTAGTGCTCTCACTAGGGAGAACAAATATTGAACCCACCTCGCCTGCCGTTCAAAAAAAAAAAAAAAAAAACAAGGGAGGGGAATGGTAGCCGTTGGGAGGGGGAGAGGCAAAGTAATTCTTCAAAAAAGAAAAGTCAGTCTTCTCTCTCCAGTCCGTGGAAAATCCAAGGGGGACGTTGACAAGAGGGTATTTTTAGGAAACGCTTCCAAATATACAGGGTAAGAGTGAATGTGAGGAAAAAAAAAAAAAGTTGTGGGTTGTAGAAGTTATCAAGTGGGATTTGCGGCGCTCTCTGCAGGAAACGCAAGCGGCTCCAGTTCAAAGCCACATGCACCAACGTGACATATAAGCCATTAAAATATCATCCTGACGGCTCATTTCTGCTTCATCATACATTCCCTAACTGCTTCCCGAAAGCTGGAAAAGGAGAAATGAAGGATGACCGCCTCGATGGAACCACAAAAGAGAGGCTTGGAGGGGTTTGTGGTTCCCCCTCCGCCACCCCAAAGTGATGTGCAGAAATGAGGAGATCCCGGCAACAGGTGGAGCAGGGTAAGTGCCTGAGTCCAGGGGGCAGATAGACCGAACCTGTACCGCCAGCATCTGGGTAGCAAGCGCCCTTAGCGGGGCCAGTGGCACCCAAACCCCACTGGGGAAAGAGGCCCAGCTAGACTTTCTCCCCATCCCCTCCCTCATTAGCCCCCCAACCGTGAGTATAGGCCCCACCCCACTGACACTGTGGGGAGGGGGGCCCTACCGCGGAGGGACAGCGCTGGGGATGAGTCCATCTTTTCTTCCCAGGGAGGGGGTGGGCAAGGAGGACGAATGGGGCTCCCACTGGCACCCGGACCTAGAGCAGCTCGTTGCCCACCCGCCTATCCTCCCCTCCTTGTAAATTGCCTGGGTGCCCTATTGTGGGCACAAGAAGAGGAGTCGTGGAGTAGAGCTTCCTTTGCTCCAAGTGAGCGGGACCCTCGCCAGGAGAAGGGCCCTGCATGCAGCTTCTCTCCCTGCTCCTGGAGGATGGCAGGGAGGGACTCGGCTTCCCCTTTCCAGAGTCAATGAAGCTAAGTTAGCCTGGCAGGCAGCAAGATGATGGGACTTCTCCGCCCCAACCTGACGGCAGATGCCGGCTGGGTCGGCGATGGGGCCGGGATCTTCGCCCTCGCGCATCCTGGTTCTGCCGCAGGACGTTGACCGCTGGGATACGCTCTCTGCGCGCGGCTGGCCATGGGTTTGGGATTTGGATTTCTTTTCTTCCAAATGCGAGCGAGGGCTATGACTAGCTCTCTGGGGAAGCAGGCCGCAGCAGCCTAGAATTCTGGGCACTACCTTAGACATCTAGGGACACAGGAAATTAGGGACAAGTGAGGCGGGAACAGAGTTAGTTTGTGAAAGAAAGCTAGGACTGCCTCAAAGGGTTGACCGGGAAGTTTGGGGTTGATGAATGAGGTGGGCTGTCCGTGGGGACAGCTGGGAGCCAGCGAGGTCTTGGGAATGGAGAAGGGGCATTGAGGGGCTTCACCTTGGCCGACACTGTCTGCAAGAGACTCCCTTTGGATCCCAAGATCACATTCCGACCCTCTTACGGACATCGTCGGTCTCAGAGCTACCCAAATCGAGGCACCAACTTCCTTCTCTCTATCTAGCTGCGGGCAGGTAGGGATGCAGGCGTGTTCAAAGGGAAGATTAAATGTCTCCGCTGATCTTCAGGCGTCTCACTAACACAGACTCTACTCTGGGTATACGGAGGTCACTCAGCCTTCAGCCCAGAGCAGGGAAACCCAAGCTAATTCCTCTAGGGAACAGAAGAATGAGAAAAGGCCAGCACACAACCCAGCCTTGCTGCCCGACTTCCTGGGGCTGGACAGCCGGATGGAGGGAAGTCGGGGAGATGCCGGGGCAGCTGGCAACAGCAGGCTGCCAGCAGAAGCCCAATGTCTTTTGGGTTTCTGCTTGAGAGCTCCCAGGCTGGCTGAAGGGCTCCTGTTCTGCACCCGCCCCAGGTGAGCTGTGGCTAAAAGGCAGGCTTGCCTTTGCCTGTGTGCCTGCGGGTTAATCAGTGTGGAGCAGCATTGATGGCTCGGGGACTGAAATCTCTGGTTTGGAAAGTGGACTGTAGGTGACCTCTGACCTTGGGCAGGCCTGCCGCTGTCTAGGGAGACCTCACAAGGTACAGCTTTGGTGTTCCCCCAAAGAAAAATGGTGCCTTTTGCGTATACCCAGGGGCCCACCTCCTTGGCTCTCCCCCAGAAAGATTGATTACCGGTTTTGGCTGGCACTCCTTCCTCTCCTCAATGTGTGAGGAGGAAGGTAGATTCCAATAAGTCTCCAGGTTGTGCTCTGACTCCTGAACAAGTGGCCCCCGGACTGTGAGGAGAAAAATCAGGAGCAGTCATTTGAGGAAACCCTCACCAGGCATTTTCAGAGCTTTTATATCTCTAGGTTAGTGGGGATCTTAGGTCCAGGGTCCCAGGGATTGCCCCCATATTTTCATCCCACCTTCAGTGAGATAACTGGCTTGCTCAGTGGCCTTAGAGTTTTAACCAAAGGAGACAATTTTTCACTCTGATTCCCTACACCAGTCTAGTGATGGAGCTACTACAGAGAAGCTTACAGTGCCAGTTGCCAGTCCAAAGTCCAGCCTCTGCATTTGTTGGCATGCCTGTGGGTTTGTAATGCACAAAAGACTGCCAGGATCAGGGGGTAGAAGTGACCCAGGCCTCTTAAGAGGGGAGGGGAGGGACTTGGGCAGCATTGTTGGTGGATGGGCCTCTCTAGAGAAACTCACACCCATTTCCCTCTGAGGCAAAAAAGTAAATTCTATTAGTTCCAACCAACCAGGACATTTCCCGTGCCAGACATCCTGCCATGAGGAAATTTTAGAGCGGGTATGCCCAGCATGCCACCTTTCTGTAGGAATGTAAAGTTGGGCCTCCTTTCTTTCCTGATTTGTGCAGGAAGGAGCTTATTATTTGGAGGGACAGAAACCTTTTGGTTAGAAAGAATTGAAAATAAATAAAACCCTCTAGGAAAAGGTGAGTCTATCCCCCGCCCCCACCCCTCAGGCTTAGACCTAGAAAAGAAGGGAGATGGAAGGGTGAAAACACACAAGCTAGTTCAAACCCAGACTGGGGGTTGAGGGAGAAAGAAAGATCTTTGAGCATAGAGAATTGGAAAGGCTTTGAGATAGCAGAGCCCCATTTGGATTTGGCCTGTGGTTCAACAAGTTAAACAATCGCTTGTTCTGTGGGCTGGAGTGTCAAGACAGGCAGACGTCCTCATTGACAGAGGGCGTGCTGTGTTTGTCCAGCCTGAGACCTTTTCAATGACTGTTTGTCTTTCTAGGCCAAGCGAGGGTTGGGGCTGGGTGGATCGACTCTGTTTTGCTGTTCCTCTGTCTTTAGCGTTGCCTGACAGATGCAAAGGTCCTCAGGATGGGTTTCAGGCTTTAAGATGGCCAAAGCCATCTTATGGTAGCATTATCCACAAAGTGAATTTGATAAGGGATGCAAATATAACAGGGGAGGTATTTCTTAACTAAGAAGTGAAGATAACTAGGACCAAATGATAGAAATGATACGTTTTTTTCTATTATGGTGAATTTTATATTAGCTTCAAAAAATCAACCAATGATGATTTCCAAATAGGTTTGGAGGTGGAAGTCATATGACGGTAAATGTTCCCATACCACTATGGGCAAGATGTACAAATTTACAAGGAAATTTCTCTCTTCTTAATTCCAATACTTGTACCTCAGTTTTTAACCTGATGTCCCAGAGGACACACAGCCCTCTCCATTACATTTCACTAAATTCAGAAAACTTAAAGAAAACAATGGGAATTTCTCATAGAATAAATTTAAATTCTAGAAGTCAGAGGTGTTTGAATGCTGACTTGTGCTTAAATTCTATCTACAAGGGAAATCGACAAATGAGTTCCAGAGAAGTATCTAGTAGGGAAAATATTTTTAATATTTTTTAATCACAAAGGCTATGTCATTTTGCAATAAATATGGGTAGTTCCCAGCAGAATCCTCTTCTTTCACTTTTACAAATTTGAAAATGGTCTATGAAAGACTGGAAAGACTCTTCAGACCAACACTGATACATTCTGGCCTCACAATCTTGCCATGCAAACATGTATAAAATTGTTTGACGAATGACTGTCCCTTTTTTCTTCCCAAACAGGTTCAAAGTCAGAAAATGAGATACAAGACTTCCTTGGTGATGAGGAAAAGATTACGGCTTTACCGAAACTCCCTGAAAGAGTCTAGTAAGTTAAAATCCTTTTTTTGAATATTGGTTTGTTTAAGTTATTTTTTTAAGTGGGAAGTTTTGTTTTGTCTTTTGGTTATGTTGGGTTGTGAGCTTGGAGGTGTTTCTTGAGTTCCAATGAAACTGAGAACAACACCTTGGTGTTTGATGCATTTGCACACAAATCAGCTGCACAACATCCCACCAGCAGCCAGCTAATCCCCCTCAATGCCTACTCATCTGGACATTCTAGAATTAATATTTGACGACTCTCTCATTGAAACAACAACCCCTGACCTTCTGTAGTTCCACTGTCACATTATTCTATGACATATTCATCTTGGATTCATTTCCAGACGATTTGATTGGAATGAGGTTTGACATGTATTGGCTTCCATGAAAGGAGCAGACTTTGATCTTGGTGATGGGGTTTACATGATATGCATCATCTTTACCAGGGACACCAGCCTTCTGCAATGTGGCAGCAACTATGTTCCCACAATGTGGTGTCTGAACAGGGAGTGACTGACAGCTGCTCTGTCAGGAATACCTTCATTGTGAAGAATTTAATTTAATATTCCATTTAGAATAAGCATATGATTTAGGGTTGGGTGTTTTCCCTTCCAGGCGCTTCTAGTTTCCCTCATTTCATTCAACTACACCACCAGCTGATGGTTGCCTCCAAGGTATTCCCTTGTTGGAAGGAAAAGCAACCTTCTTAACAAAAGTTAAATGGACAACTCAGGAAATAGCTTTCTTCTATTATTTTGGGATAATTTGATGGCAGAATTCTCAAGAGACATGTGCTTATTATGTAAATTCAGTTGTTTTAATTCCTCAGTGATGTTTTGGAAGATCCTTTCACCATGTTTCTTAATCTTTTTTTTTTTAAGATTTTATTTATTTATTTGACAGAGAAAGAGAGATCACAAGTAGGCAGAGAGGTAGGCAAAGAGAGAGGGGGAAGCAGGCTCCCTGCTGAGCAGAGAGCCTGATAGGGGGCTCCCTCCCAGGACCCTGAGATCATGACCTGAGCCTAAGGCAGAGGTTTAACCCACTGAGCCACCCAGGCACCCCCCACCATGTTTCTTAATCTTTTGTCCAAAGATATTTTGGAGAACCTTTGCTTGGAAATTAAATTTTATCCAAGTATGTATTTTTTCATACTCAGTTCCTTTAATGATGATTAAAACCCAAACTTCCATAGCAGAGGAGAGGAATAGCTTCCTTTATCTCCAAAATCTTAGATCTCATCTCCTTTGTACAATTTGGGCTAGGACATATGGTAGGCTCCTGGGTCTTAAGTTATTTATTTATTTTTCATAGACTAGAGACAGCCTATCACTGCAGGAATCTAAAGTCTGTCTGTGAATAGCCTATAAAGAAACTTGTCCCTTGTTTTGGTGATAACCTGGCTAGAAACAGGGAAAAAGGACTGAACAAGTGACAGCAGATCGAGATGCAGAACATTCAGACAAAATGGCTTGCTCTTGGCCAGGCTCTGTGCGGTGGCCATCAGCTCCTGGGATCCTGCTCGAAGCATAACCTGAAACAGATAATCATTATTTAGCATTTCTTAAAATATCAAAGTAGAAAAATAGCCCAGCTATTGATCTGAAACCTCCCCTACTTCTTTCCTTCCAAAGGAGAGAGGTCAAACATTCCCTATTGAAGTCAGTAATGGAAGGAGCTCTGGCAGATGGTAGGGCCACCAAATGTCCTATTTCTATACAACAGGCCCCCAAAATCACGTTGACCAGGCTGAGGTGAACAAAGGTGCTTAGGGCAGGATTCTGGACACTGGATGGATCTTTGGGGTCTGGTGGTGGAACTTGTTCCAAACAGCCCCCTACAAAAGCCTCCAGTGCTTCTTTGCCTTCTGCTGAAGATCTCTGGGCTGCAGAATATGTCTCTTTTTTTTTCTGCACATCAAGCAGGAAAGCGAACTCAACAATGCTGTAACCCCCAGCATGGTTAGAAATAGAATGCTCAGCCAACCATTTGGTACTGGGGGTCAAGGTGGTGAGATAACTTTCTGAAAGAGAGGAACAGCAGTCTTCAGCTTGCCCTATCAAGTCAATGAAATCTGGACTCTTTCTTTTCTTTTCTTTCCTTTTTTTTAAAAGATTTTATTTATTTGTTTGACAGAGATCACAAGTAGGCAGAGAGGCAGGCAGAGGGGTGGGGGGAAGCAGGCTCCCTGCTGAGCAGAGAGCCAGATGCGGGACTTGATCCCAGGACCCTGAGGCAGAGGCTTAACCACTGAGCCACCCAGGTGCCCCTGGACTCTTTCTTAGCTGGCACTGGAAGACTTAAAGAAACAGCTCTGAAAACTAAAACATTTCTCCCTGCCATCATTTCCCCACCTGTCATCTACAGTTACCCGGATATTGCTTTAGAGCTTTTTTCAGAGATATGCCTTGAAGATCCTTATGTAATTACCCTGAGTTCCCTGTCTATAAATGCTAGTAGGTAAAATGGGTTTGTTTTTTCCTCCATGTCTCTGTCCCAGGGAAAATGTTCCTTTGGGAGAATTCCTGGCCCCATTTCTGTATTTAGCCAACATGTGAACCATGTGGCTCCAAGGAATCTGTAAGGATCAGTCAGCCTTAGTGACCTGCAGGTCAAGTAACCTCTGGCTACTCAAGCAGCATCTACCCTGGATGGGTCCATATGTTTTTAGTACTTCAAGAGAATGCTGCATCTGGGAAGGAGCTCTATGGGGCCAGGCTACTGTCAATGAATTTGGCTGAATCAGACCTATCTGCCCTTTCACTGTTGGCACAAAAAGCCACACACATGTTCAAAGTTTTTCAAGGGTAAAGTTAGTATGGGTATGCAGCATACTAACACTCTACAAGTATAAAACCTCTGCTTCTTATCCCCAGAATCTACAAAAACAGTGCTTAGAATTCAGGGGTCCACAAACTTGGAAGGGGGAAATTGTATCTTTATTTTCACCACCTTCTAATGTATAGTTACAGTGTTTTGGTTTTTTTTTTCCTAATACATGTGTTGTTAACAAAAACAGGACTATTAGAGTTCACTGACATCACAAGGCTTCCAAAAGTGTCCATGGACTAAAACAACCTAAATACCCCTGTTTTCTGCTGTTATTCAAATCTTCTGATGCAGTGAAGTCATGGTATATATATATATATTAAGGGATCCATTTTTGTGCAAATCAGAGATTTAATGAAAATAAAAGCAGATGCTGAGTTTGATAAACATCCTAAACAGTAGGTTGCAGATCATGGAAGTTCGGGTGGAAAGGAAAATATTTTAATTGCTGGATTACTGCTGAAGTATCCCTGCACTTAGGCCTGAATGCTGCAGGAGAAGCTGACTAAGCTCTATGTTGAGAGATGGTTAGGAGAAACAGCTGCAGAAGGGATCCCAGGGAAGAGCACACTCCTTTTGGGTTTGGGGGGGTTATATTGTTTTCTGGGGTTTTTTTGGGGGGAGGTTGTGTTTGCTTGTTCATTTGTCCTTAAAAGGCCTTCATGAGTTCAGCCCAGACTTGCCTAAACAGCTGCAACCTTCAACAGACATCTGAGTTGGGGGACTCTTGAAACCACTCTAAGACCCAGCCTGACCATCATGTTGAGGAAGGGAAAACAAGACAGGGGACAAGAGAGGAGGCTTCTGTGAGCAGAAGGGTAAATTCCAGAAAGTGAGAGTATGGGAGAAGGTAAAAGCTGAGAAGGAGACAAGTCCTCAAAGTCTAGTCTCAACACTAAGTAGAAGTCCTTGGTTTCCAGAGCAGAAGGAATTTGGTTGTCAAAGCACTCCTTCAACATTTTCTTCTCCCTTCTCTTCTCTTTTCTTCTCTTCCCTTCCCTTCCCTTCCCTCTTCTTTCTTTCTGTGTTTTGTTTTATTTTGTTTTAATGCTAAGGCATCATCTATTGGTTGCATTGCATAAGCTCTTCCAGACAGCCAGAGGAGCAGAAAGACCTGGACTTGCCAAAGCTGAGGGAAAATGTGGAAGTTAATCCCTCCCTAAGATGCGACCCAGAGCAGGGAACAAAACATTAAATGATGAAAATCTCAAAGAATCTGCCAACCATTATACATAAGTTAATTATTTTTTTAAAGATTATATTTATTTGGCAGAGAGAGACAGTGAGAGAGGGAGCACAAGCAGGGAGGATTAGGAGAGGGAGAAGCAGGCCTCCCACCACGCAAGGAGCTCCACAAGGGGCTACATCCTAGGACTCCAGGATCAGGACCCTAGCCAAAGGCAGATTCTTAAGGACTGAGCCACCCAGGCACCCCTAAGTTAATTATTTTTTAAATTTTAAAATAAACCCTCTTTACTAACTTGGAAACGTGTAAGAATTGTTCTTAGTGCTGGCGATGGGTGGGACAGCTCAATCAACTCCCAGTCAGACTTCCTTGCAATATGTCCAAACTTCTCACACCTGCTAGGGATACAGGGTCTTTTACTAAATCCTTAAAACTTCTCTTAAAAATCCAAACCTTTCTCTGCTCTGGAGTCGCTTTCTATGGCTTCTAGGGAAGCCCAAGTACTCAAGTTGGCATTTTTAGCTACAGACAGCAAGGCAGGCAACACAGCGAGCAGCCCTTGAAATCGCCAAGCTGTGCAGCCGGCCCTAGCCAGTCCGCAGCGCAAACAAAGAACACTTGGCTAGACTAGGCCGAAACGGAAAGGGTTTTTTTGTTTGTTTGGTTGGTTGGTTGGTTGGTTGGTTTTTTGTTTGTTTGTTTGTTTGTTTGTTTTCCCCGCCGGCCAATCCCCACCCCAAAACTGTGGACGCTCAGCGCGGGAGGGCGTCGCGTGAGAACAGGCCGTGGGTCCGCAGTCCCTTGCACAGCCTGGGCGGGGAAACTTGGCGTCCACTCTTCTCAGAGCTCTGAAGGCTAGCCAGGAGAGAGGCAGAGACTCCGCCCGCAGGCAACAAGTGGTGAGACCTGAAACTGGAAGTGATCCCCAAGGTCCTTTCCCAAAGGCTCCGTTTGGCGGCAGGGTACAGAACTCAAGCCCGCAAACTGACTGGGGAGACCACCGGGTGAGGGAGGACCTGTTTCTCCTTGCAGCATTCCCCTCGCCTTTGTTTCTTTGGCCACCCGGTCCTCGAGACGAAGGGATTTGTGGCGAAGAGGATTCTTAGCCCCCCCTTGAGAGGGTAGCGTCTTGAGAGGGTATTGGGTTCGAGGTCTGCATCTCCCAGGTCATCACTGCCTCAGGCCCACTCTGGCTTGAGTCTGGGCGGGATTCTTGGGCTGGTACTTGCAAGGAGCTGGCAAGGCCAAGTGGAAAGAATAGAATCGGGAGGAGGGAAAGGGGAGGAAAGAATAAAGAATCCAAGGAAATGAGAGAGAGAAATGAAGGACACCAGAAATTTCGGCGAAAGCGAAAAAATAAAGCCCAAAGGTTGCTAGGCTAGGAGTTCGTCTGCTCCGGGTCGCATAGTCTGCAGTCCCTGGAAACAGGCCCCCTCCTCCTTGGGCTCCTGGGACAAACTGATGAATCAGGCCTCCATCCTCGAGCGCCCTGAGCTGCCCTTCAGCCCCGGTAGGGCTGGATCTGCCCGTCTAATAGTCCGAGTTCTTTACGTACAGCGCAACACCCCCTCCCTGAAGTCGTGGTGAAAGAAGGCAGAACCCAGCCCCGCTCACTTCCAGGAGCAGTGAGGCAGAGCCGATCTACTCAGCTTTCGAGAAAGGAGGGGGAGGGGGCTCAAGAGAAGAGAAAAGAATCCGTGCCCGGGTCAGAGCGCATGAGCAGTAGGAGCATGAAATGCTGGGGGTAGGGTGGGGTGAGGTGGAGATGCGCGGGAGCAGGAGTAAGAGAGAGAAAGAGGGAGGGGGGGGGAGTGTGTGAGAGTGTGTGTGTGTGTGTGTGTGTGTGTGCATCCGCGTGCGGCGGGACCTGTCATTGCTGACGTCGGGCAGGGCTGCGGGCCAATAGGCGACCTAGGTGATTGTTCCTCTCCGCGGGCCCGGGCCGTGGCCCGGAATCTCTATTCACTTCCTCACGCGTCCCGCTGCTACCTCTGTAGTGTACTGGATTTCAAGTAGACATTAAAGACCACGGGGAGTGGGTGGGGGACACAACCCTAAACTTGAGGGGAGAGAAAAAAAAAAACTTTGCATAAGTTTCTTTGTGGTTGTTCTTTCCTCTCCCCGCTGTCAGGTGACTGGTGTGAACCGCCTGACCTAAGGGAGCTCTGGGGAGCCCGGGATGGGATGTAGCAGGCCGCGCTTTCCCAGACGAACTAGGCACTGAAATTAGTATATATGATCCGGAGGCTTCCGCACCACCACCACCTAAAACATCACCATTTGCCTCACGTTCATTCCCCCGCAGGGCTCCGAGACCCCGATCGCCCCAGGGAGTTGGCTGCCAAAGCACGCTTGGGGCTCAGGTCGGACTCCTCTGGAGCAGAGCCCGGGGCCCCCCAGAAACCCACACACTCAGCACTGCGCGCCCTACTGCCCTTTCCACCTGCCCCGCAGCCTCCATCCTTCTCCCGCTCATGGAACGGCAGGGGGCTCTACCGAACTGCCGCCCAGCCTGTTCGCAGCGGAGGCGCTTGGCCTCTCGCTGTCCACTCCGTACGCTGCCGCCTCTGTCTGGCTCCCGGTCCCGGTGCTGACGGCAGAGGCCGTAGTGTGGCTGGGCTGGGCCTGCCCCCCGGGGCCTGGTGGAATGCTCAGCCCACGCCGCCCGTTCTCACGAGCGCTATTTGTCTCGACAACAGGTAGCAGCTCCGGACACCATGGCCCCCAGCTTGCTGCCGCCTCCAGCCCCTCGGTGTTCCAGGGCCTTCAAGAGCAGCCGCCCCAGGCCTCCCCCAGCGGCACTTTGAACGGACTCCTGCGTCTGGGGTTCCCTGGAGACATGTACGCGCGACCCGAGCCCTTTGCGCCAGGGCCGGTGGCCCGCAGCGACGCCCTGGCAGCTGCCGCAGCCCTGCACGGCTATGGGGGCATGAACCTGACCGTGAACCTCGCCGCGCCCCACGGTCCCGGCGCCTTCTTCCGCTACATGCGCCAGCCGATCAAACAGGAGCTCATCTGCAAGTGGCTGGCAGCGGATAGCCCCGCGCCCCCGCGCCTCTGCTCCAAAACTTTCAGCACCATGCACGAGCTGGTCACGCACGTCACGGTGGAACACGTCGGCGGCCCGGAGCAGGCCAACCACATCTGCTTCTGGGAGGAGTGTCCGCGCCAGGGCAAGCCCTTTAAAGCCAAATACAAACTTGTAAATCACATCCGCGTGCACACGGGCGAGAAACCCTTCCCCTGTCCTTTCCCGGGGTGTGGGAAGGTCTTTGCTAGATCAGAAAATCTCAAAATACACAAAAGAACTCACACAGGTCAGTATTCGGCACTGTCTGTCTCGTCTGGACCCTTTGGGGAAGCAGGCGGCCTCTTCTGGGCCCTCGGGGCTGGATTTCCTTCCTCAAGTTCCATCTGGGAGGAGGGGGGATTTCTTGGTGTTCCATGAGCCAAGTCCATAAAATATTAATTATGCCCTTCTATTAGAATCACGGAAGTTTCCTGAGGCTGTGTGTGGGGAGGACAGTGCAGGATTTTTGCTCTTGGGGAGGGGGCAAGTGTGAACGTGCTTGGGTCTCTGTGTGTGCAAGTGTGTGTTCCCTATCATCAAGTTTGATTTTTCAGGTTTTAAAATGGTACTGTTCCTCAAAGTCGTAAAGACATAGAACCAATTTAATTTTCCTTATCTATTTGGAATCCTGTCGAAGGTACTCTTCCATGGGGTGGCTGACCACCACCTGAACTGAGGGGTCATGAGGCAGTTGGTGCCTTTAAGATTTAGGGTCTCATGGGCTAACTTTGCCCCCGTTTTGGAGCCTTGGTGACCTGACACTTGGGACATTTGACAAACCTTTTTGCTTCAGCAGAGATCCAAGGAGACTCATCTGCCTTAAATGTCATTTACTGAGCTGTTAAGTGAAATGGGGACATGTGTCAACCGCATCTGTTAGTTCTAGTTAAGAAAAGGAGCCTGCTCAGAAGCATGCAAAGTTGAACTCCTCTGGCCAGAAGCATCTCTAATTAATGCAACTGCAAGGAGAAAGTTTTCACACTTCCCAGAACAGCCTGTGAAGTTACATTGATTAGTTTAGCAGGCAACGTTGTACTGTCCCTAGCTAGGGTTTTCCTCACCCAAACTCTCTGGAAGTTTAAGAAATCAACAGTTCCCCTCCTCTATTGAGGGGGTAGGAGAAGGGAACTAGTGGGGAGAGAAGAGGATGAAATAAGTTTCAGGTTGGTGCCCCACTTCTCTTACTCTCTTGGAGCTCTACCTTACTCACCTCTATTCTTGGTGGAAATATCTGCAAGTATTAGTTGAAGAACTCCCCCAGGCTGGCACAGCTGGGGAAAGAAATTTGCAAGCCCGCTTTCTCTCCCAAACCTTGCATGTCAGGGAAGGTCCCTGGCCGTGACACTGGCACAGGAGGAATCCAGACCAAAGTTCACTCTTAGTCTCCTACTTTAATTATATAGCATATCTAGAAATGTACAGTTTTCCCGAACTGTTTCCAGTATCCTTCCCCCCACCCCAGGCGCGCAAGCATTTGTTCCCCCTTTCCAACCTCCGAATTTTATCCCGGGGGAGGGGAGAAGTGAGGCCCCATCACCTCCCACAGTCTCGCTACTCCAGGAGCTGACGGCCCGTACTGCGAAGATAGACACCCAGTCCTGAGCCAGAGAAGGAACTCATTTTTAATGACAGGGTTTTTTTTTTAAACAAACAAACTTTTACTGCTCTTTGCCGGCCTACTGTTTGAAGTCCATGAAGCAGAAAATGGTTAAATTCTTAGTGCAATCGACCTACAGCAGAGAAGCAAGTTCAGTGCGCCTGGGCTGGCTCAGGTTTGCGTCTATTCAGGACAGAATTCTAAGTGCGTCCTTTCCACTGGCAGTCCTGATTCATTATCGCTGGAGTTAAAAAAAAAAAAAAATCTACTGAGCCTCGCTTGCTCCGGCGTTTCCTTCAAACCCCCCTCCTAAGTAATGAAAAGAGAGAGAGAGAAGAGAAACAAAAAACAAAATGTTTCTCAAATGGCAATAGACCTCACTACAAATTATTCATGAAGACAGTTCTCGATTCAACAGGAAAATAATTGCCTTTTCAAATATTAATGGCGTTTCATTTCCTCGAGTCGCGGAAGCGGCGAACAGGAGCTGATTTCTCAAGAGTTGAGATTCTCCCGGATCTGAATCCCGGGCCTGGCTTCGGAGGCAGCTGCCCCAAGCCCATGCCGAAAGGTTTCACTTTGTGGCGGTCACAGCAATCCCGGAACAATGGTGCCGCCGCGAGGGAGATGCGGGCCAGTCGCCGCGCTCCAGCCGGACCCCGCCGCCTGCCCCCCTTTCGGGGGCCCTCAGCTGGGGGATTGCCCCACCTTCCTAGGCAGTCTATAGAGAGAGGCAGGGCTGTGTATCCAAGGTAGAAAGAGTCTGCGCCGGGACACAGACGCTCGATAACCTGGCCCAGCCACAAGTGCGAGAAAATGGCGCTAGCGGAACTGCGCCGCAGCTTGCGAACTTTGTCAGGCGGGCTTGGCGCAGGGCCGGGGAGGAGGCCTCTCCCGGGTGCTGAGCCTCAGGGAGGGGACTCCGGGCCTTTCAAGACTTAACCCCGGGCTAAGGTTGAGGCCGCTCGGGACCCGCTGCAGGGCCCTAGCCTAACCCTGCCTCTCCACATCTACCCACCCACCCATCCAGGGCGCAGCGCCTAGATCTGGTGGGAAGGAAGGAGGCGGGATGCAGTGCATTGGGGGTGGGAGTGGGGGCGCGTTGTTAGGCAAGGAGTCCAGGGAGTCTCCTGCAGCTGGGGAGAGGCCGGGAGGGCGCGGGGCAGGGGGCACGGCCTCACCTGGCATCCCTGGGGCCTCCGAACTTCCAAGCTGCTCGAATCACCTTCAGTGCCCTGTTTTTTCCCTCTGCTCCTCGTCTGGGATGAAATATTGTTTCTGTTTTACATGAATGTCCAACGAGGTGCCCACAAATGGGATAAGTGTGTGTGGGAATATTTGGGGGGGGGCAATCAACCTCAAATTCTATTCCTCCTCTGTGTTCTCAGCAAATCTTGTTTTCTTTTGCAGGCCCTGAACTGCATGGTTCTTGTAAGTGATTTTAGAAAGAAAAGAAGGAAGGGAGAAAGAAAAGTTTTAGTTTTGCAGATGCCAAAAGGGATCAGAGGGGAGAAAACAAGGGGCAAAAAGGGAAACTGATGTATTCTCCATCTTTCTCGTTTTCGTTTTGTTTTTAATAAAATGGTCCCGGCATGCGGAGAAATGGCAGAGGCCAGCACCGCCCAGTGCTCCACTGTACTAGCAGTACTCCTGCAGGGTCAGGACGCAGCGACCGGTCGGTGCCAGAACCCTGGGCTCACCATCCGCAGCTGCACGGAGGCGAGGGTTGTGCGCAAACCTTTGACTCCGCCTGAGCTGCTGCCTGGCTCAGCACTAAGTCTTTGTTTGTTCAAACCTGCCCCAAAGCACCCGTCTTTCCTGGAAGCGGCGGGAGAAGCGACCACAAAGGCAACAGTCCTCCAGCCATGCATCTCTTTCTTAGCCAGACGCTTGGTAGCCTTTCTCTCAATCTAGAGCGCCCAGTGGCATCCATTTGTTTAAGACGCCTAGATACTTCCTCCCCACCTTTCCACAGCATCTGCAGCTCCAGCAGGAACCTGGGCTTCCAGGTTCTTGGGGTCTTTTCCACCCCTACATTCCAGCGAATCCAGCCGCCGGTGAGCTCCGGGATTGGGGCTCGGTCCTCGGCGAATATTTCCACCCTAACGCGCGCTCGCGCCTTCCCGCGGCTCTACAGGGGATCGCACCGCGGATTCGAGCCCCAGGCGGGTCTACCCTGGCCGCCCGCTAGTCTTCCTGGCCTGGTCTTATCTCAGCAGCTGCGCTCATCCGGAAACCGCCGAGCTCAAGAGTACGATTACGCGAGAGGCCTCGGATCCCGCTTGGCCCAGGGAAACCCTGCAGCGCCCGCCTCTCAGTTCAGACCTGCGAGGCCCGACCGCCGGGCGTGGGTGGTCTGAGGAGGCTATTCGACCTCTCAAGTCATTTTGGACTGGGAGAGCCGGCTGCCCGCGGCAGTGTCTCCGGGAGGCCGCTAGAGCAGCGTAATAAAATATTATTGCCGGCGCGCGTAACTGGAGGGATTCCGGACGGTTTAGGCAAGATTTGAAGAATGCTGCTAAATGTTTGCCCTCAGGGGGTAGAAGGGAAGGGGGAGGGGGCTTCATTTCCCGTAAAAATCGCGTCTGAAGTGAATCATTGCTCAGAATACCTTTCCCTGCAGCACGAATCCACATTATGCGTATGCCGTATGCATGGGCTGCGCATCTTTAAATTATTCCATCGCCTTGGCGTTTGCACAAAACCTACTTTAGGAAACAGTTTGGGCCACGGTGGGGTGTGCGCGAGGTGAACCGCTGGATGGTGTGTGTGTTTGTGTGTGGGGGGGGGGGGAGGTGGGTGGGGAGAGAAACGTTTGGCTAGAACCAGCAACTTTAAATTAAGCCGATGCTAGCTCCTCAGTCAACTTACTTCGGGCAAAGGTACTTCTTGGCCCCGGGTGGGGAAATTTGGAGGAAAACAACCGGAATGGATCACGATGGAAACTCGACAAAGATGGAGTCTGTGTCGCTCCTCCTCCTCTGTACCCTCCCCCACCACCCCCTGGCCCAGGCGGGAGAGGGGGAGGGGTGGCGGCGTGCTGGAGGAAGCTCGGTGCGCGTTATGAGCGGGAGAAGGGGGTGCTGGTCCTGAGAGGCGAAAAGGAAAGAGGTTTCTGAAAATCTTCTGTGGGTCTTTTCTAAAAAATGAAAGAGAAATTGAGAAGGGCGGTGAGGCTGGGCCGGGACCACGACCCACGCACGCTAATGTCTCTGCCTTGCCTCCACCAGGGGAGAAGCCCTTCAGGTGCGAGTTCGAGGGCTGCGAGCGGCGCTTCGCCAACAGCAGCGACCGCAAGAAGCACTCGCACGTGCACACGAGCGACAAGCCATACACGTGCAAAGTGCGCGGCTGCGACAAGTGCTACACGCACCCCAGCTCTCTGCGTAAGCACATGAAGGTGCACGGGCGCTCACCGCCGCCGCCTAGCTCTGGCTACGACTCGGCCACGCCGTCTGCCCTCGTGTCGCCCTCGTCAGACTTCGGCCGCGAGCCCCCGGTGGCCTCCTCGGCGGCGGCGGTGGCGCGTGGCGCCGAACTGAGCGAATGGTACGTGTGTCAGGGCGCCGGCCCCGCCGCAGCTGCCCCCGGCGCGCCCCCAAGCCCCCAGCCACCACCTGGCCCAGTCGCCGCCACCGCCTCCGGTATTAGGGCTGCTGCTGTGGTTGCCGCTTCTGGTACACGGACTGCTAGTCTCGGCGGGGTTATTGAGGCTTGACGAGAGGGTGAGGAAGGAAGAAAGGAAGGGAAGGAGGAAGAAAGGAAGGTAACCATTAAAGGTTGTTAGAGTTCGTATAGGGTATTGATACAATGTCCGTTATTTTGAAATAGAAATATGTAAATATGGTTCCCATATTTATTCCACAGTGACACCCAGCACCCTCCACCCACTCACAGAGACACCCTCGAGACTGGGTGGCGTGACCCCAGTGTTCGTGTAGAGAAAGTACAGAAAGATACAGGGAGAAGGGGGGAAAAGACACATTAGAAGAATTTATGTGCAAACTTGGCAACTGCAGGCGGTGAAATTAAGATCACAAAGTCCTCTCCTGGTTCACAGAATGAGAAATGTTTTGCTCAAGGCCTGGGTGGCTCGGATTGCCACCCCTACTCTCTTCCGAGCCCCCATTTGGAGTCTCCTCCAAAGTTGCAATCGCAGAAGGTGGCAGAGGAAATTCTGAGCCGATGTCTTGCCTATTTCCTTCTACTTTTGCCTCTCTACATTTCCCCCCTCCTTCAGCTATTGAAACAAAAATGCACAAGCCACAGATCCCAATTTTTCCAACTACTTATACAAAGGAGATCAAAGGGAGAGGGGTTTAAGCACCCAACCCTAGGCATCATGTGCCACTCTCCCACAGACTGGCTCAAGCACATAAATTTATCTGTTTGCCTGTCTGTCTGCCCCGTATACATTTTATACTGGGGTAGGGTGTGAGTCCTAACAACAGAAAATGCAGACAAAAGAGTGCTAAATGGGCTTTTGGATTCAGTACTCTGAAGACTCTGAGGACCAATCACCCTCTTCCCACAACACCCCACCCCTTGTAGAGGTGCTGCCTGTGGAATTTTGTGGGTGCTTGGCACTGGGGGTACAGAGTCGGCCAATGACGTCACAGAGCCAAGGCCTCCACAGTGAAGGGATTTGGCCTAGGCAATAGTGTCTGGATAAATCATACCAAAAAATACAAAAAACCCAAAACCAAAACAAAACAAAACACACCTCACAATTGTTGGTCTTATTTTTTAAAAAGCTGTGCATGTGGTGGGGCGTAGACAAGAGATGCGCTGCAATGATAAATATTTTAAAGGTAAACACCCAATGGATCTAGATTGAATGTGTATTCTATACGCTGTGTACCAAGTCCCCAGATAAAGAACCAGATGTTGGTGGCAGAGGAGAGGAAAGTCTTTGCAATTGTTGCCCAGCAGGGGAGAAATCAGGGCCTGTTTCCCAGTCTACCACCCTCTGCAGGGAGGACGGGGCTACCCTAAATCCTTGCTAACATGAGGGAGGAGGGTAGAAAGAAAAAGAAGGGTGGAAAAAGCTTTGGTAGCCGTATCCCGATCCCTTAATAATTTAGACATAGGTAGGGCAGTGGTAGTCCCACCTAGGGGGAGCCCCCTAGACAGCCCAACAAACAAGTCCTGGTCCTGCCACTCTGCTGGGTTTTCTTCTACACTCTTCTCTTCAGACACTATTAGACAATTTTCACTCCTGCCCTGCAGCCCCATTTTCATCAGATAAATGATGTCCTAACTGTAGTGGGATTGTTTTCATTATCCCTAATAAAAACCAGAATATTCGAAATATATTCCTAGCGAATCCATTCTTGTGGAAGTGGTACTGCAATCCCCTCCCCCATCCCCCTTACCCATACAATAGAGTCCAGAGGCCGCCTGGCCAAGGGCAGGCGGTCTGCGGCAAACAGCTCGTTCCCATCGGGAAACGACCGCCCCACCACCAAGGTGCAAGAGGGCATCTGAAGAACTTGCTTCTTCTGACGTTAAAAAATTCTCCCCCTCCAAAGAGGATTCATTTCTTTCTCTAATATTTCTAGACCGCGGTTTGCCTTCTACTCCAATCCAAAATAGTAAAATAAAATAAAAATGCTTGGTCGGCCACTAATAGCCTTTAATTTTTCATTTGCTTGTTACAGATGTCCACCGCGTTGCTCGCAAGGTAATCTCGCCCAACGCAGCTGAGCGCCCGCATCTAGCGCCTGCGACATCAAAGGGTCCGCGCACAAAGCAATGTTTCTTCGCCACGGTGCATCTTCATGGTAAGTTAGGATTTCTATGGCAATGGGCAAGTTGCACTGAAATCCTGAAAGGCCGAGCCTGGAGCCCGTCCAGGCTTTTCATTAAGGACATAATATTTACGTCTAACAGGCCTTTTTTCTTGTGTATACAAGTATATATTTTTGTTTGACGCGGACTAAATCATTTTCATTTAATTTCCGGTAAACAAAACCCACGCGAATGGGCACTTGTTCCCGATCATAATAAAAATGGATAATAATGTGAGGGAAGAAAAGGGCCGCTTGAATCGCCGCTCAGCCCTCTTTGTTTCTGCTTTCTGCGGTGATCAGAGGGCGCATTTGGGTTTGATGGCGAGTTTCTAAAGGCGAGGAAATGGTTTGTAAGAGGGGAAAGAAAAGGAGAAAGGTCTAATCAAGCTCGGGTTGTTCAAAGAGTCGGGTTTTGGGGTTGAAAGTGTGAGTTTGACGGTGCATCAGCATGCCGCGTTAGGCTCGCCATGGAAATGCGCGCGGGGAGCGGCCGCTTCAAAGGCGGCACACTTCACTGCAGACACTCTATTAAGATACATTTGCGCTGACCTTTGCTTTCACGCCATTTAATACTGTCACTGCGTTCTCCAGTATATACTTCCTCTTTGGGACCAGCCTTGCCCGCGTTTAGGGGTTCACCCCACACTTCTGTGGGGAGGGGTCGCTTCTGTGCCAGGGACGCCTTCAGGAGAGGGAGGAGCCGGACTCCGTACATCTTGACTGCGCCCCCAAGAAGCTCCAGGGTCAAGAGTAAATAACTTCAGGGCAATCTCAGAAGCTTAACAAATGAGCATCCCCAGCTCCATTTTGTGCAAAGCGCCTCTCCTGCAACTTGAGCAGGGTGGAGGCCTGAATTTGAAAGGCACTTGTGGAGGGGGCACTCTGGATGAGGTCGGTGGTGGAGTTCAGACTGTGCCTTTGGGACATTTCCACTCTGGCCCCCAGAGCAGCCCATTCTGCCCCTCCATACCAGAAATCTCTTGCAGCCCCTGCCTCATACTTGTTTCTCCCTGGCATGGGGTATAGGATACCCCTCAGGCCTACTCTGGCCCTGGGCATGAACTCAAGAGCCCAAGGCCAAGGGGATAGGGAAGATGGCAGGAAAGTTAGAAGTCCATGTTCCCTTAATTGTCTTGTTGTTTATTTTATCCAAGTACCCCAGTGAATAGGGGAAAAATAAACACGGTGGAAAAAAAAATCAAACAGTAGAGTCTTCTTTAGTGCCAGTCCTTGTGGTTGAATAAAAAGGATGGTCCGCTTTCTATTGAGCTGAGAAATCTTTGAAGTGGGAGTTATTATCTGAGACATTCCTGCTTGTCGTCCTAACAACGCTGATGAAACGTAAAAGGTTCTTTGTCAGCGATTTGTTCTCCTCTCTGTCAAACTCCCTCTGCCCCGTTAGTTTCAAACCGTTTCTAAAGAGATAAAATCAAACTTCTCTTAAAAAAAAAAAATACATGCACACTACACCAACTGATAACTTTAGGACTAAGTCCTGCTACAGAAAAACCAAAAGCGACACAGAGACATCAGGTCCAAGGTCTGTGAAGGTGCACAGATGTTGAGGGGGCCCTTTACACTGGCTCTGGAATGGGGAGGAAAGAATGCAGAGAAGGTGTAGGCAGAGGGTACATACCCCAAGCACACACTGTGTGTCTGCTTCTCTCTGCACTGGCCTGCACTCATCAGTCCCATTGGGGTACTTGGATGAGCCTCCTTGGGACCCTCCTTAAACTCCCAATATTCTTGCCAACCATCCTTGGAACCTAAGGCTGCAGCCAAGCAATTGTTAATATTTCCTGCTCCTTCAAAGATGATCCTCTTAAAAATAGACCCATTGTGTGTTTCTTCCTACTAACAGCAAGCAATCAGAAAGCCCCTTTTGCCATTAATAGAAAATAGAGTGGCTTGAGGGAGGGACGTTTTTTATAATTTCCTGTTTTCTTCAGAATCTTGGCAATTGGAGTTCAGAAAGTTCAGTTTACAAGATAGTGTCCCCAAAGTGCATGCAAATACCCTCCTCCCATCCACATATGCAGTTCTGGAAAGAAAATTTCACCCTGTCCGGCTTTCCCCAAACCTCCCAATGTGGTTTTAAAGGTGGTTTAAATAAACCAGGATGTACCGGCCTCCCCACTCTGTGTGTGCCGAATAAATGATTTGTAAAGAAGTTTCCCCAAGCTGTAACCCATGCTGTTATTATAGTTGCTGCAAAATGTTGTCTTTTATATGGATTTTTATTTGTTTACTAGAGGTCCCCATATGTTTGTTTATATCACTAATTTATGGAAAAATGTAATGATTGCAATGAATGTGAATTATACAGACAGGCAAATGTTTTGTAATCATAAATTCACACACACACACACGCACAAAGCTTGACTGAAATCTTAGACTATTTGGTACATCTTCACCCACACTGTTTGTGATTTATCAGCTCTCCCCTTACATCCTTAAATTATGAACTAACCTGAAAGGGGAAAAAAATTGTTTTGTATTTGATTGAAAGTGATTGTTCAATGAAAAACATAGTTGAAAGCTGTGGCTTTAATCTTGCTGTAAATATGTAAATGAATTAAAATCTGTGATTCTCTTTCCCTCCAAAGAGCGATGTGTACATGGAGCTCCATTTTGCTGTTTTCTTTGGTAATAAATGTTGTGATGTTTCCCTTCCTCTTTTGAATTCGAGTGTCCTGTTATTATTGCTTCATCATCAGGGAAAGATCTGGGGTCCTCCTGAAGCCTCCAGTCCTTTTCCCTGCCTTCCCTCGCAGTTTTACAGGAACACCTCTGAAGCCTAGTTGTTCCAGGCAGCAAAACGGAGGGACCCACTGAAGAGGCCATTGTGAAGGAGGCCTCCCTCGCCCCCAATTTCACCCCAGTAACACTGACATTCATCAGCCAATTTACATTATAGGAGGGGGAGAAGTAAACCGATGCTCCCAATGTCTTCTTGGAAAGGTAGCCTTCCCACTCCTCGGACAAGGCGCGCCCTCTCACGAACTACCTTTGACTTCCAGACAAAAGCTTAATAGTTGTCGGGAATAAACACAGGGAAAGAAAAAAAAAAAAAAAAAAAAAAAGGTGAGGCTGGCTTAAGCCTCGGACATAGTTGCCCGCAGGAGTCTTCCTAGCTGGATCCCACTCCACCTGAAGGAGCGGATGCTCACACTTCAAGGCTCCCATTCGAGTGCGGCGAAAGGCCAAGCCCTGAGACTGGCCACGGGTTTTAGCGTCCGGTGCGGGAGTTCTTTTTGGTCCTGCCACTAAAGAAATTATTTCAGATGTAACAGAACCTCTTAAAACGTCGGAGCCTTCCTACCACCTCCACTGAGCTCACAGAGCCCCGAGGGCTCCGCCACGCCTCGCCTCACCCCACCCCCTCCTGCGCAGGCTCCGGGTCCACAAACACGTTGCCTGGACGCTTTCAACTAGTTCCCGTGGGTGCGGCTAGGAGTCGGGGGCTGCGCTAAGTGGGAGGGTCACAGCTGTTGGGTTTGGAGTGCTAGGTCGCCGTAGAGAACACCTTGAAGAAGCAGCTCTTGGGGCCAAGGCTGCAGTTCTGAGAAAGTTGGGGGAAGGACCCCGGCACGCAAAGGCGAGAGGGCGACGCGCGGGTGTGAAAAGAGCAAGGGGAAGGCCCCAGGGGCTGCTAAGACCGGTCCGAGTCGCTGGGAACCGCGAGGGAGGAGGACCATTAGGACATTAGTACAGGGATTTGCGCCCCCTCCCGTCCCTCTCGAGGAAAGGTCCGCCTCCTGCGGCTCAGGGACAAGTTAGAGGGGCCTCTACTGCTGCTTCCGTGTCCCCTACACGGCTCCGTGAGACAGAACTCATTAAAGCCCTTTCACCGACAGTCACGGTGCTGGGGAGCAGGTGGGGATTAGGAAGGAACCACCAGCTCACCGCTTCGCTCCGTCCGCGCACACAGAGAGCCCAAACCCAGGCCTTTCACCCGCCCTCGGCCTCTCTCTTAGGATAGCGCTGTGCGGCAAGGGCGCCCTGGAGTTTAGGCTTGAACCACTCCTGGGAGTGGAGGGAGAAGAGAGTGTGAGGAGCAGTGGCTGCCCTTGGCATCCAGCGCTTGTTGTGCTCTGGGACATTTCAGCGCCCCTGACGCTAAGAGAGCTCAGGCTTCTTTCCAGAAACCATTATTTTTTGGCAGAATGCTGAATGGTGTAACCTTTGGCGGGCGGGGGGGGGGGGTTTGAATTAACCGGTCCCCAAATGCCCTTGGCTAGCCTCACCCTAGACACAAACGCACGTGTCCTCTGGGGGTTACCCCCTCCCACCGCGGAGTGGCTGCGCCAAGGACAGTTTGGGGGTACATTAGCCTGCTAATGATCTCCACCGAGCATTTCCTCCTCTATCATCTGAGTCAGAGCACCAGGCAAAAACTTCCGGCGTGGTGGGAAGATTTTGGATAGGAGCCAGTGTCTCAGGCTTGTCCACATACGGCCCCTGGATAAGTGATGAAACCTCCTTGTGCTTCAGTTTCCTCATCTGGTAAAACAGAATTTAAAATAATCCCCCTCACAATCAAGTGTTAAGTAAGATATTCCTTGAAACATTTAACATTTACATGTTAAATGCTTGTTAATGTTAGCATCACTTATATGATTCCAACTTCATCTTTCAGACATGTCCCCTAGTTCCTTCCAGAATCAGATCTCCAGATCTCACTAGAAAATATGGTACCTCCTGGGGCTTCAAGCTCTGAGGCTGGGCATACCTCTCCAGGCAGCCCTGAGGCTAGATGAGTGTTCTGAAACCGTGTGAGTTAATGTTTTCAAGGAGTTCTAGAGCTTGGTGCCATGGGACGCCAAGATAGACAGTAATTTATTTCTAAAAGGCCCAAGAAAAATGAGAGGGAATCAGTTTATTTCAGTGTGGGTCCAAGCTGGAGAAACCCAATCATCTTGATGTCACTCCCATGATTTGTTAAGACAGTGGTACTGCAGTAAACTCTAGGGCCTGCCCTGCCCAGAGGTTCATTAATTTTTGTTATAAGTCTGCAGCTAGTGTGAGATAGGCATTGGATTTTTTAAGACCTGGGTGTAAAGGGAGGGAATATGTGAGTGGGGGGCAAGGGTGACCCAGGACCTGTGCATTTGGACAAAAATCACACAAAATGAGAGTTGCTGGGGGAAGGAGGGTCGGGAGAAGGTGGTGGGGTTATGGACATTGGGGAGGGTATGTGGTATGGTGTGTGCTGTGAAGTGTGTAAACCTGGCAATTCACAGACTTGTACCTCTGGGGCTAATAATACATTATATGTTTATAAAAAATTTTTTAAAAATTAAAAGAAATCACACAAAAGCACATTTTTCCCAGGAAGGCATCAGAAGTTTTTTGATTGTTAGTTTAAGATTTTTACTCTGAAGTAATCTCTGCATCCTACGTGGGGCTCAAACTCATTCCCAAGATCAAGAGTTGCTTAGTTGCTTGCTCTACTTACTGAGTCACCCAGGTGTCCCAGAACTTTTTTTTTTTTTTTTAATGATCATAGTTTTCTTGGACTGAATTTTCATTCTGGGAAAATTAATAATGTCTTGGTCATCAGGTGACCACAATAACATGTTCCACTTGTCACAAACTTTCTGTCTGGGCATCAGGACAGCACTGCTTTTTCGCCCAGATATCTTCAATGGGGAAAATCAGAGTTTTCTAGGAACTTGATAAAGTTCAGATCCCAAAACCATTCAGGAAAAAGAAACTCATTAAACAATTAGAAGTCTTGGGGTTTGCTTCTGAATCTTCCAGTAGCCTTGCAAACATCCAAAACAGCTGCATAGAAAAAAAGAGAAAGAAAAATTTAAAAACCTCAGGATACAAGTTAATCAAATGTAAATATGACCAGGGAGATGGATTTGAAATTTGTCTTGCTTTTTTGGCTTCTTTAGATCCAGTGAAACTCTCTATGAGCCAAAATGCAGGGCAAGAATATTGATCAACTCAAAACAAGTCAGGCAGAGCTGTACATGGTTCTGAACCTCATAATGAAAGGGCAGCCTTGGGAAATGTTTGCAGAGGGAAGAAACCAAAATTGGGTAAATTTCTATGGTTTTGGCTGTACCATGCAGTTGTAGAATAATGTCCCAAAGAAGGAGTAAAAAAACCCCATCAGCAATATTATCAGATGATTTATGCCAAGCATCAAAAGGATGACCCATTTTTTTCATGTTTGTGGCTGACAGCTGGCCCATGCAACATCAGATTAGCCAGATGAAGATAGTGTTCCTTGCCAGAACTGGGGAGAAAATGCAGACAGCTCAAGCTCCTTGGCTTCAGCTACTGCAAGGTTTTGCTCAGCGTTTAATGGAGGTCTTTAGCTTTTGCACTCATCAATGTATTTAGTAAGTTTTAAAAAGATTCACCCAGCATCTTGGTGAAAAGTGTTTTCCCTGAAATGTGCATATTTCTAAATCATGAATACTAGGCATCTGCCCCTGAAAGATCTGCTTATTTATTTCCTCTGAGAGAAATGAAGGTTGCCTAATACCTCATCTACATAAGCAGTTCTCAGTCACACTGCAGCAACTTTCACCTGAGAAAATTTAAGTGTTTCAACATGCTATAAAAATTTCCCCTACATTTTCCGCCAGTGCATTTAGTAAGCAAGGACTCCATAGTCAAATGCTTTCTATCATTCAAAAAAACCTGCCAATTAAAAAAAAAAAAAACTGTTGTAGAAAAACAGAGCTTCCTTTAACTGTGAAATATCATTTCATTGTAAAAAGTTAAAAAAGGAGCGGTAATCCAACTTCCGGATACTGTTCTGAATTATTTCACCAGACCCTTTTAAAAGGGGATTAGCAGGGCTTTGGAAGCAAAATCCTTCTGTTTTATTCAATCTCTGATTTTATGTTATAATTACTGGTTGTAAAGACTCTGGAATTAGTATGCAGGCACCGTCAGGACACGATGCAGGTGCTATTCTAATGGTTCAGCTTTTTAATTAAGAAAAGAGGTAAGAAAATTGAATCATAAAAACACTTTTGTGAGAGCTGAGAACACTGAAGCGACTGCATGAATAAAGCCTTTATACCTTCCCCTGACAGGTCAGCTACCAAGGCACTGACTTACGAACTTTTCAGGGGCAGACAATAGCTAACAGCTTCCTCACCTTGTCCCCACCAAACCTTCTCTTCTAAGACAGATCTTATGGAAATTGCTTTAAGTAGATTGCCCTCTCCAAAATAAATAAATAAGCAAATAAAATACTGCAGTCAGAATAGACACATGTCCATATTGAAATGCTTGTTCTTAGGTTCCAACCACCCATGTCTTTCTTGTTCTCTGGATCCCTTCTCATGAGAGGAGGAGGGGGTTGTATGGGAGGCACAGATAGTGTATGAGAGAATGGAATCTGTCTTGAAATACACACGCAGAGAGAGGCAGGACCAAGGACAAGGTAGACGCCTCCCTCAGTTACTGGCAAACACAACAGAAAGAGAGGCAGGGCTGAAGTTGTTCTGCAGTTCTTTGAAATGGGTTCTTCTTGGAGGAAGAGATTTAGCTTGAAAGCAATGCTCTTCTTGAAGGCATCCTGTCAGGGGGTGTGCTTAGTCCTTTGTAAGTTCCTTCAGCTCTCCAGTCACCCCCAGGTGACCATCTGTGAGTTAAATTGTTATTGCCCATGACACTTCAACACAAGTTCCCCAGCTCTTCCCCAAAGTAATGCTGGAGGGCCTGCAACCTTGAGATGTTACCACTGGACCTGTTCTCAGGCTCTGGAGCCCCCATGATTCTCCTATCCCAGGCTTTGTCAAAGCTGAGAGCCCATATCTGAACTCTCAGGGAAGCCCCTACTCTATCTTCCTTGCGCTCCAGTAAAACTCCACCCATCACTCTTCCCCCCCCCCCCAATCTGGGGTCCTAGTCTATGACCAGCAACCCAGGCTGTGCCCTTTCTGAGGAGGCCGGGCTCGCCTGGGCCCAGCCTAGGACAATGCGAGTATTAGGATATCAGCCGCCCTCGCAATGATCACGCGTTCAACGATTTTGTTTTCACGGCTGAGGGGGCTTTTTTCCAATGTAAATCAAGCGCTTTAGTTATTAAGGCCGAACACTAATCTCCAACAACCTTGACATAATGTGGCCGGGCGCGCCGGCCCACTTCGCACCTGCAGTCTGAATAGGGCGCCTTGTCAATGGGGGACACGCTTGTTGCCCCGGCTTGCAAAGGAGGGGAGTGAATAAGTCAAGCTTTGTGAATGCCCATGCGCGCTCTCGCTCCCGCCTTTGATCACGGAAAATGTCTTCTAATTTGTCCCTTTTTCATTGTAACAACATTTTCAAGGCTCTTTCTATTTTTTCCCAACCACATTTTTATAAAGAACATAAATCGCCCCCCAAAACAAAAGGGGCGCGCCCCGGCCAACTGGCGCCATCCGCTTCAGTGTTTTGAGGCCCTGGAAAGTTTGTTGCTTCTTGAAGCTGGCCTCACAGCAAACACTGCCTGGAAGGCCCCCACTGTCTAGAGCTCCATATCCTGGCTTCTGGGAGGAGGGTGGTAACTGGCTGTGGGAGGAGAATGTAGAGGGGACTCTGTTTTGGGGGACAGGAGAAGGATCCGTCCTAGGGTAGGGATCAGAAGGGCTTTGGAGCTAAGATTCATATGGTCAAGACCCAGGAGCAAAAGTGTCCCTAGAGGATGTTATGCCACTTCCTGGCCTCTCCTGAACTCAGCAGGCAGTTCCCAGACTCCGTGGAAGTGGAAATGGGTTATCCACCTTTTGTTACATGAGGCTGATGTAGGTGCTCACAGCCCTCTAAGCCAGCCTTTCACAATAGCTTCTCTCCTCTTATCATCCTACTCCTGCAATCAGCAGTGGTCCTGAATCCCCCAAAGAACCATGGAATTAGAGGGTATCTGAAGAGGCTACCTGCCCAGAGACACTCCCCCAGGTCTTCTGTGGGAAGCCAGAGCATTTTAGATTATACACTCTCTCCCCATAGAATCCTACAAGAAAACAGAATCAATGCCATTTTATTCAGGACCATGAAGCAACTGCCTTGTGGAAGGTGGATTTTATTTGGATTGCAATTCACTCGAAGTCTTTCTCCATGAACGCAGGGAATAATGATGCTGATGTCTCATTTGGCTGGAGATTATCAAGTTGTAAACCAAGGAGCAACCTCTGCTTCTCCCCCAACCCTACTCTCAACCTTAAGTTTGGATTTCCAAATGTTTGGGGGAACCTCTTGCCAAAAACACTTTTATCCTAGAGTTTTAACTTTATCCCCTTCCCCCAGATTAAATAATTTTTCTTAAAGGCAGGCTGAGACTTTTTTTTTCTTTCTTTCTTTTTTCCCCCTGTTAGTCATTACTTTAGTGCAGGCTCCGGGTAAGAAAACTAACACAACCCACTAATACAGTTTAAAACACTTTGATGTCTTGCCAAGAAACACTTCCTTCAAGAGAGAAGTCAACATTTGTTTTTCACATTAAATGGCGTTTAGTTTGCCAGTGGAAAAAAAAATAATTCTAAGGACCACTTTTTAATTCGATGGATAACAACCGCAGGGGTCTAAAAGAAAATAACGACGATAGCTATAGACACAAATAACTAAATTACCAAAACGTTAGTATATCTCCCGGCTTCATTAATATGTAACAGACTCCCCAGTTAATCTCCAAAAGCTAGTGTTCCCCCTGTAAAATAGCACTCTGGGACGAATTGTACATGAGATCAATCACTGCTAATGCAGGAAGGTTTACTGCAGGAAAGAAAAAAAAAAGCTATTTACACCTTCAAATAGAAGCTTTTCAGATTTAAGTGTAAGAGCCATACATCACCAAGAATAAATGATTATGAATTGGTAAACGCGCCCTCCAGCGATTAGCTATGCGACGCTATTTATCATTTCTTGGGTGGTGATGGTGGTGGAGGTTTTTTCCTCTTCTCCTTTGCCTTCTCTCTAAAATCATCTGACTATTTGGAAAGAAAATCTTGACAAGCAGAGGAGAAGGGGGGAAAATACACGGCGGGAAAGTTTGTTTTTGCATATCTCTAAGTCATCAAAACATGGCCATGCGGATATAAACAGGGTCCTATATGGAGAGCCTAATAGAAAACAATGCAGTCTTTGTATTGTTTCATTTGTTATTAGAAGATTATTTGCCCATTGACGTTGACACATCAGCAGGTATATATTTTCTCTCCTTCCCTCTCTTTGTTGATCCCCTCCCCCAGTGTATTTCTCTATCTAGTCCACGCATTTAGGTAGTTCACCGTCAGTGCATTCATTCATCCATCTATTATCTATATCTATCTATCTATCATCTTCAGGAACTTTTCTTTTATGTGTGCGGGGCGCCGCAAATCTGCGCTGGCGCCGGGGTGCGTGGCAGCGTGCCTGCGCAAGACTGCCGCCGGGAGCCCGCCCAGTCACAGTTGTCCAGGGAAACCGTGCTCCTGCCAAGGCATGGGGTCAGGGACTCCTGGGGACCCCGCTTGCTGTTTGCAACACAAAAGCATATGCAGCCCCTAAACACTCCAAGAGAGACAAAGGCTGGAGCCGAGGACCAACTTAACCCTGGTTAAAAGTAACCCACAGCCCACCTCCTTGGTCCAGCTCTGGAGGACAGGGAGAGTCGCAGACACCCGGCTAGTGCCAAGGGCTATCAGACCTAGGCACCAGCCTTGGCTGGGTTAGGGATCGATGTTGGAGGTGGGAGGAATGGCGAATCCCAGCGTTAAAGTAAGAATCACTTCTACCGCGGGGTAGAAGGGCAACCCACGCCGCTAAAATGAATAGTGTAGCAGGCAGGGATCGGTACGACGTTTGGGCCCGCTGGGCTGAGGGTTTGCCGGCCAGCAGTGCGGACCTGAGGGATCTTTGGTAGGACAGCGGCTGCGCTAGCTTCACGGGGCGGTGGAAACGTTGGTAGTGCAGTAGTCAGTTCTCGTGCCAAACGTTTAGCCGGAGGCAAGATAGAGAAGTTCATAGGCAGGGACTCACCTGCCTACTGCTCTGCAGGCGACTTGAGACAGCGGTAGACAATGGCCCCACCTTCAGCAGCTGGGTGGGACTCTACAGGCATTCTTTAAGAGCCGCAGTCCCTCTGAATCCATTTGGGGATGTTGGGTGTTTGAACTGGGGAGGAGGAGAAGGCTTGGAGGCCAGTTACTGTGGGCTAGTAGGACCTCCAACTGAAAGAGAAGATCAGGAAACAATTATTACATGCACCTGGTGACCCACAAATTCGGATTTGAGTGGTGCCAAGAGCCTTTTTCTTTGGGTTGGAGAGATTTTAATATGGCAGGTGGGGGATTTATGGCTGTGAGTCTGTCATAGCAGGTAACATTCCTAAGGGATCTTTCAAGCAAGTCTCAAAGTTGTGGAATAAACCCAGGGTATGCCCCCCCATAGGCAGGAAAAGTGCCCATTTCAGATTTACTATTTACAGTTTGCTTTTAAAGTTAAACATTTACAAAGTGGTGTACCTGTGCAAACAAAAGGAAGATTCCTTTGCCCCACCAAAGAAAAGTTGATAAAAATAGTTGGAGGCTGAATCTGAAGTATCTAATAATACATTCCCAATTTAAAAACATATTATGGAGTTATTAGGAGTGGGGAGAGAAATGAAATGTCCCTTATTTTTATTTCATGTTCTATTTTGTAAACTTTTCTTCTCATTCCCTCAACGGAATCTTCTGTTTTGATAGCTTATGACAGGCTGATGTAGAAAATCTTGAAGGATAAGTTCAGACACACTGACCTTTGGGGAATGGGTTTCTCTGCTACTTTTTAAAGCTGGTACAGTACTGTGCTTTGGGAAAGAGAAATGGAGAGAAGGAATGAGTTCAGAAGTTTGAAAAAGGAAACATAAATTCCTCTTGTATCTCCCTCCCAAGAAGCCTTTAATACTTTGCACCTAACAATGACTCCAGAGAGGAAAAAAAAAATGTTGATAATAAGCACTGAGAAATAAGCAAATTGTCATCATGAAGATTTAATTTTTTAACTCCAGCAAAGCATATTATTCATTTACTTTCTATTGTTCTTCAAAATTTTATTCTTAATTTTAAAATTTAATGCCATTATTTTCTTCTGTACAACTCATTTTTGAAATAAAAGATTCCCTTTATGATATGTTTTCAATAGGGAGTCTCTAAAGATCTATAATATTATTATTTATCTGAATTTTGTAGCTCTGAGGGCTGTATACACGATGTAATTGCTTTAACATGTTTTCATAAATTACATTCAGAAATGTGTCATAGTAAATTACCTTTGTAATAAAATGTAAAAAATGCAAATGGCTGTTGTCTTTATTACGTTTTAAACCATTGGTTTATCTGCACTATTTCACTTGTCACTTGCACAATATGTTGGCTAAAGGGGCGGCACAGTTTGATAACAGAGAGCTGGGTCCTGTGTGTAATCTTGCAGGCACGTACAGTTTGGGTCATTTCCTCATCTCCCGCAGAAAAGACATTATCCCGCTCATATTTACATACTTTTCAATATTTGTCAAACAATCATAAATTATAAATTAATGAAATGTTCGACAGTCTTCAGAGATCAGACTAATGAAGACATTTACCTTTTTGGTGATTTTGAGTCTCATCTTTGTAAGTTTAATGACATTTTGACGCTCACGCTTTATTAGGCTTTATTAGATTTGTCCTTCACTCCCGCTGTCATTCAGATGTCTCTGCAGAAACATCACCTGCTTCAGGTA
The DNA here is from genome assembly GCF_020171115.1 of Neogale vison. Lineage (NCBI taxonomy): Eukaryota > Metazoa > Chordata > Mammalia > Carnivora > Mustelidae > Neogale > Neogale vison. The sequence goes on along the minus strand of NC_058096.1, from coordinate 73,593,641 downwards.
CAAGAACAAATCAACTTCGACCAGGAAACCTTCAAAACAGGGACTCTGCTACCTTAGTTTTGAGAATTAATGTTGACTTGGGTCTAAAAGACCACTAGAAATTTTTACAGTGAAATTTTTAATGAGGCTGCTGTTACATTTATTTCACTAGCAAGCAATAACATGGAAACTCAGAAGTACGACTGAGATATGCTATAATTTCCAAGTGGTTTCCAGCAGCAGTATCAGGAATGAGGGAAAGCAGCTCTGATCTTGGATTAATCTTTTGGAATTTTATAAAATTTTCTTTAGATTGAAGATGTGTGCACAGTTCGTAAACCAGCTCTTGAGTCCAGAGGAAAGGGTTTCATTTAGAACTTGGTTTAAATCAAGGGATGGACACCATCTCACCCAGCTTTGATCCTAGAGAGGCAAAGAACTGCTCCCAAATACCACCACCCATTAGATGCTTCATTGATCCTTTATGCTCAGAGGGAACCGCAGGTATGTTCCTGCTCAGCCCAGGACAGGAACGTGCCAAGTGTCTGTGAAGTTGACACATTTCCCCAGAAAATGTTGACTCCCCATGCTCTCATTATGATTGATGGCCACAGGGCGTTTTAATAAAATTATAGGGGATGAATTTAATTCAATCCAGAGAGGTCAAACGACCAGTCTTGACTTAAGATTCAAATAGTAAATCACATGGAACAAATGCACATGATCACCACCCACCCCAGCCGTGGGTGGAAGGGAGCTGGGGCTTTGGCGCCATCTTACTCTAAACAAAGGGCAAGGAGCCCAGGAAGTCAGAATGTCAATGTCTCTGTCATCAGGTTGGGTAATTTTATTAGCTCTCTTGCAAATGTTATCAACTCATGTTAGTACACACTACCCCGCAGTGCCACCAGACGCCTTACTTCCCTTAGCCTTGCCCATGAAGGGCATGCATCCTTTGGGACAGAGTGTCGTTTGTGGAGGTGAGAAGGGAGTCCTGGAATGAGGTAGAGCTCACATTCTCCCATGATTATCTTAAGTAGAAAGAGGTGTGTGTGTGTGTGTGTGTGTGTGTGTGTGAGAGAGAGAGAGAGAGAGAGAGAGAGAAAGAGAGAGGAGTCAAAGGTGGCTGCCCAGTTGCAAGCCTTTGCCTTTATACAAGTCCATTACGTCCTTTTCCAGCAAACGAGTGAGAGGCATTCGCTGTGGAAAGCAGGAAGCAGACTTCCAATTCCCTCTCAGAGCACGGACTTGTAGTTTAGCCTTTGCCCCTTTATAAAATATATATCAGGAATAAAACGGCAGCCCATTAAAGGCCACAATCAGAACCTATAAAAATGTTGGGAGCGACTTCGAGATATTTCCAAACACTACTTTTTTAATACACAACAGAGAGTTATTAAGCGGCTTCTTGGTGTAGCGAGCATGGCTTCCGCAATCATCAAAAATTGATATGTACCGCTAGTAAAGTAATTATGCGCCATCCTGAGGATAAGGGAGCGGGCAATTGTTAATCCACTTGCACACCCGTTGACTTGCAGCATCAAGCTGCAAATAGCTTAATTAAGTCATACACGTGGACTATAACCATATTGCTCCATTGCATTATGCACACTATATCTCAATTTATTGGGACAATTAATGCGTAAGCTTCCACCTCGGGCGGGTGCACCAACCACCCTGTGCCCAAGTTCCTTTCCATTGATACTTGCCCAGAAAGCCAGAACCAACCCAGAAAGCCAAGAACAAGTGAGAATTAAGAGGGAGAGAGTAAGAGAGATGTCGTACTGGGGATGGAGGTGGGATTTGTGAGCAAACTTTGGCCCGCCAAGTTGTTAGAATGGGGTGTCATAAAAGTCGAGGCAAAATGAATACTTTGGACAGACCACCATTCATCATGTCTGAGCTGCTCACCTATTTAAGTGGGAAGAGTCCCAGTAGTTTTATTATAATTGTAAAGCACAAAGCAACAGCCATTTATTAATCATAAGAAATCTTCAGCCCAGAAGGTCAGGGGTCTGTTAGGACAGTTATTTAAACGCATCCCACCCCACCCTCACAAAATTCTATTGGCTACCAGGAGGTCATTTTTGAGTTAAAGCTGCAGAAATCTTCAGGTTAAACCAAATCGATATCCCCCCACTTACAAACGACCAAGACACATACTCCTGTCAGATTATTCCTCCCTCTCCTATTTCCATTTTGGAAGGCATAGAAATATTCAAGGTGACCAGAGACTGGAAATTCTGTCACCTGCGTGGAAAGAAGCCTTGTCAACAGCGGGGTGTCAGCAAAGAGAGCCTGGCGACTGCACAGAGGGTCCAGCTTCCCCCACAGGGGCAAGACTCTGAGAGCCCAGGTCAGAGTTGGACTTGTGGTACCCACGTTGTTGAGGTGGCAGAGGACGTGGACCATTGCACCTGGAATACCAGACAGTGCACTAATTTGAGTATGAGAAGGAAGATACCCAGGGTAGACAAAAATTGACAGAAATCTAGTCTTCATTGGCTCCCCACACTCGGTGGAGCCCAGGAACGTCTTTTCCACGCTTCGAACATCACAAATAAGTGTGGGACTCCAAGTGGCGGTCAAAGGGCTTATGTGCCACTAAATACTGGTAAATGCGGGCCAGCCCCCACATCTTGTGGGTTTTTAGCATGTTGCCCCCCCCCAAAATGGGGACATTGGTTTTTATCGTGTAATTCAGAGGTGCGTGCTCTGCTGTGTCTTCTTCCTCCAGGGTCCGGGAGCATTGAGGGCTGCGACTTCCATTCAAGGGCCGCCACCCACCCACCCCCACCCCCTTTAAGGTCAGCGGAGAAGAAGGGGGATGTTTTCTCCCGGCATTCTCTACGGAAAATAAAAGTACTTGAGCGGGAAAACCGAGGTGTGAACTTCGAGTGTGAAGGGCTGACGCTCTCAGTCTCCCGAGCATCTTTCTCTGATTCCTTCTTCAGGTTCTTTTTCCTTCACTTCCAAAAGAGAGAAAAGCATCGCTTCGTCTTTTCCAAAAGGTCTTCTCCAACTCAGCTTTGGAGGTTTTTTCCCTGGGGTCCGTGCACCTTTAAGGGAGGAGAGTTGGAGCTACTCCAGGTCTTCCCGAAGTTACCTGGGGTTCTGCAGCTTGCCAGGGAAAAGGAGTGGGGTGACCAGGCACCCTGTGGAGCTAAGTTGCGGCGGTCGCGGGATTTGGTCCCATCCTGGGATTGTCCAGGTCTCTGTCAGGCTCCAAGGGTCCAAGGCTGTACACTTTTGGATGTTCAGCGCTAACAGAGTGAGGGCATGGATTCAGATAAACACTTACTGGGAGCTTATGCTTTGAGGTTCCCTTAACAGCAAAACCTATGTCAGCATTTATAGTAAAAAACAACAGCACCAGTAATACCAACACATAAGTGCATTTATCGTGCACTTTCTATACCTGTTCTGCTTTCACAGTCCTATTTAAAGCTAACGAACAAACAAAAAACACCATTTGAAACAGATTCTATTTTTGTGCCCATTTTAGAGATGAGGAAACAGAGAGTTGGAGTAGTTTAAATGGTTTTGTTCAGAGTCCCTCAGCCAGGAAGTGGCAGAGACTTAGAGCAGCTTGCATCCAAAGGGTCCACTCTTCTCCTTCCTTGGGTTGCCTCTCCCCCTTAAGAAAGCTGGGGCAGTTCAGCTATTGCCTTCCCCTTCTGGGCACAATGGGCTCCAGGAAGTTGAGACATCTCTAGTGCTACTCCTTGCTCTCCAGGATACTATCTTCTTTCATACCCATGCCCCCAAATCTCCTGCAATTGGGAGGTATCTTTCAGACTTAGACCTGGGTCCACCGGGTGCAAAATCACCAAATCCTTTGGAAAACCCACCCCTTCACCACACCCAGTTCCCAGGGCTAGTAGAGCCTTAGTCAGGCTAGGGTGGAGTACATCCGGAGGCCTTCCCGGAGGTGGTGGCCAAGCTCTGGACCTGACTAAATCTTATCAGGGCTGGAGACAAGCGATAAGATCCTGGGTGGCTTCAGGCCCCTCCCCCTATCTGGAAAGGAAGAGCTCCAAGTGCTGTAAACGTTTATCACTTCTCCCAACTTCCTGTTTCTCTGCTTAACCAACATCTGACTCCAAGAATGGGGCTCGAAAATGATGCATATTAATTTCACAATTCCCATCCCAAAGTCGGGATTGAAACTCTGTTGCCTGTTCCCAACCTGTGCCTCTCTGACCCTAAGAATGTTATAAGGCGCCCCTAAGAAATTTACCGAGAATACAATGCTTTTGTGTGTTGGGATCGGAAGGGGGGAATCTATAAGGGTACAAGGCAGAGGGGTGAGACAAACTCTTCCGATTTTCCGCGGTGGCAGGGGATGGGAATGGGGAGTGAGGCTGGGTGGGATGAACATCTTAGCCCTTATTTCAAAAGTCTTAGCTGCCCTGAGACGTCAAAGGGCCTGGCATTTGAGAGAAGATCCTGACGATGGCCCGCGACGAGCGGGCCTACCGCCTTCACAGTTAGCTTTGCTCGGTGCCGTGCGCTCAAAAGTTTAACTCTTTTATCAAAGGGGAAATTGAAAACTGACTTCTGCAAATCCCAAGACGGGGTCTCACCAGCAACTTCTGGGGTGGGGAGAGAGGTGGGGGACCAAAAGGGAGGAGGAAAAAAGAGCGGGGAAATCAATTGAAAAAAAAAAAAAAAAGATACACGCGGGATTAAATAAGCTAAGAAGCTCAGCCCGCGGAATTCTAGATCTGGGTTTTGAAACCAAGAGGGTCCCTCTACCTTTGGCCATCTGGCTGCTTTAAGCTCTGCCCCATGCTGTATGATTTTAGCTGAAAATCTCTTCCGTTGCAGCTTCTCTTTTATTGAATTCATCAAAAGCAAACTTTCCCTGAGTTTTTTTTTTTTTTTTTTTTTTAAGACGGCTAAAATAATACGCCGACCACTGTGACATTCTCCAAGCCCAGGCCATTTTTCATAACGCCGCGGATCCGCTTTTGTGCCTCTGAGGCGACTAAACAGATGAATAACGAGCAAAGTCTCCAGAAAGTAAGCTAGCAGCTTTTCTCAGCTCTAAAAAAGTTAACTGAAATGAGAAGTGCATGTAAAAACCCACACCCAAAGATGGGGGCCACACTTTTATTACTCTGAATGACAACGACGTCTTTTTAAAAGCAACTAACTCCCACACCCGCACACGCGCGCCGCTCGCGCACACACACACACACACACACACTTACACGCACACCAGCACACTTGCTCACACAAACTACACAAACTTTAAGCCTTGTGAAGCTGCCCAGGTGGTGTTTTGGAAATTTTGGTAAAGAAAGAATGAAGGAAGAAGTATTTGAGGCAGATTCTAGCTGGCAAGATGTGAGAAGGGTAAAACCCGGTTTTATTTAGTTTTAGACGTTTTTGTTTTGTTTTGTTAGTTTTTTGTTTTTTGTTGTTGTCTTTTTTTTTTTTTTTTTTAAACCGCAACTAGTTTGCAAGTTGTTTTCTGGCAAGAGGAAAGAAAAGGCTGCAGCACTAAAGGAAGAATCAAAGTGTTAAAGGACGCTCAAAATGTAGTATTGTGGCAGGTCGGGGTAAGTTACTTTTTTTTTTTCCTTCCTGTTTTCTCTTTGGTTTGGAAAGCAGCAAAAATGCGCTTGGAGTAGAGTTTTCCTCTTGTTTTTAGGGGAGAGAAAGTAACTCCAGGCTCCCTCCTGGAGTGGCCGCCTCCTGCGACTTTGCTCTGGTTTTGCGAGTGGTTTATAGGGAGGTGCTTTCTTCCCGACCCTTGTCATCACAGTCCCAGGGGCCAGCGAGCCAACAGTGCTGGGGTTTGGAGAGCCGCGCTCCAGTCACAGAGGCAACAAGTCACCGACTCTAGCCCGGGGCCAGCGCCGCACCGCTCGGCAGCTGAGCCAGGGGCTCGCCAGTCTCAGGAATGAATATTGCACGTGTAAACTACTTGCATGTGGACGCGCACAGCTGCGACCCTCGGGTTTATCCGGGGAAAAAACTCTTCCCTTAAATGGACGGTTTGGAAAAACTCAGCCATTGGTTCTCGCCAGATGATTATTGATGCAAAGTAAACCCTAGGGTTGGAGCGCGCGCGCGTTTGTTTAACCCTAAAAGTATTCCACTTCCGAGTTGCTCAAGTTGACGTCCACTCGAAATTGTTTGTATTTTTTTCAGGTACTAGGAAAATAACTAGGAATGATTTATTGGGGATGGTGTAGACATATTAGTGTGAGAAGCATATTTCCCCCAGAAAGCAATGTCCTGTGTTCTCTGAGTTGCGGGGAAGTGGCCCCAAAGAAACTCGAAAGGCGGCTCCATGCACGCGCGCACGCATTTCCACAGACCTGTGTTACGAATGCGTAGTTATAGGCACTTTGCTCTCACTAACCCGAGGCTCTGGGACTCGGTTCAGGGGTGTGAATACTATTGTTAGTCTGCTGTGTATTTCATGGCACGGATATTAGGCGCCCGTGCCGAGTGGTCGTTCATTTAAGCACCAAACAGCGACCTGCAAACGTCTGCCGTGAGCCAGATTTTATTTATTATTAGTTCTCCCCTACTCAGGAATGAGGAATAAACACGTGCTGCGCCAAAGATTGGGCAGAGCTGATCCAGATGTTGGCAAATGCGACTTTGCCAGTTATTTCCGAGCGATCCGGGAGAAATGGTCTAGGCAGCCGGAGAGAAATTGACAAGGGAGCTGAGGGTTGATCGGAGGCGATTTTGTTCCTGAGCAGGCGCGACTCCTCCGCCTGGGTCTGGCGGGGCGAGCATATAAAATGCAACTTTTGCCCCATTGGTTCGCTAGGTGAATTAGCGCATACTGGGACTGAACAGTCCTTGACCTTTGCCTTTATGTTTGCGCAAATGTTTGCCTAAAACACAATCGGCCTTGACAAGGGAGCATGCTACCGTGTGACACTGCCTATTCACCAGATAGATGTTCCCTGCCACACACGACCCAGAGCAGCATTTTAAATAGCTTAGGTATTTGTACAAACCGTATAAATTAATGTCGGATGATTGCTAGTTGCTAGTTAAATACAAGACAATTTGGATGTAGGATACACATCTCTCTTCAGTCTTTTTTTTTTTTTTTTCCTTTTCTTTTCAGAAAAGTCGATAAGATGACCAAGAAACAAAACTGGTAGTGGAAGGAAGTTTATGTTTAGGGAAGGCAACAGATTCTTCTTTGATAAAATGGGCACAATAATGTAGTTCCCTCACAAATGTCTTTTCCACAAAGATGAGGCGTGAATGAAGCAAGAGAGAGGACCAGTGGGGAAAACTGAGGGACTAATGCTGAGGACAATTAGTAATGGGGAGTTTGGGGAAATGAACCCGAAGATCCTGGAGGATTTATTGTTCCTGAAGGAGCCTGTGAGTCAAGAGGCTCTCAGGACTCTGGGAGCCCCGTGGGACTGGGGAAGTTTGACCGATTCCTGAGCTTTATGGTTCTGAATACTTTCCCCAATAAAACTAAATACTTTAACAGGAGGAGAAAACATCTTGTAAAAATCTAGAATTGGTTTAAACCTTCTTTTAACCTCCACATTGTAGGTTTGAAATGATTTAGAGACCTAGGCTGCCTTTCCCTGAACTTTGACATAGGAAAAAAAAAATGAATTTCCTTTGGCTGTGGTTTCTAGCTGGGTTCAGAATTTTCCACATTCCTTTCATTACCAGCAAGATGGCAAAACCTCACCGATTTCGAGGGCTTAATTTCTGGGGGCAGATAGGACTGCAGAGACAAGGAGGACAAATTAAGACAAACAGGGACACTCGAAGTGTTCTTTTTAGGAAGTGCCATTCCTTTGGAAGAGAGGACTATTTATTTTCTTCGTTCCAAGAGGATGCAGTTGACCAGGACAGTACCAATCCAAGCCACAATCTGGGGATACAAATTTGAATGTCTGAGAGCCACTGGCTTTTCTCCAAACATTGTCCAGGTTGCTTTCAGTCTTCCTTTAACCATCTGCAGGTGGTGGGTCACCAGTTCTCCCTTGGAAGCCTTTTTTCTTGTTTTCTGGGTAGAATATACCTTCTTTCTGGTGGGATATGAGTCAGAGCAGGGGGAAGTTTGTTAACAGAAAACCCAAACAGAATAAAGCTGTATTCCACATAAAATTTTGGTGATGCACCAAAGTAGCAGAAATGTATAAACTACACCAGAATGCAAAAGAGAAAAGATAAATTTAAGAACAAGCACCTTACAGAGAAGTAATATGGAGAGGCTTGCAAGAAGTGTAAATACAAGTGATATAGAAAATAATTAAGGAGACTGCCTCTATTTTTAAATAATCCTCCCAAGAATTTCTTAATTAACAGATCAGATTTGTTAGTTTACCTTCATTATTTAACTGATAATGTGTCAGATATGAACCATTTCAAAAACAATCTGTAAGTTTGGCAGAAAATGTGAAGGGTAGACTATGTAGTTTGGCTTTGGGTTTAGAAATGCAAGCAACTAGATATGCATAGAAATCATATTTCAGTTCTCAGAGAGTATCTGCTTATTTTCTTAAACTTGTAACCATCTTAACTATTTTTTTTAAAAAATTGTTTCATTTTAAGATAAAATGACTCGATTGTCTCTTCTCTGCCCCTTCTCATCCAATCTTTTAGAGAATTTAGGAATTAAAGATATATAGAAATGCACACTTTAGAACTCTATTCTCTGAGATATTCTACAATGACAGGGAGGAAGCAAGGCAGTAATATGTTTCTAGCCTTTAGCAATATGTTTCTAGTTATCTTGTAGCTGTGCTTGTGGTAGATGAAATTCATTTAAACTTATATGTGAACAGGGACCTAGAATTTATAATGCATGGTGATGAATATAAGCAACTTAGGTTCAAGCTAGTTGTAAAAATCAGTTTAGGAACTCAAAATATTTTACAAATTTGCTTAGTTTGAAATACATATATATTTAATAAAACACGTCAAGTTAGAACAAAATCAACATCTTAGATAAAATAGAGTTCACACACGTATATATGTATCCTAGGTATCAAGTATTCAAGTATTTAGTCCACATATTCATTTGGTTATTCAATTATAATGAACCAAATTGAAGATGAGAGATGATCAGTTCAATTAATTTATGATAGACATCTAGAAATTGTGCATATTTCTAGCCAGCAGATATACCATTAAATATTTATATTGTGAAATCTGTAGGTGGTTTTATCTAGCAGTGCTCAAGAGGACATATAGTAATTAATCGGTACAAATAAAAACATAGCATAAATCCCAAAACTATTCTTATACAAACGAGTATCACAACTTTAATGGAGAAGAAAGGAGGGATTTTCTTTTATTGTTTTTGGAAATAATTAAGCTTTTACAGTAATGTTATTTCTCTTAAAGCAAAAAAATTTAATAGTAATAAAGGTATAAAAATCTGCTTATATCTATATTCAAAAAATTAAGATAGCTGATTCATTCTTATGAGTTGAATATTGGAGGAAAATCTCTGCTGAAAATCATTTGCATATGAAATTAACATTCATTAAAGTAAAATGATTGCATTACCAGACACTGAAACTGTAAACTCTTTTAGATGGCTCTGTAGTATATGTTAACATTTACCTTAATAATTTTCTTTCTGGCTTGATTATGAAATGTCATCTGCCAGGATGTGTGAAACTTTGTATTTATTTCACTATGCATTGAAATTAAGGTAAAGAAGTAAATTTAGGTTTCAGGTGCTGGAGACCCCAGAACTTCCTCCCATTCTATCTCCTTGAAGCTAATTCTCTCCCCATAATTTATGTACACACAGCTTATATTGTTTAAAAAATTCCTCAGCAATTACTTGCTATTAAATTCCACTCTACTCTGCACATGAAAACTTACAGATGGCTTGGAGGTATGTGAATTTAACTATTATCAAACCTGAGTTTGAATAGCCCAGATTTGTTCATGTGAACAGCCAGGCCTTGCTAAAACTGAAGTTCAGAGACCAGACATTCCCTAGTTGGTCACAGGTCTAGACTTTCTTGGTACAGAGAAAGACTGACTCTTACCCCCATTTTTATTCACAATCTCTGATTAAATAAATTGTGCTCTGATTTCCAATGTCTATTGCATCCAAAATGCAGTTATTACCTATTCCTACCAAAGACAATGGGGATTCTTGGGAATACTGACTAAAACTTGGGTTCTAGATGGCATTTGGAAGGGAGATTTAAGACCTGTTTCTGTGGACCATCATGGAAAAATCCCCGGTTTTTAGAAAGGGCTCCATCTTCTTTATTGTAAAGGTTGTGAATTCAGAATTATAGGAGGAGTGAGCAGTGAAGGCATTAGAGGGGGAGTGCAGGGTCCAGGAAAGTGCCCACACCTGAGAGGTGTGGAAACCACATTCTCACCTGACATATCCCAGAGTCTCTTAGTTTGATAACAGGGCGTAGCCAAGTGCCAGTGTTAATCAGTCACTTGCAGAAGCCGATCCCCACAGGGAGCACCAGCATGGCAGGTACTCAGAGCGTTTGGAGGGATGAGGTCTCACTCTCTGATTTATTTGAAAGCAGGCTGATGGGGGAGCAAGGGACCAAGGATCAAGTTTTCTTGGCTCCTGATTCTGTCCTGCATGCTTAGCTAATCACTATTCATTTATACTCCCTGTCTTTCCATAGCAGCTTGGAGCAGGGTGCACCTTACCCACTCACCCCTCCCCATTCACTACTCCCACCTCCCCTTACACCTTACACCCTGTCACCCTTTCTTACTCCTTCAGCCCTTCACGGACCCCCTCACTCCTTTACAGTCCTTCCTATTCCCAACTCCTCCTTTCTGCCCGCCCCCCTCACGCACTATACCACAAGCACCTCAGCTCTCCTCAATCCTCCTCAATCCTCCTTACTTCTCTCACTCCTCCCGGACCCCTTACCACCTCATACCTCTTCAGCCCATAACCCTTTGTGTCCTGTGCATCCTCTCCCAGTCCTCTGCTATCCTTTCACAGGGGTCACTCTCCTATGTTCACACCTCCCCATTTTCCACACTCTGCACATGCCCCTAGCATCTCCCCCCTTCTTACACCCACCATATTCACATCTCCCACACTTCTCACACATACCCCACATTCACACTTGTACTCTCACTCGTGCACAGAAGACACCCCCTCAGACTGCCTTTTGTCCAGTGGCGTTTTGAGTTCCTCCCTGTTTTGGAGAACCTAACATCTAGCCTCTTCTTCACCTTTGACCCCTCTTTCCTCCACTGCTTCCTTCTATACCTAAGGATCAGCATCTCCCTGTTTCCCATTCTGGACTTCTCTCTGAGAAGTCCATTCACCTTTTCCACCCCTGAAGTCTCAGCCATCTGGGGCTGGGAACTGGTGGGGTTGCTCCTCAGTGCCCTGGGCTGGACCAGCAGCAGATCAGGGCCAGAACCTCTGATTTGACTTCTCTGCTCTCAGTTCTCATCTCCAGACAGCTTATTCTTGACTCTTTAGTTGCCTCTAGACTTCAGGAACACAAACTCATACGTATAAAATTTCCGTCAGCAGCGTGGGTGGTAGGGTTTTTAAAAGTGGTGTTTTTTCAACTTGATAAGCTTCAGAATTACCCAGAGTCTGTTAATAAAACAAAACAAAACAACCATAGATTGCTGGGCCTACCCCCAGAGTGTCTGATTTAGTAGATTTGAGGTAGGACCTGAACATTTGCATTTCTAACAAGTTTCTGGGTGATAATGAAGCTGCTGTTCTGGGATCATATTTTGAGGAAACTTAAATGGGATCTCAGCAGTATGAAATGATTTTATGATATACGGCAGAGGAAGGTCCAAAGAACATAGAAGTTCAAGAGCAGAATGACGCTGGCTAGATGGGAATGGTGCCCTAAAAATTTCTCAAGCCCGAAGACACCGTGGAAGTGTAGATTTACTCTGATGAATAATTAGTTTATCAGAAAATGACCAAATTGGGGCGCCTGGGTAGCTCAGTGGGTTAAGCCTCTGCCTTCGGCTCAGGTCATGGTCTCAGGGTCCTGGGATTGAGCCCTGCATCACATCACATCGGGCTCTCTGCTCAGCAGGGAGCCTGTTTCACCCTCTCTCTCTCTGCCTGCCTCTCTGCCTACTTGTGATCTCAGTCTGTCAAATAAATAAATAAAATCTTAAAAAAATAATTAAAAAAATGAGCAAATCATCTTCATGGTTAGGACTTCTTTCATGAGAGGAAGGAGGAAAAATAAGAGGTTGTGTCTAAGACATATCTTTTTCGAAGCCCTCATTAACCATTTTCACTGAAGCTGATGGTGATTAGAATTGGGAGTAATTGAGTCCTGGGTTACTGAAAGTGCTGCTCTCTCTAGGTAAGTTTTATTGTTTATGAATCTTTGTGTGTGTGTGTTTTAGAGAGTTTGCTGACTACCTGTGTGGTTATACTTCCTTTTAAATGAACAAGAGGTTCAGGCCCTATGGAAACACCTTTTCTACCTGGGTAGTGGTTACCATGGTTACTTCCTTTTCCCCTCTCCATCTGCTTGTGAAGAAGCCTCACAGACTTCTCCCTTCAGTCCTTCTTGAAGACCGGAAACTGGTCTAGAAACTTTTAACCAGTTCATGCTCTATCTTTTCAATTGCCTAGGACATTTTTTTTTAATTTAATTGAAACTGCAAAGATATGTGCATAAAGGAGGAAAAACAGGAAAAAATGTAATCCTTCAAATTCAACTTGTGTGTGTCTATGTGATATGCTTAACAGTTAGAGAACACATCCCATAAGCAGTCATCATGCTCAACTGTTTATTTCATATTTGAGTTTACTTGATAATATAAAATCCCAAGTCCTGGTCATTTGGGCCAAGGATGTCTATACATTTGTCTCTCAGCTGATTTTGCCAACAGTTTTCATTCTCATTTTCTCAAGGTTTAATGACCAAGGCAGAAATTTCTAGTCTGCTTTTGAAGAATTGGACCTAGGGATTAGAGTTTTGAGATCTTAGCCAGAATATGTACAATACTTTCATGTTTACAGATTCTTAGCAACAGTTTAACACCCAAAATTTCCCCTCCTCTTGCCTCACATTATGAACAATTATCCTGTTCTAATATACGTTAGAAAAACATAATTGCATTAGCAGATTTCTCTGATTACCTTGCTATTAAAAATAAGAATTAAGTTGGGGCGCCTGGGTGGCTCAGTGGGTTAAAGCCTCTGCCTTCAGCTCGGGTCATGATCCCAGGGTCCTGGGATCGAGCCCCGCATCAGCCTCTCCACTGCTTCCTCCTCTCTCTCTCTGCCTTCCTCTCTCTCTGCCTATTTGTGATCTCTGTCTGTCAAATAAATAAATAAAATCTTTAAAAAAAATAAGAATTAAGTTAAAAAGCTGAAATTTTGTAAATTCATAGCTTTTTTCCAAGTTTAAAAAAATTTAATTTTGTCAAATATCCATTTGCTAGTACATATTCTGGGTTTTTCCTAGCCAAAAACATTACAGACATTGCTAAAATGTTTCAAGAGATCATCAGCATACTAGCTCCTTGAGAAATGTTAGGATAGACCTCACACTACCCAGACAATCCTGTTGTCAGATTTTAAACGTTTCGAGTTGGTCTTGTTTTCCTTTCTTCTACTTCATGATCTCTATATATTCTTCTTTTTTTTTTTTCAAATTGGAGATTTTATCCAATTTTATTTCAAATTTGAGCTTTAAAAATTTTATTTATTTATTTGACAGAGAGAGACACAGTGAGAGAGGGAACACAAGCAGGATGAGTGGAAGAGGGAGAGGCAGGCTTCCTGCTGAGCAGGCAGCCCAATGTGGGGCTCGATCCCAGGACCCTGGGATCATGACCAGAGTCGAAGGCAGATGCTTAAGGACTGAGCCACCTAGGGGTCCCTCAAATTTGAATTTTTTAATACGGAAAAGCCAGAGGTTGCCAAAGGAATTGTATACTTAATGTTGAATCTAAAGCTGAGTTAATTTTTGAAATATAAAAAAATCAATTTATTAACTTGAAATTGAGATGAATATAATGCAAATCTATTTGTGTTCTCTGCTATCAAAAGAGAAAATTCAATGGGACAAAATCAATCTATAAACCTGTTGTTTGCTTATTAGACCTGATGTAACCAGTTCAATTAATATTGCAACTATAGTTAAGTTGAGGGTGATGAATATATTATCTAAAGAAATGCTATAAATAGCTTAGGTTGATGATCTTACAATGGTTTTGGTTTTTTGAAAATGGTCCATATATATTTTGGTTCCGAGATGGTCTTACCAGAAATTATTGACTCATAACCATAATGACTCATAACCAAATGACTCATAACCATAACGAGGATATTGATGTTACCCCATTTGGGGGAGGGCCCTGAATTTAGTGTCTATTTACAGATAGTTTGGCACTTCCCCCAACCATCTAATCATCCTTTATGGCAAAATATGGCTCTTGGTTGTTTATTTGTTATTGAGGCATAATTGACATATATTAGTTTTAGGTGTACAACACAATGATTTGATATTTGTATACTCTGTGAGATGATCAGTGCAAGAAGTCCAGTTGCCACCTGTCACCATACAAAGTTACACATTTTTTTTTTCTTGGAATGAGAACTTCTACGATTTACTCTCTTAGCAAACCACAAGTATGCAATACAATACCGTTGTTTCTTGCATGGGCTCACCGCTCTTTCCTGTTGGGTAACCCCCCCTCCTGCCCCCTAGTGGAGGGTTTGGCAGTGCACCAGCCGCGGGGACAACCAGTAATTATTTATTGATCACCTGCTGTGTGCCAAGCACTGTGGAGGAAGCCGAAGCGTGTCCAGATTTGGGCAGAGTCCAATGCTACACAGGGGCTTTGTAAGATGATTTAAGATTGAACAGATATTGTATCTTCAAGTCGTTGTGGCTCCTTACCTGAGGGCCTCTTCAGAACCCTGATCTCACTCGTGTTGCGCTTGAAACGTGACTGGAGGTGTCTTTGACCGCCAGAAGCGCCTACAGCCAATTTTGGACAGAGAAGCTGGCTACTCCCTGGCAGGCCTGGATTTGCGTTCTCTTGTATAGAGCTGTCCGGTTTGACCTGTAGTTACAACCAATCCTGGATCAGCATTGTCAGACGTAGGTTCCACCACACTCTGTTTGAAGAGTCCCATTTTGTGCAGTGGCAGCCACAACAAAACCCAACTTTCCTCTGTGACTTTGTTCTTTTGATTTTTAATAGATCAAAGACCTGGAGGGAGGAAGGAAAAGCTGGGAGGTGGGGGGTGGGGGTGGGGAAGAAAGGGGGTAGAGATTGTTGTCGTGTCAAGATACAGCGCCCATTTGAGGCCACTAGCCCCATTAGAAGGAAAAAGTGCACGGAAAAGGGCGAGAAACCTGCACTTGGCGAGGCATTGTTTGGGGGATTCGAGCTGCGGCCGCCCCTGCCTCCGCCATACAGTACAGTCTCCATGGCAACGCAACCTGCTGCTGCCACCGCCAAAGTTGAAGACGCTTGAAAGGGCTTGAAGAGACCAGAATCACAACCCTATTTCGGTTCCCCGAGAACAAGGGGGAGAAAATGAAGCAGAGAAAGAAAGGAGGAAGAAAGGAAGGAGAGGAGGAGGAGGGCTGGTGAGGGGGAGGGAGAGGGGAGGGAACCGGAAAGAGAGGGAGGGAGACAGAAAGAGAGAGAGAGAACGAGAATATGAATGAATATGAATGAATGAGAGAGGGAGGGAAAGAGAAAGGAGAATTTAGGGGGAGGGAGGGACAGGCGGAGGGAGGGGGAAGGCGGGGAGAAACCCCACCCCAGGCCCATGAATGCTGGCATTGTCCCTTCTTTTCTGAATCTGATTTACCATATCATAACCCCCAGGAAGAAGAAAACATCAATATCCCGAAGGAATGGAGATGTTTCTATGGAAAACCTAGGAATTTTAGTCCATAACAGATCTGGTGTAAAAAAAAATCAAAGAGATCAAAGGCAGAGCTCCCTGGAGTATAGATGCGTCTCTGAATTAAAGATGGACGATGCTGACTACAAAGTACTTTTTCTTCTTTATTCAGTTCTCTGTTTCCATTTCAAGGGAGGCGCTGGCCTCGTCATATCTGCACCAGACCATCATTTTGAACAATGTTATGATGGGGAATAAAAAGAGGAGTGGGAGCACTAGGCACTCGGCTTCCTCTGCCCCAGCCAGGTTTCCAACTATCTTCTCTAGCAAGTCTTAGTGCCCGAGTCAGCCCGGCCCTCCTCATAGAAGAAGCTCCTGGAAAAACCCACCCCCACCCTCGATCCTTCCAAGGGCACTAGGAAAAATGAGATCTGCTGAAATCAGGGGAAGGAAGTGCTGTTAGGCTGGCTCAACAAATTAAGCTCAGGACATTATCAAAGGAAAAGTGTGGCAGTTTTGGGATGGGGAGGAGACAGCAGGATCTCTAGGCCTAGATGTGGACGAGGGTGGGGTATAGGGCACCCTGGATTGGCAGGGTATAGGGCACCCTATGGGCAGTCCCAACAGCTGTCTTAGCAGATGTGGGCTTCTGGCAGCTTTTCCAAGAGAGTGGCCCCCAAAGAGGAAGACAATGCAGGGGAGACCCAGTTAAAATGAGCCATCTCCTTTCCAGCTGCACCTCAATTTGCACGTGTAAGAAACAAATTCTAATTGTTTTTTAGATACGTCTAGCGAGAAAGACTAGCTGACTTCCACTTTTCTTTTTAAGGCAAACTGAGAAGTCAGGGATCCTGATTTCTATGTGTATTAGTAGAAGATCATGGAAAGGAATAGACCAGTAGCAGTCCTAGGTGAATGTCTTCTTTACCTGCACAAAGAGAATGCTCTGCCCCGGCATGCAATGTGTTGTGTGTGTCTGTGTTGGTGGTGTAAGCAGGCTTTGGGAAGGTCTGTTACCCTCTGTGGAGTGGCTCATGGCCTGCTGTCTGGCTTCTTCTGGACATTGAGGCTGGAAAATTAAAACAGTAAATTTTTAAAAGCCAGAGACTCTCTGCTTCCTCCGGAAAGAAGCCATGATAATCAGTCAGGCAGTCTGGATGTGTGAGGGGAGCCAACCCTCCAGAGGCCTCAGCCCTTTGCCCCACAAGTCTCCCGTTCAATTTCTCCAAAGCCAATGACAGCATATGAATATTACAGAAGTCAATTAAGTTGTTTGCAAACACACGAGGGCCACTGAGGACTACGGAGGGGTGAAAGCGAGTTCCCAGGGTGGGATCAGCATCTGTACTGGCCTCCAGTGGACCTGGGGTCAGGCCCGACACTAAGTAAACAGTGCCTCAGTTGAGGGTCTCCTTTGTGGCAGCTGCAGCTGTCCAGCTGCCCATTGTCTAACCAGGACTGGAGACTCCATTGCTGCCCCTGCGCCAACTCTGTGCACAAACACAGACCAGGGCAGGCTGCACTTATTCTCCCCACCCCCACGAAGGCCCTGCCTGCCCCATCTGGGCCCCAGGCCACCAGGCTTTCTTTTCTCTCTCCCCTCCAGAGCCTGGCATCTCCAGGCATTTTTACTCTGAGTAACTGCGCAGGTGTACAAAAGTCCAGGATCTGGGGGAGGGTGGGAAGAATAGGGATGGGAAAAGAACACAATCACAGAGTGAAAGAATGGGAGGTTGGAAATCACAATAAAACTGAAAGCAAGAATGATCTCGTTAAAGAGGAATTCTCAGTTTATTCAGTTATCTGTCTTGGAGAAGTTGGCGTGTCCGAGACAAAGGACGGGGAACAGGGGACAGGGCAGTAAAATTTCCTGAGCTGGTGGGTGTGTTGCGGGGCGGCGGGGGGTGGGGGGGCTGCTGGTGGTGGTGGTGGTCTTAGGTATTGATGGGTCACTCAGGGGCCCTGAGAGAAAAGCCTCAATGTTTCAACCGCCTGGGTTGTTCCTTGCGGAATGAGTTTCTCCTAAGGATGAAACTCTATAAATTCCAAGACCCTCCCCTCTCCCAGGGCCCCTGCCCCACCCCCACTCTGACAAGGGTGGGGATTGCACTGGAAGCACTAGGGGAATGTAATAGGCATGATGGGTCCCTGAGTTTTACACTGGTTTTTGTTGGACTCGGACTCTCTGAGAATACCCTGGGACTTCAACCTGTTCCGCAAGGTAGGAGCTCACTGGGGTGAAATGACTTTTCCCTAGTGAAGCGTGGAGCTGCCTGAGGTATAGAGGCTAAGGGGAAATTTGCAAAGCAGGTAGGAGATGAAGGATTAATGGGAATGACTCCTGAGATGAGGCCTCTTACTGCTTCCAGACCCATCTCCACCCAAACAAACTCTTCAGGCTTTGTGGCTCCTACTTCAGAGGAATTTGTGGGACACATTTCCCTGAATTATGGCCTGAGGAGCCAAGCCCAAGGCTTGTCCAGGTGCATGAGGTCTACCTTGCAGGCCTTCACTGAGTCCAAAGTCAACAAAGTGGTTCAGCTCCTCAGAGATCCAAGCTCGAGTAGCCTCAAAGCAGAGCGGTGCCAAGATCAGAGCTGTGGCTAATGGCACTTGTCAAATAGCTTGCTTCCCAGTTCTGTGAGAGAGAGAGAGAGAAAAAAAAATTAGTTGGTTGCTCTTGGCACGAATTCCCTCATTATCCTCATTCTGTATTAGAGGAAAAAAAGTCTTAAATTTCATTTTGATTGACAACTGCCTGCCAGACTGGAGAATTAGACCCTTTATCCGATTTAGGTGGTTTGTCTCTTATTCTCTTATTTCTTGAAATCCTGAATTTAGAAAGTTGGAGGTAAAAAGTCACACCAAAATTTTAAAATGCAATCAGGATGTTGCTGCTGAAAAAAATCCTAGGGCCTGGCTGAATAAAAAGCCTTTTGACTCAGACTAAAGGGTTTCAAGGTCTCAGGTTTCTGCCATCTCTCCATTGATGGTCAAGAAGTTGGATTGTTTTTAATTTTCTTTAAATGACCGAGAGAATAGCGGATGGTTAATTAAATTAGGGTCGAAGTCCTGAATAGCAGAAGCTACTAAATCCGTGGCTTACAAATGTAAGAGAAATCCTTGAGGTCCTATCTCATCTAAGCCCAATTGTCAAAATTTAATTAACACGAAGAATGGATGAGTTTTAAGCGTTCTGACATAGGTTTTGCTCTCGCGCTTGTGTGTGTTATTTGCACACAAGTGGGGACCTCAAACCAAGTCCCAGTTTCTAGGAAGTCTGTTTTCCGGTTTTCCTAAGCACCCTAACTGTAGGAATTAAAAGGAAACTTTTGAATGAAGGCAGGAGCTTCTGGTTCTGGCCAGCTGGGAAGGGGATGTGGCAACTGAGGTTTTTCTTGTTAGCCCAGATTCCCCCGGGCAGATTACATGGGGACCACTAGCCTCCTAATACATCCAGGAGTGTACGAAGCTCTTTTAACAGCTCTTTTTCTAGAACATTCATCCGCAAGTTGCAGGGGCTTGTTTTTGTTTTGTTTTTGTTCGGTAAGGCATTTGCCGAGGACAAATCCGATGGCAAATCGTTCCTCAGGCAGTTGTCCAAACGCCTCAAAGAGCTGGCGCTCGGGGGCGCGCGTGGCAGAAGAGCCTGGAAGCCGCGCCAGGCGACTCACAGCTTCAACTTTGAAGCGCTGCGCTTTTGCTCTGGGTTGGACGAGAGCCTGCCCTGCTCGTGGGGCTCCCCTATCAGTAGGAGAGCATGTGGGAAAATATTGGGTAACTTTGCCACATCCCCGACAAATAAACAGGGTAATTAAAATGACGCAGATGCTGGTGTTGGATTTCTCGGTTTCTATGATCATTAAAGGCAGCGACTTAAAAAAAAAAAAAACTTAATTAAGACTAATGACGGAGCTTTTCTTCTCGTGAATAGATGGCGGGTTAAACCAATTAGACACATTCATCAAATTCTTTCCACGAAGTTTTTATAGACATTTATGGTATGTTCTCAGTACAGCGCAGAATGTCGCATCCCCCCGCGCCAGGGCAGATGGGGGAGGCGCCCGGAGCCGGGCTGAGGAAAAGCGCTCCCCTCGTCGCGCCTCGGAAGGCTGATTGCTCTGGGACCTGAGGGTTCACTCGTGGCTTTTTCTAGCGCGGCACCAGTCCCCTTCCTACCTAACTTCTATTTGAAAAAGTCGCTCAAAATTAACGAATTTTCCGTTAAGTAACTCCCAGTGATCAAGATTTCTGGGCGTGGGCGTGTTTCGCAAAATAGAGCTCTTCCCGGCGTAGAACAACGCCTAAAAAAGACCAGCATTAAGAACCCTAAGAATGGAAACCCGAATTATAGAAAAAGAATACTAGTGCTCCTTTTCGCTTTCCCCAGAATCTCCCGCAGACGACAGGAAAGACGTGTTTCCAAGGGGCCCAGGTCCGCTCGGGGTGGCGGGGGAGGGGGCGGGGGACAGGAGAGGCGCACGGAGAGCTAAGTGTGGAGGACTCCCCCAAGCCCTGAGCCCCTAACGGCCTGGCTCCCACAGTTCTGCCCGCCATGGTGCCAGAGGATCGTCCCGAGCAGATTTAAGACTCAATTTCCTTAATTTCCCTGGAGCTCGGACCCTCTCCTCCCTAGAGTTGTAGAAGTTGAACTTCTAGGGAGTTTTCCGTAGCCGGAGCTGCCCAGGCCTCTTCTGAAATACTGGCTCGGACCCTGAACGTCTGCTATTCGAACAAGGACTTCTTTCCATGACCGTGGGAGTCATAGGTAGGGCTTGAAAAGGTCGGGAATAAAGAGAACACGGTTTTATGCGCCAGGTTCCTACTTACGCAGCCACAGGTTTTTCAACAACAGGTAAAAAGGGAGTGGAATGCGGCTCCAAAGCAGATCCTAGTACCCAGTGTGCATCATTCAACATATGCCCATAGGCGTAACATTTCTATGTATGTATGTGTATGTATGTGTGTATGTATATGTATTTGGTGGGGACCTCATTTATGGGAATAATATATTTACATGATATATAGATATTTCTATATCTGTATTTCTCACCTAATATATACGACCATATTTGATGAATATGGACGTACGCTTGATTTTCATACTTCACAAGAGTAATTAACTGATATATGTATTAGGAGGTATATATTAAGATACATATCTGTATATATGGTGATAAATATTACATGTGTATTGCCATTTTAGAATTGTATATTAAGCGATGACAAAATTGCGTTTAAGGACCCATATAATTAACTAGGAAGCATATTAATATACATTAGGTTCTATATACTAGGCCGGGGCTATATATGTATTTATTTTAGAATGTATATTTACAACTTTGGACAATGCAGAGTGGAACCTTTTGAACCCTGGCTCTGGCAAGAACCAGCCCGAGCTGGCTGAGACAAAACCAAGCGCCGCCTTCTTAGTTGTGCCATTTCTAACTAGTCTTTGATTATCCCTTCTGGGTCGTCTCCGTTATCTTGATATAAATAAGGAAATAATACAAAACATTCCAACCTTATTGCCCTCCCCCTTGCTTTCCCCTTCGCTTCAAAGCTAGCTTTTGTTTTTTGTTTATTGTTTTAGGGGGTGAGTGAGTTTGATTCAGCGCGGGGTAACTTTTCCTACCCATGGCGACTTTTTAGGGCCAAACTCCGAGTCAGCGGAGGTTCTGAGACCCAGAGCAGGGAGACGGAGCAAAAAGGCATGACTCGGCTCTAGTTCTGACACTAGAAAGTATGGTAGTTGAATGGGAGGGTGAGAGTCAGCATTTGGACCATCAGGCATGTGAGCGCAGTCCCAGGTGGATTTAGAGCCAGCTGTTCTTGAATCCAAGACTGTGACAAGGGGTTGCGGCTGAGGAGGGGAGCAGGGGAGAGCAAAATTTGAAAAACTTCGAATTGCAAGAGGACAAACTTTCTGAACTCTCCACGCAGATGGTGCAAATCCTCCTGTAATCATTTTTCAGCTCATCCGGAAGCTGCTCTCTAAGCGTAGCCCCAAAGTAAATAAACACCCCCCCCCAAAGTCATGCCTTTAAAGCTACCACCGTGGGCTTAATTACGCTTGAATTATGCAAGTAGCTCCGCAGAGGATGGAACTTTAGGCAAATAATTGCGCCATTGTGCGCGGCGGCCGACCCTGCGCGGCCTCCCTCCAGTTTTCAACACTCCGTGCTCGAAAGGCGGCGGGGCTCGCAGGCCCCTGAAATCCGCAGCCGGGGGCCAAGCCAGAGACTCCTGCCTAATTAACCTACTTCTCCACCCCGTGGATGTCAAGATTTTAGAAAAAAGGTTAGGGCAGGGAAAAAAGGGGTAACCAGGTTTCCCCCCTTCCCCCCGTGAAGTGGAAGCAAAGTTACTTTGCCAAGTCTTGTTGATTCCTTCAGAACTTTTGCACTTAAGGCAAAAAATCTTGCGATGTCCGGGGAATTAATTGGAAAAGCTCTCGGGACTATTGGGGGAGCCTTGAGGAGATGGAAGGTTTTGGAATATGAATGGCTTCCGTGTTCCGGTGATGATTCAGTAAATTATCGGGGTCAAAACAGGTTCTCCAACTTGGGGAATAAATGGGGGAAATGTGATGATCCCCATAATAATTAATTTTCTAAATAAGGATGCAATTAATCTCAGATATAATTTCCTGAATAGAAAAAGTTAAGGATTTTTAACACAGAAAGAATATCCTCTCCTGTAAACTTGGTGGGGATTACTCTGCTCATCATGAAGCTTCCATTATTTATGGTGTTCTACTTAATCAATTTCCCATTCAAAACCAAATAGCTTATTTCCATTTACTTTGATTTGTCTTGAACTGCAATTGTGTTTTCTCAGGATAAGGAGTCACCTGTGTGGATCGTGTTCACACAAAAAGAGAAATCTCTTTGTAATGACCTCCAGACCTCATGAGTTTATATGGAAACTCTACTAAATTGATTAACACACTATTTGGCCTATCAAGTCCCTTCTTAATATTTTCTTACATGAGCAAAATTCATAATATGCTAGACTTCAATGAAGGTAATTTTGGAAGAAAATATCGAGGCTTTGAAATTTACAGAAGCTGAGGGCGGAATGAGCATTAGAACAGAAAACTAAGTCATTGCAGGTTGTTAAGCCTCAGAATAGATTTTTTAAAAAATATAGATTCTTTACTGTTCAATTAGTTGATCCCCTCCAGCTTTAGAAACTCCACAGGACTCTAGCCAAAGGTGTACAGAAACATTTTCCCAAAGGGCTTATGTGTATTTATTTATTCATGGAGCCCAAGGTGAGCAGGATTTCATAAGCAGAGATAGCAATGGGATGAGGGGCAGAAGGAAGTAAAATGTTTCTGAAGTGAGTTCCTGAGAAGCAAGTTCCTGAATAATGTTCTTTCTTTGGGAAAGTTATTTTTCAGCACTCAAATATTTCAGTGAAAATGGTGTAGATGCCTTGAGTTAATGTGTTATGAATCCCATAATTAACTATACTCTGCATTTTTCAGTAACCATTTTACTACACACAAACACACATGCCTGTGTATGCATCCATAAAGACGAAAAAAATATACCCAGAAAAATAAGTCATAAACACAAACATGAAAACAGAGGTGGTGGGGCAGAGTCAGAGTAGGAAACATAGAATTAGAGAAAAGGAGGGCATGGATTGTCAGTTCAGTCTGAGACTTTAGAAAATGCTAATGTATGAAATTCCACCTGGCTGA
This sequence comes from Neogale vison, assembly GCF_020171115.1. NCBI lineage: Eukaryota > Metazoa > Chordata > Mammalia > Carnivora > Mustelidae > Neogale > Neogale vison. Next base: position 73,570,125 of record NC_058096.1, on the reverse strand, counting down.
AGGCACAGGCTTCCTTGGGTAGCTCCTGACAAGGCACCCAGAAAGTGAACACAAGTCCTTATAATATGTGCTTTTTCTAGAGTAAGAATTAATGTAGGGAAAATGGTTCTGATCTCATATTTAAGAAACACTTAGGATCCTAGAAGACTTGGCAGGGACTGTTTATTTTGAATCTGTAGAATAAAACATTTGCATTGATTGGTCATACTCTCCCCCAGACTTCTCTTTATAGTTTGTGTTTACCTCAAATTCCTTCAAATTTTTATGAGACATCTTTGATAATCTACATAAACCCTGACGTTTTTATATCCTGCTTCTAGTTCATCACATAAGAATTAAGATACATTTATCTCAAACGAATGATCTAATTTCTAGAATTATACAGTGATTGAAATATTTTTCTATTACTATTAGTTAAATACCTCTGAATTGCCCCCACCCACAACTCTCCTTTAATATAAGGCTAATTTTTAGTTACTTCTAAGAATGTTTGTAGCATAGTTCTTTGTTTAAAAGTAATTTTTATTCTCAGTTGTGGATGCAGTTTCCTGAACACTATAAATATCTGAAGCCACTAAGAGTTCATGAAGTTCTGGTTCACATTTAATCAGAGACTTAGATTTATATTATTGTTGTTATATATTCAAACAACTGAGTAAAAACTATTATTTGGCTATTAATAGAGGTGATTTTCTAATAATTAAAAAATCAATTAGATTTATTTTTTCCTATTTCTTGAAAAATACTTGGCGGGCGCCTGGGTGGCTCAGTGGGTTAAAGCCACTGCCTTCAGCTCAGGTCATGGTCCCAGGGTCCTGGGATGGAGCCCTGCATCGGGCTCTCTGCTCAACAGGGAGCCTGCTTCCTCCTTTCTCTCTGCCTACTTGTGGTCTCTGTCTGTCAAATAAATAAAATCTTTAAACAACAACAACAACAAAAAAGAAAAACACTTTGCTTGTAGTGGCTTAATATACCTTTTATTTTAGCTTATATATCCTCTCTCTCTTATGAAGATTTCAAGGCAGTATCGTAACTCAGCCATTGAAATTAAGGACGGTAGGGAAAATAAAGTTTCCTAAATATGCATGGACTTTGATCTGTGGCTGGTCAGATTTTAAGAAAGTGTACATTATTGTTTAAACTTATTGGTGGACCAAGAAAATACTTCAGTCAAGTTTTGGTATCTAGTATGCTTAGCAATGAGGATGGGAGTTAATTATAATTACTTTCCCAAAGGAAAAGTTTCTCTGTAATATTTGTTGTTCTCAATATCAACAAGCCTTATATTGGAAATATGGTTGTATGACCTTATTAACTAAGGTGGAAGAACAAACTTTGTATGATCATCTTATATCATGAGGTATAAATGTGAATTAAATTAAGAAAATTATTCAACTGATCAATATATTTTAAAATATTAGCTTTATAGATGAATCTGTATATTTATAGCTATATACATACATATACACCCACAGGTTGAAACAGAATTTATAAGATTTTAAAACAAGTTGTTCATTTATACAAGGGTAAAGATACTTGTAATGAACTAGTCTTTAAAAATTTGTCTTTAGCCACAAATGATAAAGTTAACTGTTTGCTAAGGAATAAGATTGATATGACATCTTTTCTAATGATCATGTTATGTTTCAAATTTTAGATATTCTATCTTATTAGATATGCTTCTGTGAGAGAGCTTTAATTTAGATACTGGTTGAGTCACACTTTTAATATGTTGGCATTTATTAAAGAGCATAATATTACATAGCAGCTGCCTGGGACTAGTTTTCATCTATATATGCTTTTGTAAATGTGGAAAATATTTATTTTCAATTACAACTTTATAGCAAGTTCTTAGCTATTTTCCTACCCTAATCTACTCTTGGTAGCCTTAAAAGAGCAGGATTTTGGTTTAACACAACTCTGAAATAAAATTAGAAAAGCAGTTCATTCATATTGGCTGCAGTGATATTTACCTCACACTGGACACATTATATTTTGGAGTTGGAGCTGATATCCCAGAACATGTTGTGCCAACCTGCACTGAAATGCTCTGCTGAAAAACTGAGAATGTAGCCAGGCTGCGTTCCTGGGAGCAGGAGGACTTCTATTAGCTGCCTGTTTGTTTTTCAGGTGGAGATGTTTACCAGCTTGGTCATGATGAACTTGACGGGCTACACCTTCTTTGTGTATAGTCTCTGCAAAAACACACAGGCCCTTCGAGTTCTGAAAGAGCAAATGTCCTTCCAATTTTCTATAGTGTAGAGAGTTAAAAAAACAAAACAAAACGGTGAATTCATATATGGAATTATTCTCTTTATTCTTTTCTTTTTTTTAAACATTTTATTATTTTTAAAGTTTCAGGTGTACAATATAATTCAACAATTCTAGTGCTCGCTTCGGCAGCACATGCACTAAAACAATTCTATACATTACTCAGTGCTTATAACAAGTATTCTCTTAATCCCCTTCATCTATTTTACCCATCCTCCACCTACCTCCCCTCTGGCAACCACAAGTTTGTTCTGATCAGCACTGTGTACACACACACACACACACACAAACTCAAAAGAATGTTTTTATATTCCTAGAGAGAATCACAGTTGGAGAATTAAACACTTTCATGGTTTTATCTTTTTTATATTGGATAAGCATTTAGAGAACTTTTGTACAACCAGTATTGCCTAAAAGAATTTGAAGGGATCCATTTACCTTTAGGGATCTAGAGAGAGAAGGGTTAAGCATGAAACCTGGCTAAAACAAAAAAAATGAGAGTCTGGAGAATTTTTCGTCATTTAGACAACTTTAGTCAACAACTTCCGTCATTTAGACAACATACTAGAATAGAGTATAAAAGAGGGTTGTTTTTGGTGGAGATCCAAACATCTCTTACATCAAATCCTTCATTTTACAGATGAAAAAAATGAGGCTTTATAGAAATGAACTGATTTAGATCAACATAGCTGGTCTGGGACCAGACTTGGGTCTTCTTGTCTCCATCCAGCTTTTATTTATGGGAATAGGCACATTACAGAGACTGTAATCTCTTTGAAAGGCAAATCTGTGCTTCTCATAACTTTGTGGTATCTGTGCATGCTTTGGAATAACAGGCTCTCAATGAATACACTGAGATTATAGTCCTGAGTGTTTACTGTATTTCTTAAGGATGTCAAGCTAAATCACTCATTAGAAACCTATTTTATTCTGAAAACCCTGGAATAAGGGGGTAGTAGGTATGATATGAGAATACATCCTTTCAGTGTACTCTTATTTGAGAGAAAAGGAGGCCCTCATTCCTTGGTTCACTGAAAGTTGTGATTCCAAGCATGAAATATGTGATATGATATAGACATAAAATGGACTTTTAGAAGCTGTCAGAACCAAGATTAGTGCCAGAATATGTGGGTGGTTAGGACTGGCACAACAACAGTATATACACAGCAGGTAGAAATCTGAAAGCATAATTCAGTGTAGAATAAATTATCCCAAACTATCTGCTTAGTAGTTTATAACTTAACATAATACTTCATTTTTACTTTATTTTTCTGTGTTTCCTTTAGGGACCGAAGTGCTCTCTAGTGGCCTAGAAAAAAATGTGTTGATTGCCTTGTATTTTATTTTAATTCATTTTGTGATAATTAACCAAATTAGTAAAATTTTGCCCCCAACAATGATATATTGATCCTATTACAATTTTTAAACTGATTAAGGTGAGTCCCCCCAAGTTAAGTCATTTCTCTAGGAAAATATTGAGAGAAAACAGTATTTCATCAATTAATGACTACACAAAAGGCTTTGGATATTGTAAGATTTATAATAGCTCTGGGAAAGTGATATTTTTTAAAGACTGTGTTTATTTGAGAGAGAGAGAGAAAGAGGGCACAGTAGCAGGAGGGGTAGAAGGAGAGGAACAAGCAGACTTCTACTCTGAATGGGGAGCCCAGTGCCGGGCTCCATCCCAGAACAAAAAGATGATGACCTGAGACGAAGTCAGGTGCTCTGATCTGGAGAAATGATTTGTTATCTGAAATAAGTAAATTCTGGTAATTTTGAGGATTTGACCATCCAGTCGTGCTTTTATGAACCAACAAAATGTATCTGTAGTATATAGTTTGAGTTGGAAAAATCCTGTTTCTTCTTGCCTATCAGGCAGTCAGGCATTTGCCACCATCTGCCTTGTATAATCTAAATTTGTTGCTACATTCTGAAAGCTGGAAATTTGGGAAGATAATTGCTTTGTTGCCCGAGAGTGTCCTCTTTATTACCTTGAGGATTAGAGTGGCGTTCTTACTACTCATACTAAAATGGGGATACTGACATTAATACCTGTATGGGAGGCTTACATGATCTTTTGGGGATTGGGAATATCACTTATCCTGCCTGGGTGCTCCTGGGTCACCAGCTGGCTTCACCCCCTCTCCCCCCGCTCTGATTCTATTCCATTGCAAAAAATATTTCTCATTGATGGTATGATAGTGCCACAATCTAGATACTGTTAAAATTATTTTCCAAGGTATTTTTTGTTACTGGGAGAAGATATCCCTATTGCTGTTTGCACACTTAATTGGGCTTTTTTGTTTGTTTGTTTTTGCTGAGCACTACGGAATTAAGTTGGGGGTCATAAAATCAGAGGAAGATATTAATACCAGAAGATACTGCCACAGAGAGGCAGTATTTTGGAATATTCCATGCAGCAGAAAGATTGACTTTACTTTATTTGGATGTGGGGATAAAGCATCAGAATATAGGAAGGGATTATTGTTGTTTTAGAAAGGATGAGGGGAGGGAGAGAGAGAGAAAGAGAAGCAGAGGGAGATTCTTAGCAGGTTCCAAACCCAGCACTTCAGGACTTGATCTCACAACCCTGAGATCATGACCTGAGCTGAAATCGAGAGTCAGACACTTAACTGACTGAGCCACTCAGGTGCCTCTTATTTTAGTCTATGATAAGCAGGGGCCCATTCCAGAGAATGTTACGTTTTTGATAATATTTAGAAAATGTGGATAGATTGCTTGGTGAATTGGATTATAGGTTTTCTAAAACCACTGAAAAAAACAAAGATTTATGGATGTGAAGAAAAAGAACTAATAAACGCTTGACTCTATTATAAATTAATGCAAGCATGACTCAAACATTAAATACCATTCCTGCAAAAGTGTACAAATAATAATGAAAATTAAAGATTAAATAAGGAAATTGAACTTAGTATTATTATTTTGCTTAATATTCTTATTAGTATTATATCTTTTGATGAAAGTAAGAGCAGTGTCTAGTATCTTTCTTCTTTTTCTTTTATTTTAAAGGTTTTATTTATTTATTTGACAGAGAGAGACACAGAGAGAAGGAACACAAGCAGGGAGAGTGGGAGAGGGAGAAGCAGGCTCCCCGCTGTGCAGGGAGACTGATGTGGGCTCCATCCCAAAACCCTGGGATCATGACCCGAGCCCAAGGCAGACGCTTAATGACTCAGCCACCCAGGCACCCATTTTTCTTTTCTTTTCTTTTTTTTTTTTTTTAAAGATTGTATTTATTTATTTGAGAGAGAAAGAGAGATAGCAAGAGAGAACCCAAGCAGAGGAAGGGGCAGAGGAAGAGGGAGAAGGAGACTCCCCAGGGAGCAGGGAACCTGATACGGGGCTGATCCCCGGATCCTGACCTGAGCAGAAGGCAGACTGCTTAACCGACTGCAGCACCCAGGTGCCCCCTAGAATCTTTTCTAGAGAAAACAGAACATGGTATCTGTGAGTGTCTACAATGCAAGGTATTGGTCAGATGGGGACATATGCTTCGCTCCTTCCTTTCAGAGGGAATGTTTTGGGCAGTCTACTGTGATGAATAATCCTGCACTTGCTTCTGGAGGAAGTGTGTGATTTTGACAAGAGCAGCACAAATAACAGAACTTCAACATAAGGACATTTCAAAAAAGGGATAGGCATTCCTTACAATATGCTGAGGATTGAATTATTTTTTAATCATTCACTGTAGGTTTGACATAAACTCCATATGACTGGAGATTTATGTGGAATGAAGTAGAGCTGAAGCCGAGTGAATTCATACATCCAGATCAGATGGTTTTCAGAATCCCAAACCAGCCTCCTGCCCCACACCACGAACAGGTCTTTGGAGCTAAAATATCTTTTTAATTTGTCACAAAAATCAAGCTTTAACTCCCAACTTTAAATACAAGTTCCCCATCAAATTTCTGTCCTTGGTCTACTTTTCTTCTTTCTTTCTTTTTTTTTTTTTTCTCATTTAAAAAAATTTTTAAAGATTTTATTTATTTATTTATTTGTGTGACAGAGAGATCACAGGTAGGCAGAGAGGTAGGCAGAGAGAGAGAGGAAGGGAAGCAGGCTCCCTGCTGAGCAGAGAGCCCGACGACGTGGGGCTTGATCCCAGGACCCTGGGATCATGACCTGGGCTGAAGGCAGAGGCTTTAATCCCCTGAGCCACCCAGGCACCCCTACTTTTCTTCTTTCTTAATACTCTCCGCTTCAACAATATCTTCCTGAGCTTCTAAAACTGTATGTGGATGTGCTTGCACATGTGCTAAAATTGGAACGATACAGAGATTAGCATGGCTGCTGTGTGAGGATGACACGCAAATTTGTGAAGCATTCTCTATTTTTTCTACTCCTGAAACCAACATTACACTATGTTAACTAACTAAAATTTAAATAAAAACTTAAGAAATAGCTGATGGGGACGCCTGGGTGGCATATTGTTAAGCGTCTTCCTTTGGCTCAGGTCATGATCCCAGAGTCCTGGGATTGAGTCACACATCTGATTGATATATATATATATATAAAAAGGACGCCTGGGTGGCTCAGTCAGTTAAGCAACTGCCTTCCACTCCGGTCATGATCCCAGGTCCTAGGATTGAGTCTCGCATCAGGCTCCTTGCTCAGCGGGGAGCCTGTTTCTCCCCCTGCCTGCCCCCTCCCCTGCTTGGTTCTCTGTCTTTCTGACAAATAAATAAGCAAAATCTTTAAAAAAGTAACTAATGATCATGTTTAAAAAAATCTCATGTGTATAATTTTTTATTTTATTTTTTAAGTATTCTCTACACACAACCTGGGGCTCAAACTTTTAACCCCAGGATCAAACCTCACATGCTCTATTGACTGAGCCACCCAGGTGCCCCACATGTAGACAACTCTTAAATACCTCTCTCTAGCCTCAGGCTCTGTTTTACTCCCTGGGTGCCATTTCCAGTTTCCTAGCAAAGTTGTGTATTTCTTAACTTTTTTCTTTCCTTTTTTTTTTCTTTTTAAAAAAGTTTTTTTTTTAATGTTTTTTTTTTTTTTTTTAAGGATTTTATTTATTTATTTGACTGAGAGAGACACAGCAAGAGAGAGGACACAAGCAGGGTAAGTGGAAGAAGTAAAATCAGGCTTCCCGCTGGGCAGGAAACCCAATGCGGGTTTCCATCCCAGGGCCATGGAATCAGAACAGAAGGTGGATGCTTAATGACTGAGCCACCCAGGCCCCCCAAAATATTTTTTAAAAAACTTTTTATTTATTTATTTATTTGAGAGAGAGAGAGAGAGAGAACATAAGCAAGGAGGAGGGGCAGAGGGACATAGAGAAGCAGACTCTCTACCAAACAGGGAATCCGATGTGGGGTTCCATCCCAGCATCTCAGGATAATGACCTGGGCAAGGCAGACATTTAACCAACTGAGCCATCCAGGCACCCCTTCAAAACGTTTCAATTCAAATTCCAATGAGTTGACATACAGTATAATATTAGTATGAGGTGTACAATATAGTGATTCAACAGTCCTATATGTGGCCAGGTACTGATCACAAGTCCTTCCCCACCCCTCTCATGAGATGTGTATTTCTTTTCTTTTCTTCTTTTTTTAAAATATTTTATTTGACAGACAGAGATCACTAGTAGGCAGAGAGGCAGGCAAAGAGAGAGAGGGGGAAGCAGGCTCCCTGCTGAGCAGAGAGCCCGATGTGGGGCTTGATCATCACCCTGAGATCATGACCTGAGCAGAAGGCAGAGGCTTAACCCATTGAGCCATCCAGGTGCCCTGAGATGTATATTTCTTAACACATGGCTTGTTAAACTAGACAGGTCCAAAGTGGAGCTGAGTATCTCCTTGGTCTGTCTTCTTCTCCCTCCTTCAGGTCTGTTTCATGTATTGTTCAATAGGATCACCAGTTTTCAGTCCTTTAGGTTCACAGTCAAGGAGTTTTCTTTCTACGCGTCTTCTCCTTTAGGCCCATAGTCAATTTGTCTTTAAGTCCTGCATTTGCAGCTTGCTCCTGATTTCTTTCTTCTTTTCACTCCTTTGTTTCTTGCCACTTGAACAATTTTAATGTTCTTTTCTAACTACCTAACTTTCCGTGTTTCAGCTCCTCTTCAACATCAAGGCAGTTTATCTAAAGAATTCTTCTCCATTCAGAATCAACCAGATGTTGGGCACTTTACATAAGCTATCTCATGTAATTTTCACTCATATGTACCTCATTCAGATAGTGTCATCTTCATTTATAAAGAAAGTTGGGGCTCAAGGAATTGAAGAAACTTGCCCAGAATATTCAAGAGAGTGATCCTATAATTTCTCTTCCAAACACTTTTGAACATGAAAGGGTATACTAGAAAGAGTTATGCCCAGATAGCAGGTATAAGAAGGAATTTCCACAGACACACCAGGACACAAATTATCCACTCAGTATGTAATTGACTGAATCTGGGTTCCACTCTAGGTCTGTCTGGAGAGATGCTGTAGCCATCTTAGGACCATCAGGGGAGTAAGTTGATGAGCTGAGGGTGACAGAAAGGAAGGAGAGAAAGAAATAAGTCTTTTGATGGTCATGTTGATTCACTCCATCTCTCATCTTCATGATAAGGAGAGAATAAGTATGTTTATTGTTTAAGTCATTTTATTTGGTATTTTGCTACTTGAGGTTTGAATATGCTTTGATAGAAGGAAAAACAGTTATACAAGGAATGGTAATAACGTGTGATTTCTGTTAGATTAAGAGAGTGCAGGGGCGCCTGGGTGGCTCAGTGGGTTAAGCCACTGCCTTCAGCTCAGGTCATGATCTCAGGGTCCTGGGATCGAGTCCCGCATCGGGCTCTCTGCTCAGCAGGGAGCCTGCTTCTCTCTCTCTCTCTGCCTGCCTCTCTGCCTACTTGTGATCTCCGTCTGTCAAATAAATAAACAAAATCTTTAAAAAAAAAAAAAAAGAGAGTGCAGGACACTTTGAAAGATCGCTTAGGATTATCTGATCTAATGTGCTAGTGTGCACATGTGTGTGGAGGGGAGATGGTTAATGATAGATTCCTGAACAAAAGACATTTTAATAGTAACTTGGACAATGAATTGAATTTTGTTTACCTATATTTTTATACTTGGAAACAGTAAGTTTTCCCTCCCAAGAACTTTGACCTCAGTAATTTAAAAGTGCTTTGCTTTACAATTTTGACAGGCAGGTAATATTAGACTAAAGGGCTAGGGTCAAAGTGACTCAGGGATTCAACTTGCAAAAGTCACCCAAAAGTCTTGGTTTTATTTGATTTATGTTTTCATTTTCACTGGTATATATCCATTTTCATCCAAGTTTGATAGTATGAAGTGTTATGATGTAGTTATTTTTGGCTTCAATCTTTGCTTTCTAAAATCTCCAGCCTTCCTTTGGGTGATTTTTGTTGTTGTTATTGTTGTTGTTGAGCTGGGGTTAAGAAGAAAAGAAGACCTCTGAATTCATGAGTGATTTGTTAAACTGAGCAATTCAGAATTATACAAACAATGGCAATTGTAGAAGACCACCTGTTCCATGATAGGCAGTCCTCAGAGATTTTAAACACGCTTTCTTCCCAGCCTTAATTGCCTCAGGATGAGGCAATCCTGTGTATCTGTTCAGAACCATTAATAACCTACTTCACCTGATTGCAGCAAGTGTTTTTTTTTTTTTTCTTCAGATTTGTCAAATGGTAAGTGCAAGGACTTTATGCGCTGATAAACAACAAAATTGACCAAATTTAGCAGTAGGTCTCAGCAAAAGGCAATTTCTTCTTTCATCTTCCATCTAATTTGACAACTAACGGTTTTTGAAAATCTAAAGCTGGGTGATTTCTCCAACACACTTGCTAGACTTTGATTAGATTAAATATGGGCTGCTTCTGCTTTGTTTTTTTTAATATTTTATTTATTTATTTGACAGACAGAGATCCCAAGTAGGCAGAGAGGCAGGCAGAGAGAGAGAGAGGGGGGAAGCAGGCTCCCCGCTGAGCAGAGAGCCCGATGCGGGGCTCGATCCCAGGACCCTGAGACCATGCCCTGAGCTGAAGGCAGAGGCTTTAACCCACTGAGCCACCCAGGTGTCCCTGCTTTGTTTTTTAGAATTGTTCTCTGGTTGTATTTCCTCCCGTGTTTGTGTGATTTGATACGGATTTCCAGATTACCATCTCTTTGCCTTTTGAACATAGTGTCCTGCTCATCTATTCCATTTCTCTGATTATTTCTAGTATTTACCATTTGGTCAGTGTGACTTTGAGCAAGTTACTTAACTTCTCTGTGCTTTAGATTAATTATTATTTGTGAAACGATAATGAAGCTACAGAGACAATGGGGTATGTTTTCAGAGCAAGTAGTTTTAGGAAGTCATCAGGTCTGCAAAAATTCTGGAATTAGCACACATAGACCAATTCTTTTTACTTTCCACCCATTTTCAAAGCTCTTCCTTCACGAGTAGAGGGCTCACTACTGTGGCTCTCAGCCTTAGCATTTTATGCATGTGGTGTTCATTTTAGAATGATTTTAAGAACTTTAAAAGGGAGAAGTACAGAATAATTACCTAAAGTGGTTTTTGTTTAGAGAAAACGGTGTACTTTGTGATGATGGTGTGGGAGTGTGGGGATGAGATTGGTGGACTGATAGAGTCATGCACATAAGTTCGGGGACGCTTCTTGTGTCATGCCGTGTATTAGAGACACACAGCTATGTGTCCCTCCACTGCTGTGTACATGGAGACTTAAGAACTGGACCTCTTGTGCCCTTGGCAGAAAGCAGGATTTCAAAAAATATTTAACTTGAAACGGAGAATCCTAAAGACCTGGTCTTTGTAAATGAAAAGGAAGTGACACAAACCATGCACAGTTAAGTGACAAAAGGAAGGCAAAAGCACAGTTAGAAGGCATAGAAATGTGAAAATGTGCCAAGGAAATATAGGGAGGCCCATAAAGTGTGATAATTTAGGAGAAAATCATTTAGATGTTGAAAAAAGACATGAGTGCTTCTGAAGAGATTCCATCCACTTTAAAGATATTCTTTGCCCATGTCACCTCTTAAAAGCCAGGAAAATTACTGGAAAATCATTTGGACTCTTTATTTTAAGAACAAAACCATATATATATATAAAAAGGCGCAAGTGTTCTAATTCAATAGGACCTTTCGTGATTTGCAAGGCTCAAGGCGATCTATTCCTGCTCTAACACTTGCTGACTTGCAACCATGGGCATGGGTTATAAACCCCTCTTTGTAACTCGGTTTTTCTCATAAGTAAAATAGGGAAAATAATAGTGCCTGTTTCCAAAGGTCTTTGTAAGAATGAGATGAGAGTATAAAAGAGTGTAATAGTGAACACTCACCCAAGATTAGCTGATATTATTATTATTATAATCACTACTACAATTATTATTGTCATCATCATTGAGAGATGGTTGGAGAGCTTGAGCATGGACTTTGGAACCAGGTTGCCTGGCTTCAAATCCTGCCTCCATCACTTGCTACTTGTGGGTCTTTGGTCAAGTTACTTACCTCTCCAGGTTTCTGTTTCCTCATCCGTAAAATGGGAAGAATAGTACTTCCTTGAGGAAGTGAAATCAACTAATGCGTATGGAGAGTGTACAATTGCCCCCGGCTCATTATGTCATTCTGGTGATTATTTTTCTGACCTCATCCTAGCCCACTCTACCCTCAGGCACACTGACATACGTTCTGTGTGCATCAACAACTTAATTTCTGGTTCTTTGCCCATGTCACCTCTTTGGCCAGGCCTTCTCTGCCTGACCGTGGTTTTGCTCTTCACCCGCAGGTACTTTCTAAGTCAATTTCTGTATCAGTATTTTTCTCAGCATTTTTCTATCTGATGTTGTTTCTGTGTATGTATTGCTTCCCTGTTTATTACCTGACCCTCTCCACCCTTACAGAATACAGTCTATATGCCTTATTTGCTACTGTGTCTCGGCACCTAGGTCAACACCTTGTAGATAGTAGGCATTCCGAAATAGTTGTCGAATGAATGCGCGCAATTGTGATCGAGTGATCCGAAGATCAGTAAGGACCACTTCCTGTCCTTAAAGCCAGTCTAGAGTAGGGCTGCTCAAAATGTGGCCAATGTGAATGACTCTCTCATGCTGGCTCAGTGTTGGTGATGAGACACTCTGTCCAAACAAGGATACTTAGAGAAGAAAAGGGGCAGGGGTCCTGTTAATAATCATGTCTGGATACTCATGTGGGGTAACAATCATGTGGGATACTCCACAGTAAACCTTATCCATGAACTAGCTGCATTAGAACTACAAATGGCAGGGTGGTGGAATGGACTCACAAAAATGCAGATTCCTGGATCTCATCCGGGCCCCACAGCGTTGGGATCTTTATTTTAGGAAGTGCCTTGCATGATTCTGAGATCTGCCCAACAGGCCAGAGTTGGAGAATTGCCTGGGCTAGGGATTAGAACATCCTCTTTTGAGGGCTTTGTCCTCAACCCAGGAGGCTTCCCTAAAGGTGTTAAATACTTAACACCGTTGTGTGGGGGCTGCGGTGGCTGCTGTGTGGGAGCTGAGTGCTCATTAGCACTTGTACAGGAACGTCTGCCTGTTCTGGAGAGTTAATTTCTTGGCAAACAAGGAGAGTCTTCATAAAGCACTTCTGTGGAGTGAGGACAAATTTGGGGTAATGTAGTGCAAATTGTAGGAAGGGAGTACATGAGCACGAAAGAGATTGAATAAGCTTGGAAAAGAGATTTAGTTCGTCTGGCAAAAAGATCTAAATTTGGGGGAAACGAGGTGAATATGGTAACAAAAATAAAGACCAGTCACTTATGGTTGAACCCCTTCTTTTAAAAAAATAATGCTTTTGGGATAATATGTCGGAGTCTGTAGGTTTTACCAACACCTGTAAAATAGGAAATGTTTTGAGGACTTTGCTGCATGTATCTTTCTGTTGATGGCACAGACAGTATTTTCTGGTAATGGGTAATAGTGGCAAAGTTAATAAAGCCTTTACTGCGCTCTGGCCCTCTGACTTCTCTCTTCCAAGAATTTTCCTCCTTGTCCACCCATTTCTTCTCCCTATAATGGGAGTGAACTGCTAATTGTTCTTGTGGGTTTCCCTCATGGCATCACGGATTTTGTCTCTTTTCCATCCTTTTCTAACATTTTCACATTCATTCCTCTTTGTATCCTGATACAGAAGGATAATGTATGAATTTATACCTTTATCAATCTAAAATCTTGCAAACATACAGGCTTGATTTTTTTTATAATCTCAAGAGCAATTCTTCCTTTAGATTCCACTCTTTGTTTAATAGGTCATTAATGCTTTAATTTAAACAAAAATCATTATATCCTAGAGATATTTTATATGGAAACACGTATAAGAGATAGGTGTCATTTATATACCTTGGTTTGCTGTCATTTCCCATGAAGTAAAAAGAAATAGATGGAGAAAGTGTTCTTGTGATGTCTTCATTTCAAATGATATGAAAAATAAGCATTCACCCATAGGCATGTTAAAACAAAGTCTAAAAGTGCACCTTCCTCTCACTGATTACGTTCAATTTGTGTATTTTATTTCTCACTCTGTGAACCTAACCATGGGATTTGGCAGCCACTCCAAGAATCTGAATTTTAAAGATAGCGGTAAAAGGTCGTAGTCATAGCTATTTCCAATTCCAGGAATGAAAATGCTGTGTACGGAGTTCATGGAAAGGGTTCCCATAGTTATTCATATGTTAAGCTTGCCATAATAACTAAAAAAACCAAACAAACAAACAAAAAAACCCACAAAAAAATCCCAAAACACCCAGTGTCGTTAGAAATTGGGTGTATGTGACTTTAAAAGTTTTTGGCTCTTGGCCAGCCTCTCCCGAGCATGCTGGCCACTTTGGGTAGCATTGGCAACTTCTTTCGCAGGTTTTCCAGTTGATGCCGTTTCAAGCAGCAGGAGGGTGACGTCTCTGTGTTCAGAACACCTAACAATGCCTGTTCAAAACAGATTCCTGACTCCTTAAGCTTGCCTAGAAACATTGTTTCTCTGAAATCTCCTCTAGAGACGTGGAGCTATCTTAATTACTTCTAACATTAGCCGAGTATTTAAAATATTACCTATTACAATATCTAGCTAGCGGTGTTTCAGGGCCTCCTCCATCCAAATAAATAAGCATCAATGTGCTCAGATAATCCATTATGTCATGGCATTTGTCAAAAACAACTTCGAGTAGAAAATAACTGTTTCTCAGTGAAACATTAGCCTCCTAATGGTGGACATGTTTGCTCTGGGAATCAATACTTCATTCTAATAATTTCTACAGTTTTGAGAGCCAAGTGGTTGTCGAGATGTTGATTCCAGTTGAGGGAAGTTGCTTTTCTTTTGTAACATGGATGTCTCACCCTCTCTCCTCATCACCTTTGGATCTACTGTAGTCAACCATGTCTGCCTTCAGATTTTGGTTTTGGAACCGTGGTCTGGGGTGTGTTGGAAGAGTGACTTTTGCCGTAATTCAAAGAGCAGACTTGAGGCTGCTGTCGGATGCTGGCTGTGATCTTTCCAGAGTCAGAGCAGAAAAATACACGTTTAATAAAATCAGATTGAGCACCACCTTTTTTGGTGATCCTTGTGGCTATCATTAAATACTTCTTTTTGCATAGATTTTCCTTTTGGATACAATTGGGGTTTAATTTTTAGCATGATATTAAGATTATATATAAACCAATAATTTTTTATTAATGAGTACATTCCCATGAACTTTTTGACAAGAATAAGGTGGTGAAATTTCGGATTTTGTCCTGATTTCAAGTTAGAAATTACAAATCACCTTGCACAAACTTCCTTTTATTCACGATTATGATTTCTCCCTTCATCCCTCTTTCCCTTATAAAAATGGGCAGAAATTATTTAAAACTTTTATGTTTTATGATCTGAATATCAAGGCATTTAAAAATACCAGACATCTAAAATTTTTTTAACATACAAAAGGAGTATTATTTCTGCTTGATAATGTGATTTTATTATTCAATGGCATATGTAGATTGCATTTAATTCCTAAAATATTTTCCATTTCTTTTCTTCCTGACCCACCTGGGAAAAAAAAGTCAAAATAATAACTGCAAAGAACAGCTTTTTAAATAAATTCTCATTCCTGGTTGGCTCTTTTGCCTCTGAAAGCAGTGCAACAGAATAGAATAATTAAGAAGATGAGAATATAGGATTCATTTCATAAGAATCCCAAATTCTGGGGCACCTGGGTGGCTCAGTGGGCAAAGCCTCTGCCTTGGGCTCGGGTCATGATCTCAGGGTCTTGAGATGGAGCCCTGGTGGGCTCTCTGCTCAGCAAGGAGGCTGCTTCCCCTCTCTCTGCCTGCCTCTCTGTCTACTTGTGATCACTCTCTCCCTCTGTCAAATAAATAAATAAATAAAATCTTTAAAAAAAAGAATTCCAAATTCTCCAAGTTTTTATATTTAAAATGCTATTTCTTTTTTTTTTTTAAGATTTTATTTTATTTATTTGAGAGAGAGAGACAGTGAGAGAGAGAATGAGCGAGGAGAAGGTCAGAGAGCAAAGCAGACTCCCCATGGGGCTGCCTGATGTGGGACTCGATCCCGGGACTCCAGGATCACGCCCTGAGCCGGAGGCAGTCGTTCAACCAACTGCGCCACCCAGGCGTCCCTAAAATGCTATTTCTTTAAGTAGGATAAATTATGACTTTTTTTTGTTTTGTATTTAAACATATATTTTTATTCATTTCTCTTAGAATTTAAAAACATACATAATCTGAAATAATTTATTTTCCACTAATGTGTGTACAGTTTCTGTATTTATACTGATTGGCCCTGGTGAATCAAAAAAGGAATTCAGAGTCATGCATTATAGTTATCTGATTGTTCACACTTTCCTAAAATAGTGTAAAGGCAATTTAGAAAATAATGGAATATACATTGTTTACTCTGGGTAGAGTGCTAGAAATAATGAGAGTCTCAGAAAATAATATCAACACATTAGATATTCAAGAGACTGGAGATGCAATACTGGGAAAAATATAATGCAAAAAACCACAATAACAAAGGCGTAGGGGATAATGAAGAACAATTTAGACAAAGGACATTAGCTGTAATGTTGATTGTAGCAAAAATAACAAAGCAAAACTATGACTTTTGGCCCTTTGTTGGAAAAAAGTTAGGGGCAACTGAAATATTGGGAACATATGTAATTGAAAGAAATAAAAATTCCTTCGTGAAAATTGGAAAAATGAGTACAGGGCTACAGGCACCAACTACAAGGAGATAATGAGGGCTACGTGGGAGTTGAATGCAAATATAATGAATTTTAAAGCAATGATGCTTTTTATTTGTATTAACTTCTATCAGTGTGCTTTTTCTAAAATAGAAGGCTTTGTATAGCAGGAAAGATACTTTATGTTGTAATATCTTATGCTATAATTGGATAGGGTTCAAATAGATTTTCAAATTAGCTAACTTCTGTTCAGGGCATATACTAAATACTTCTCTATGGACATTTGGAATTGGAAAGAAAAGCTGAAATCCTTTCCCACATATATTTAGAGCTTTTAAAAACTATAAATTACAAACCAAAAAGTAGTTTAAAAGAGTTTCAGAGAAGAGAGAGGAAGACACATGTTTTATTCCAATGGACCACATAGCATCACTCAGTTTTAAAATTTAGATTTTAATTGACACAGATGCACAGGGAGAGGGTTTGTCAGGCTGATATGAACTGTATCAAAGAGGAGAGAGATGCTTAGGGGTAAGAAAAACAAAAGGGCCTGACAAGGAGAAAAGTGAAGAACAAGAAAAAAAGACAGGTCAGAGATGGGAAAAGGAAAGTGCTCAAAAAAATGTTTAGCCCAGTCAATATGGAACAAATTATTTCTTTAATTGGAATCAGCATCCTTAACCTATTGTGCCTGTATCTTATAGCACATACCAAGTACTCTGATGCTCAGTGCAGGATAAACTGAAGGAATGAACTTGGTAGTGTACTCTGCAAGGCATTCACAAGGGGCTTGGCATTGTTTGGTCTCTTTCATCCTTCCCCCATCTGTCAGGGAGAAATAGGCAAATTGTCTCTGTCTGCACATCGTTCCAGTGTCCTGTTAGGATCCGGCTGTATTTAGCTATTAAAGCATGTGATAAACTCCTATTTAGGTACTTAAACTTGTAATGAAAAACAGATTGTCTGGAGAACACTCTAATGGCTCTGTGCAAAAGCTCTCAACTCCTTTTGCTAAATATGAAATCAAATGCTGCGATTAATTGTAGACTGTGCCAGGGCCAACCCTTTCTCTGACCACATTACCAGGTTCCGGCATGGGGGATCGGTAAACGTTTCTGATGGTGACTGACTTGTGCCTTCTGCTCTCTCAAATATACTTTAGTCATATCCCTTTGGTTCCTTTGGTCCTCATCTCCTCATCTGTGGTTTTGGAGGACAGGTAGTCTAGCCTTGTACCCCTTCAGACGAATGTGCAGTGAGCGCGGCTTTGTTGCTTTTAGTGAAAACCATTCCAAGTTTGGTTGCTTCCTTTCCTTTGTTGGATGGATTTGCTCCTTTTACAGAATGTCTCTGTCATGCAGTTGTCACTCTGGGCATCCACTACTCTGCTGTTGCTCATCCATGCTGCTTGTCCAAGCCTCTCCTACCTTTCTCTCCCTTTGGGTTTCATGCCAAGTTGGGCGTTCAGTCTTTCAGCATCCATTTTTATTTGGTGACCCATGATGCAACTTCTCTTCACTCAGCATTTCCTCATGGTTGGAGAAGTGGAGGCTCTTAAATCATGGGTAAGGGGTGGGGATTGCAAGGTCTGTGATCATTTCCTTTTAAGAAGGGTGGTTCTCTGGGGTGCCTGGCTGGCACAGTTGGTAGAGCATGGGACTCTTGATATCTGGGTGATGAGTTCAAGCCCCACCTAGGGGGTAGAGTATAGTTGAAAAAAAAACATTAAATAAAGAAGGGTGGCTTTCAGGCTATCTGGCTGACCAGGAGGCTAGTTGTTGTCGCTCATCTGATTTCACTGGTCATCTCTTTCTGACCCTCCCCTTTCTTTCAAGGCAAGGCTTCTATCCTGTCCTTAGCTTCAACGAAAGCTAGAGAAGTCTAGTTGCCTGCAAGACTACTTAGAAGATTATGTCTGTTTCTCTCACCCGAGTAAGAACTGCCTCAGTGGTGTTTTTGCACACTGACTATGTGACTTAGAATAAGGTACTTAAACCTCTCTGTGCCTCAAATTTTCGGCATATTTGTAGTATGTGGGTAATGTTTCTGTAGTACATGGGTAATTATTTCCACTTACTGCACAAAGTTGAAATGTGTCGTATAAGTATGAGCTCAGTATTTGGCACACAGTAAGTACCATGCAAGTTTTGCTAGTTTTATTATTATTCTCTCAAGAGCAGATTTATAAGTACCAGAGGGCACATATGCTTGTTGGATTGTAGGTCAAAAGGATGACATTTTTAATTATTTCATGATCATAACATGTATATCTTGAAGTAAGAAACTTAAATTAGTTGCCCACAGCAACATACTTTACAATGACATCTTTAGGCCATGAAACATGATTTTTTCCTTCTGAAATAATAGTTGAAATAATGTGACTTGTGTTTTTTCTTCACCTAGAATGATAGAATTCACATTTTTTTGAGGAAGGGTTGCACTACTTAGATTCTTTTTTTTTTAAATTTTTTTTAATAAACATATAATGTATTATTAGCCCAGGGGTACAGGTCTGTGAATTGCCAGGTTTACACACTTCACAGCACTCACCATATCACATACCCTCCCCAATGTCCATAACCCCACCACCCTCTCCCTACACTACTTTGATTCTTATATTTGGGTGGTGAATACTTCACAAAATAGCCAGCACAAGATTTAGGATTTTTTTTTAAATTTTAAGATTTATTTATTTATTTTACAGAGAGAGACAGAGAGAGAGAGAGAGAGAGAGAGAGAGAGCAAGCCCAAGCAGAGGGAGTAGCAGGCAGAGGAAGGAGAAGCAGGTTCCATATTGAGCAGGGAGCCTGATGGGGGGGCTCAATCCCAGGACATTGGGATCATGACCTGGACTGAAGGCAGATGCTTTACAGACTGAACCACTTAGGAGCCCCAAGATTTAGGATTCTTTTTTTTTTTTTAAAGATTTTATTTATTTATTTGACAGACAGAGATCATAAGTAGGCAGAGAGGCAGGCAGAGAGAGAGGAGGAAGCAGGCTCCCTGCTGAGCAGAGAGCCCAATGCAGGGGGTCAATCCTAGGACCCTGGGATCATGACCTGAGCTGAAGGCAGAGGCTTTAAGCCACTGAACCACCCAGGCACCCCAAGAGTTAGGATTCTTAACAGATATTGCCAATTTCAACAGTATATTGTTTCAAAAGGGAATCACTACTCACAGTAGAACTGTAATCCTGTGATGAACAGATGAATATGTTTTCCCCCCCTCCAACTTATAGGCTCATATGACAAAATATGAGAGAGAAGTAGAAATGCTGGAAGGTATTAACCAAGACTTTTGGCACTATATGAATTAAACTGCACTTTCAAAATTTGAAATATTTTGAAGAGAAGTGACAAAAGAGAGTTTTGCCCAAAGCATAGTTCTTGAAATTTATGAAACAACTAACAGATTTTTTTCCCTAACTACCCAAATTGTGGGTGGTAGGAATCGTAGGGGAGAAATCATACATGTTTTGCTTTTTGCAAAAGTATGCCTTCAGAGAAAAATAATAATTTTTATTGTCAGATCATGAAACTGTGAGAATCCTCTGATGTCACACTTTGTGGGGTGCATATATTTATGTTTTTTGAAGGTTGGTGTTCTCATATGCATTTCTAACATGTTAGAGGCATAAGAGCTATTTTGTTGGTTATGATTGACATGGAACATGTTGTGCTATAAATGCTAGTTATAGTTTGATATGTTAACAATGTTACATTTTTTTGTGTATTCCCTTTTAGATATTTAAAAACTTAAGGTATTTTGTATGATAAAGAAATATTAGATAAATACTCAGTCTACTTTTTTTCCTGAAAAATGACACATTTAGGATTTAAAACACCTCCTGTGTCAATCTTTCTATAAATTATTTGGAGAGAAATAATAAGTTACACTTTTTGAGGCTTCACAGGTTCAAAAATGGCTTTATAACACGCAATTAAGCCTATGTGTTTCCAATGAGAAGTCTGAGGTTGTTTGTAGTGTCAGTATTATTTTCAGACAACAGAAATCCTTGTATCATTTTCCTTCCTTTTTTCCTTCCTCCCTCCCTTCTTCCTTCTATTCTTTCCTTCCTCTCTCCCTCTCTCCCTTCCTTCCCCTTCCTTCTTTCCTTCCATCCTTCCTTCCTTGCCTTCTTCTCCTCTTCCTCCTCCTCCTTCTTCTTTTACAATGATAGCAATAATCTGTTAGATGTTTAAAATGATGGCATGATCTTAGCCTTTAAAAAATTTTAAATAATACAACTACCATGGACCTGTGCACTATACAGACACTTAGGAAAGAGCTGTTGCATAATAGCTAATAACGCAGCTACTCTAGTAGATAGAGTGAAATATCTAGGATTTTATGGAAAATCCTTATGGAAAAGAAAAGTTGGAAATTATGGAAAATAAAAAGTTGCTGGTGAAATATATATCTATAAATATTTGTAATAGTCTCCCAAATAAATCTCTCTCTATAAGAATACATCACTGTAGGCTTAAATCTTCAGGAATAATTTTTTTTTTTTAAGTTTTAGGGAAGATGATTTCATTCGATAAGAAAAGAGTTATTCTATTTTGTAGTTCTATCATATTGCAAATATTATAAAATATAAAAGCAATTCAACATGACACAGTTCAAAATTAAACCATGTTAGATTTTCTTAGTAACGAAGCAATTTCTAGAACATGAGACTAATAAAATATTTTTTTGAAATAGAAAATGAATGAAAAGACTAATTACCAAGAAATTACCCTATGTTATTTGGTTACTACCTAAATAATATAGGTACAATTTTCCAACAGATTGTGGTTTTATTTTTATCTGATAAAATGAAAATAGAATGAGGTAATCTGAAATCATTTATCTAATATAGCTAAAAATTGCCTTCCAGAGCTACTGAAAGATATTCTTTCTTTGCCCTTTTTTCTTATGAGAACCATAGGAAAAGTCCAGGTGGGTGGTTAAACCTAATTTGGACTCAGCAAAGAATGAATCATTAATTTGTCTGAAGGCGTGGAGAAGGATTGACTGCATTTATTCTGCAACTAGTTTTCCTAGAATTTCCTAGAATTGTCAGTGTTCCAATGTCAGAAACACTGACATTGGAGAGTGAGAAATTAAAGAGAAATCAGTGTAAATCATCTTTTAGCCAATCTTTTAGTAATTAATCTTAACCAAAAGGTAAAGTGAAAAGTGGAGAACCAAAGATTCAGTAAATACGAAAACATGTTTCTACCTTTTAAGTACTTCTGCAAGTGTATTGAGCACATGGTAGTTCAATATAGCATAGATTACTTCTAAAGTCGATGTATTTATATGAATGCACTAAGACAGTATTATTATAAAATAGGAAAAAATACTGACCCATGTGAAATTTATACAATAAATCCATTTATAATATCTGATCAATTATATGTTCCTCCTACAAATCAAAGCAAAACACATATTCCACTTTTTTTGTTGTATATATGTGTTCTAGAGCATCATCAATATTACCTTGATTGGGTGTAGAAATTATTTGCTGTTAAACTGTGCTTCAGTTTGCAAACTAAAATGTGTGCTATAGTACCACATAAAAGGCTGGCTGGCTGTCATTAAAAGACATCAAAGGGCAGCCTCCCGGAAGTCTTTAAGTTTTACGGCAGGTGCCTCACAGAGAATGTCAGGTCATCTTGGGAAACCAGAAGAAGACTCCATCTAAACTCAATTGTCTTTGGTCTCTTTCATCTGTTTGGCAAGGTAGACATTCTGGGTTAGAAAGAGTTTTGCAGTGATTTGAATATTGAACATCAAGCCTCTCTGATTTCAGCTGCTCTCAGCATGGAGGCCGCAGTCATGGTCTCTCCTGATGGACACATCTGGGGAACAGAAAAATGATCCTTGTGATAATATCATCGAGTTCCTATGAAGCACAGAGGCAGAAGCCTCATTTTTGGCTCTTCTCAGGATACAAATGAAAGGGCATATTGGGTATACATAGGCAATTTGGTATAACTTTGGAAAGGGACCATTTCCAAATTTGAAAGCACTATTCTCATTTGCTTAGTATGGGATGAGATAGTGTCTACAGAAGAACAGAATAATGGGATTTCTATTTAAACAAAGTAGCACAATAAATCCATCTTTTCTTTTTTTCTGGTTAAGCCTGCTCGTATAATTATTTC